>NC_085067.1:7907147-8212147 GCF_963662255.1 Cinclus cinclus
CTGCAGAACCTGGAGATAGCAGGACTGTTTGTGTGTGAGTAACCCCCTGTGAGAGCCACAGATCTACATCTGGATCCCACCCCAGGTGATAAACAGCAGCAGTGGCTGCTCCTGTTGCCTTTATCCCTTTAATGGTTTGCTAAAACACATTCTTGATTGCAGAACAAGGCTCTGAGATGCCTTGTCTTCACCCATATTCCCCAGTACAGAGGACACAGTTCTGCAGGGATGCAAGGATAGATTCCAGGCTGCAGCACCTGGTGCAACCCACCTGATGCTCTCTCACCAAAGCATCACCTGAAGGTGATGCTTTACACCAGCTCTGCATGATTGGGCAGGAGGACAGAGCTTCACACAGAGAAATCCACTCCATAGCCAAACACAGTCCTCCTCTCCCAGCACATCCTGAGATCCCCCAGCTGCCAGTTCCCACTTTCCCTCTCCTGGTGCCACAGGGCAGAGGCTCACCTGAGTTTTCCTTATCCGCAGATCAGCCGACGACCTGTTCAGTCCTTCCTCTTGTTCAATGCTCTGCTCAATGCCTGCTCAGGGTAGAAGGACACATTACTTTGTGCTGTTTGGAGAACAACCACAGAATCATTAAGGTTGTAGAAGACCTCCAAGATCACCAAAGACAGCCTTCGACTGATTACCTCAAGTCCATTAAACCACACTGTCAAATGCCACATGCACTCAGTTTTTGAGCACCTCCAGGGACAGTTCTTTTCTAGAGTGCCTGTTCCAGTGCTTAACCAAAGAAAGGGATTGCTTGGCAAAGGGACTGTGAAAGACCGGATCGAGGAGCAGCTGGTACTGGGCAGTTCCCAAATCCTGACTCCACCATTCAGCCTGGCAGCAAAGCCCTGTTTCATGACTGCAAAGCACCTGGTGCCTGGCCACTGGCTGTGATTTGGGGCTGAAAGGGCAGCACTGTCACCCCCAGGCTGGTGAGCCAGGATTTCCACATAAAATCAATGTGATGCTTAGGTCTGATTGCCAGTATTCAAACAAATTGGAGAGCTGTTTCCAGCAGAGAGGCAGGAGGAGGAAATCCATAGCTGAAGTGTCTCTGCAAAATACCAAACCTCAAGACTCCTCCAGGGAACCTAAAAATAGCAGCTCCTCCAGCTGTCTGGACTGGCACAGGGAGTACCCACCATGCTGGCATGAGTGCCCTGCACCATGCTGAGCACCCATGTAGCAGCGCAGGGATCTGCCCCAGTAATTCTGAAGGTAAATGACATGAAGCCCTCACTGCCCACAGCCTGTGAATCACGGCAGCGAGGAGCACTGACATGTCCCACTGTGCTTTGGGCAGGGAGAGGCCACAGGGCTGCAGAGCAGGAAGGCTGGCACAGAGTAGGACAATGCAATCCTGCCCCATCCCTGGAAATGTCCAAAACCAGGTTAAACAAGGCTTACAGCAACCTGGTGTAGTGGAAGATGTCCCTGCCCATGGCAGGGAGTGAAATGAGATTACCTTCAAGGCCTCTTCCAACTAAAACTATTCCATCATTCCAGGATTCCATGAAACCTGCTCCTCAAGGCCAGCTCAGGACATACTAATTCAAAGACTTAATTTCAGGGACTTATAAAATTTGGAAGAAAGCACCCATGAGCAGGCTGACCAGCATGCAGAAACACCCATATCCATGAAAACCACCCAGGATGAGCTGGTGGCATCCCCAGAGTCTGGCTGAAGACCCCATTCCCAATACTGATGTCTCACAGCTCTCTGAGCCTGGCTGTCCTCAGCCCATTCCTTTCTAGAGCAGGTCCCTCAAGCCCAGCCCAGGTTCCTCCTGCAGCAGGGGCTCCCCTCTCCTGGAGCTGCCCCTCACCCTCCAGCACAGCTCAGAATATTCCATCAGTAACTGGGCTTCCTTCACACTCATCACAAACCACTCCCCATCCCCAAGGAATGGTATTGGCAAACACTGAGCATTTCTGATCATTAGTAAAATCACATTTGCCCAAGAAGCTAGTAATTAGCCCCTGCATGAGTAATGTCTGGCCTGAAGAAGTCAGTTTGTTGTCAGCAGATGTTGTTTTTGATCAGTCCTGACTGTTTTCTGTCATTGATCATGCTGTCCATGAGGCAGTTTGGGACAAAGCACAAGGACTAGTCATCTGCTGCTCCAGGTAAATATGATACCAGAGAGGCTTTTCTGGGAGCAGGAAACAGAAGCCTGTCCTACAATCCTTCAGGCTTTCAAAGTCCCTTACAAAACACTTCACAAAACACTTTGGGAAAAGGATTTTTGTTTTTTTAATGCCAAACCCTATCACCAGGGATCCCAGTGTGACCAGGGCCACAGGAATGGATCCCTTGGACTATGGAATAGATAAGATGGGCCCTGGATCTCCTTCCTGGCTCTAGCTGAGATCATGTATTAGGAGGACAAAGGGAGCATGGGAACAAGAGAGGCACAGGTCTCCTGGTCCACACATGGGACATGCCACAATAGTGGTGACCTACCTAATAAAGGGCTTCAGGCATATCTGAGGGCTCCACAACTGTGAGAATCCCACAAAACCCTGGGATTAGTGAGGACACTTCCTTGAGGGAAGCACCATCTCCTCTCCTACTCCTCAGACACAACCCAGGTCTCCTGCACCAATGTCAACCAAACCCCAAACTGATGTCCAAGACCACCACAGGCAAATCCGGGGTGACCTGCCTCCTGTCTCAAGATGCTGCAATCCTCTCTGACTCCCTCAGTCCCCTGGGGTCCAGTCTTGGAATTCTGGGCTTGTCTGAGTGCTCCAGCACAACCCTGACCCTCAGTGGGTTGACATCCACCTTGTTCTCACACCTCAGAGACTGACTGACTCTTCCAACAGTGGAAAGTGAAGGTCACATCCTGCAGCACACCAGCACTTCTTCACTCACCCAGACCTGAACTGAACCTTTGGCCAAGCTGGGGTGTGCCCAGTGTCCAACCCCTGCCAGTGGTGTGGCACAGGACTTACTCAGAGCCCACCAGCTGCTTGTGGCCCCATTCCCTCAATTCCATTCTGGGAACCGGGCACAAGGGGGCAAATTCACAAAGGGCAAATAAAAGCATCTGGAGGGTACAGCAGAGAGGGAAGGTGATGCTCATCCCTGGGAGTATTTCCAGCCTGGGACAAGAGTGCTCCAGGCAGAGCCCCACAGCTCCATCAGAGGCCAACACTCACTCTTTAGTTTGGAGCGCACTTTGTTCGCCGTCTTCTTTATGTCAGACATCAGCTCCTCCAGCTCCTCTTTCGTTTCTGGGGAGAGAGGAAAGAGCAAACATGGATGTGCTGCAGACACCACTAAAATCTGCTGCCCTGCAGAGTGTACAGACCCGAGCTGTGAGTACTTCAACCCCCTAACTGGTAGAATTTCCGACCCCTGGCTGAAAACACTCCCATCCCCATACTGGGAGTACTCCCACATCCAGACTGGGAACACTTCCACCCCAGACTGGGGGTGCTCCCACCTCATGCTCCATGCTGGACTCTCCTCAACACTCCTGAGACCTCCAGCTGCTTCCAGCTCTGGGGTCCCAACACAAGTGTTAAATGGAACAGGAATGAGGTCAGGTTAGACATGGAGAAGAAAGATTGGACCATAAGGGTGGTGAGGCCCTGGCACAGGCTGTCCAGAGCAGCTGTGGCTGCCCCATCCCAAGAAGTGTCCAAGGCCAGGCTGGATGGAGCTTGGAGCAACTGGTCTAGTGGAAAGTGTCCCTATCCATGGCAGGGAGGTGGAACCTTTCAAATTCCCTTCAAACCCAAACCATCCTGAGAACCTGTGATCACACAGAGGTTCCTCTCCCAGAAACCAGTGTGTCCTGAAAGAAGCCAGGATTTTCAGACGTGCCCCTCACCAGTCTGTGCTTCAGGAGCTGCCAGACCCCCTGTACACAGCAGCAGGGCTGGGGTAGGGGCACAGCCCCATGCCCAGAATGCTGGGACCCAACTGTGGTCTGCCAGTGCAGCTCGACTGCTGCCACTCCAACACTCCCTCTTGATTTTGATAAGATCAAGACTTAATTAAATAAAAATCTGTTTAATAGAGCTGAGGCATATTGACTGACTCATGTCAATGGTTCTGATGCCAGCTGCCAGTCACAGGCATAATTAGTAAATCCTGATGATGGGAATGTTCTGGGGGAAGGTCCTATTGTTCTGGGGGCTGTACATATTCCCATCCCCAAGCTACAAGCTTCAGCACTATTGGGAAAAGGAGAGAAGGAACACATCTGTGAAATCCTTCACCCCAGGATATTTGCTGGAGAACAGGCACAAATGGGGCATTTTCAGTTTAAATTCTCATTTAATTGACTAATTATTTTTCCCCATTCTTAAAAAAGCTTGTAATAATGAGAAATAAAGAAATAATGAGAAATTTTAATGCAAAGAAATTTCTTGAAAAGAATTTGCAATAACAGGAAAGTAATAAACAACAAGAGACTGTTATAATAAGAAATTAATAACAGCAGTAAGAAGGAATTAATAATTATTTCTTAATAAAGAAATAAACCAGCCTGGGCTGAGTAACTCCCTGCAGCCATCCAGGCTGGGTAAGCAGATCAGGACCAGGAGTGCTGGAGACAACAACCTGCCATGGACCCAGGGATGGGCTGGGAGATGGGACTGTTCAGCTGGAAAGAGGAAAGCCAAGGGTGTTCCTACTGCTGTCTGAGACCTGCAGGAGTGTGGAGAGAAGATGGGGCCATGCTGGTCCATGGAGGTGACATTCAGCTTCCTATTGAAGCTTGGAGGTGCACAGGAAGAGGACAAGCAGTGCTGGACACCAAGCTGGGACAAGCAAAATGCAAATTAGATATTAAGAAAAACATCCATGATGGGGTCAAATACCAGATGCAGAGAGGCTGTGGGATGTCTGTCCTCATGGATATTCAGCACAAGGCTGGGTGAAAGGTTGAGCATTGGACCTGCAGGAGGGGACAGGCCAGGGGCCTCCAAGGTCCCTTCCCACCCATACCCACCTTCAATTCTACTCAGCAACTTCACAGAACTCAGTGCCATGTACTTTCCCTTCTCCCTGTTGATTTGGGCTGAGGGATGCCCCTCTCTATTCTGCTCTTGTGAGACCTCACCTGCAGACCTGCTTCCAGATCTGGAGTCCCCAGCCTAGGAAGGATGTGAAGCTACTGGAGCAAGATCAGAGGAGGCCAGAGAGATGCTCTGAGGGCTGGAGCCCCTCTGCTCTGGAGCCAGGCTGGCAGAGCTGGAGGTGTTCAGCCTGGAGAAGGCTCAGGGGTGACCTTAGAGACCCTTCCAGTGCCTAAAGAGGCTCCAGGAGAGCTGGAAAGGGACTGGGGACAAGGGATGGAGGGACAGAACAACAGAGAATGGCTTTCTACTCTTAGAGGGCAGGCTTAGATGGGATATTGGGAAGACATTTCTCCCTGTGAGGGAGGGGAAGCCATGGCACAAGGTGCACAGAGCAGCTGTGGCTGTTCCATCCCTGGAAGTGTCCAAGGCCAGGTTGGATGGAGCTTGGAGCAACCTGGGACAGTGGAAGATGCCCCTGCCATGGCAGGGGGATGAGAGGAGAGATGAGATGAGATGAGGATGAGATGAGATGAGATGAGATGAGATGAGATGAGATGAGATGAGATGAGATGAGATGAGATGAGATATGAGACGGTCTTTAAGGTTCATTATGATTCTGTGTGAATTCTGTGCACTGCTGTGAAGCTGCCACTGAGGACACACAGGACAAGTCCTATGCTGGGCACTCAGGGAGTGCACAAGACCACACTGATGGAAGGAGGGGACAGGGAACAGGGCTGGGTGCCTTCCCTCAAAATATTTCCAACTGAGCATCATGAAGAACACTCCTTCTGGCTTGATTTGAGTCACAGGCCGTGTGAGGATTACTTGGCGGCCTGGCAGGCACAGGCTGCCCAGACAATTATTTTCACATCTATGGTGTCTGTTTAAGTGACTCACTCAGATCTATTTAACCATTCACAGCCAGTGACATTCAGCCACGGGAAGCTGAAGTACCACAACATTGCTGTGCTACGGCCAGCATCACTTTGTGCCAGAGTGGCACTGAGGGGGCAGATGGGACGTTCAGGGGATGAGTCAGGCTCCCCACACTCCTCCCAGGATGTCTGCTACATTCCCACTGGCACTGAGCACACAGAGAGCAGAGATGTCTGTCCCCATGGCCACGTGTCCCTAGTCTCTGCTGGGAGGGAGAAGAAGCCTTTGGTCCAAGGTCGAGTCTCATACCCCTGAGAAGCCTCAGGGCCAGCTGTGACCTGCCTGGGAGCGAGCCCAGGCAGTGCAGGGAGCAGGAGGGGTGCAGGCAGGGGCACAAACTCTTTCTCCTCCTCTGCCAACAGCTAATGAGGCTCCTTGTCTGACAGAGAGCAGGCTGGTAGCACTGCAGGCAGGCAGGAGATGGCAGGCAGGAACAGGTAGGCAAAAGCAGAAATGAGCAGGCAGGAACAGGCAGGAGCAGGCAGAACAGTCAGGAAGGAGCAGAGAGGATCAAGAGCAAGCAGGCAGGTGTAGGCAGAAGCAGCAGGGAGGAACAGGCACATAGGAAGGAGCAGGCAGGAGCAGGCAGGAGCAGGTAGGTAAGTGCAGACACTGCCACCATAGCTCTCTGGACATTGTGGTGACAGTGACTTTGCTTGCAAGGTGCTCAGCCTTTGAGCTGCCTCACTCACTCTTGGTGGGGACTAAGAAACTTAACCTCAGCAACCTGCAAGTCTCTACTGACAATAACCAATCAATATCATCAAGAAAAGTGCAATTTCAAGCTAATTCCCAGCTGAGTTACCTGGCAAAGCTGGAAGCATCTTTTTGGCAAACACTTAGCTCTTTCAATAAAAAATGAATGAAGATGCTGAGAACAGTTCCTTGAAGGAAATTTTTTAAAAGATAAACCTTTCTTGTTTATCTCAGCACTTTCATTTATGGAATGTTGGGTATTTTTTAAAGGTGAATGCAAAGAGGAAGCACAGACCTGAAAGCCCCACAAGGATCTGGTCTCTGGGAGCAAATAATAAGGAATCCTTCCTAGGAATTCTATGGTGTTAGCAGAAACTTCTTCCATAGTGTTTCATTGCCTCAAAGCAGTACAAATGAGATCTGTTTAAATCACTAGTGATGATATTGGCTAGAAAGGTCCTGCATGTGGGTCAGGGAAATCCCCAGTACCAGAAGAGACTGGGGGATGGATGGATGGATGGATGGATGGATGGATGGATGGATGGATGGATGGATGGATGGATGAAGAGCAGCTCTGTGGAGAAGAACTTTCCAGCTGAAGTCCCATTTGCCAAAAGAGATTGGGATATCAAGTGACCTCTGTGCAGTCCTTCAGTTCCCAAAGGCTGACATTTCTTGGCAACAGAGCTCAGAGTTTCACATTGCAACTTATTGATTCAAGCTGTGGAAAATAAGAAGAAAAACATCAGATGCTGATTCAAAATCTTCCTGATTTTCTAGAATTCTTTTCAACTCTGACCACAACCATTTGCAGCAGCTGTGACAGAATGGGGACCAGGCAGAGGGGGACAGGAGAGAACTGTTCAACCCCTGCTCCAAGCAGAGCCAGGCCTGTCCCATCCATGTAGGAACAACACAAGGAGCTTCAGCTGCCTGCCAAACCGTAGAAATAGGATATGGCAAGGCCATCCATCTGCCTTTGCCAGGAGCAGGGCATGGGAGACAATGAGTACAGTCAGGAAGGACCAGAAGGTCCAGGATTTTTAACTACCTGCATGCCAGGAACAAATCCTGTTCAAGATGCAGCAAGGAGAGACCCTGCCAAGGTTCAAGGTCAGTGCAAAATGTCCAGGCTTTTACACAGGAGCAGAACAGAGATAATGCACAGAAGGGTCTGAAAAGCTTGTAGGATCCCCTGAGATGAAAGATACACCATGAAACACCCCTCATTCATCCCCCTGGTTGTGTTTTGGAGTGATCCAGAACAGATTAAATTGTACCTTTTGACGTTTTACATCATTAAAAAGGAAGCATGTGATATCACAGAACCTAGAATTACAGGGTGGTTTGGGTTGGAAGGCACCTTGAAGATCATTCCAATGCCCTGCCACGGGCAGGGACACCTTCAACTAGACCAGGATGCTCCAAAACCTGTCCAGCCTGGTTTTGGACACTTCCAGGGATGGGACATTTAACTGAACTCCTATAAAACTTCCATAGGTAAAAGCTGGTACCATCAGTGGAACTGCATTTCTATAATACCATTTGATACCCATGGTGATGGGTCCTGTTCCCCAAACTGTAGACTACCAGCATGATCCCCACAGGCTGCCAGGCCAGTCCAGTCACTGAGGATGGAGTCTGAGGCCACTGGCTGGACACTGGGGGTTTTCCACCAATAACTGGGCTTGTAACACCACAGTGGCCATGAGCATCCTCATGTACCAAGCCCAGCTCACCCCTTCCACAGACTCTTGCTGAGACAGCTATCCTGAATACCTTCAGGATGTTCTCATTCTGTGGTCATCTTCCTCTGACTGCTCCAGCTGCTCCAAACCAGCCTCAGAGCTGGAAAATTCCCACAGGAGGCCAATCTCAGGATGAAAGGAAAGCTGTTCTATGTGTTAACCACAGAGTCACTGAATCATCAAGGCTGGGAAAGACATTCAAGATCATCAAGTCCAATGTTTGGCCAAATATTACCATGCCCACTAAACCATAGCACTACACATCCAGCTGTTCACTGAACACCTCCAGGGATGGGGACTCAACCAGAGTCCTGTGCAAGACTTAACCACTCTTTCAGTGAAGAACTTTTTCCTAATATCCAATCTAAACCTCCCCAGGCACTTCAGGCTGTTTCCTCTTGTCCTGTCCCTGTTCCCTGGGAGCAGAGCCCAACACTCCCGGCTGACCCCTCCTGTCAGGGAGTTGTGAAAAACCAGAAGGGCCTCCCTGAGACTCCTTTCCTCCAGACAGAACTCCCTCAGCTGCTCCTGGTTCTCCAGACCCTTCCCCATCTCCATTCTCTCCTCTGGACACACTCCAGCCCCTCGATGTCTTTATTGGAGTGAGAGGGCCAGAACTACACACAGGATTTGAGAAGTGGCCTCACCAGTGCCCAGCACAGATGGATGGTCCCTGCCCTCGTACCAACATTGCTGGTAGCAACAGCTTCTTCTGCAGCCACTTTTTGGGTGTTTATAACTCAACAGCACAAATGAGGGGATCACAGTGCTCACACTGAAGGGCCTTGGTTTGGTGCAAAGGTGGCAGAGCCAGTGCAGTGCCTTGCTCCAGTTTCTCTGCTTTCAGAGAAAGCTGGATCTCTTCTTTTTTTTTTTTCCAATTAACACTAAAACACCAGTTTGTAAACATGTGAGGGATGAAGGAGAGTCATGTGTAAATGACATAATTAGTGCCTGTACCTTGACATGAGCTTGAACCCAACTCCTGTAATAACATGGCTCCCAAAATTGGCTGTCCATCCTGCAAAGGGCTTATGGAACCTCCTGCCTCACACTCAGCAGCAAACCCAGACCCACAGCTCATCTCCAGCATCCTCAGCCCAACACATCCCACACTGCCTTTCCAGCTTACAGCTCCACTGGAGCAGCTGTTGGGAAAGCAAGAGGTCACTGAGCTGGCAGGAAACAGCAAGAATCAACACTTCAGAGCAGAGGGAGTGTTAGAGATCTTTTAATTAAAAGCAGGCGATAGATCTGATGGAAGCCCTGATGGAAGCACAGGATCCAGGGAATGCTGTGGGGGTGAAGGCAGGTGGCTGCACCTCCAGGGACTCATCCACCTTCATGTGAGGCACCCAATTAAGACAGCAAAATTTATGCAAGCAAATGGCTGTGGATGGGTGCTCCCACCTGCTGCAAATGTGCCCATCTGTCAGAGCTTCCCAGCCCTGCAGCATCATTCCCAAAGTTGCTCCCTTGGAGCAATTAGCTCCAGGAGCAAACACTCCTTCCCTTTCCATGGCCTTCCTCTGTCTTCCCTATGGCTCTCCTCCAAGTCTTTCCATTCATCCTGTTAGCTCCAGGGCAGCACTAGAGAAACCAGCCCCTCCACTGCCTGCTCCCATTCTACTTGGAGCCACACACGAACCCTTGGCAGCTCCAGGATGGACACAGGACACTTGAGATGCACTGCTGGAGCTCACAGGGACCAAAGCTGCCCCAGCCCTCTCACAGACACTGAGGACACAGGTATCAACTAAAGTCCCTCAGCTCTATTTTTACAACACTGACTGCACTAACTGTCTTACCTTCTTTAGTTGACCCGATCGAATTCCACCTTGAATTCCCCATTATTTTACTCAGAAGCAAGGTCAGTTTAATCAGTCAATAATTACCCAGCTCATTCCCTCTCTCTTTAGAATCAATGCTCTTCTACCTCCCAAGCTCCCAATGCCCACTAGGTATGCCAGAAATTATTGGAAATCAACACTAATGGCAAAGGCACCATCTTACTCAGCACCTGGAAAACTTCCAGATCAATACCTTCAGGCAGCCTGAATCCAGCAGTGTCTATTTTTGGTATCAACTGTTTAGCAACAAACTGATTTACTGCTGGAATGTTGGAATTTAATCAGCATAAGATGAATCTTGTATTTCCCAAAAAAAGAGAACCATTTCCCATATGTTTGTGTCCTTTCTGCATTATTCTCCAATTTTCCTTTACTAATGCACCAAAATGGTTGAGAGGTTCTGCTCTTCTTTAAGCACCTCAAGAAAACTTCAGTGTCCTTCAGGCCACTGCTAGGTGGGTTTTCTGGCTCCCTGTGAATCCCAGCTCCAGTTTCTGTGACACTGGGAGAGAGTGGGAAAATATTCTCCTCCTTACTACGCATGGGAGAAGAGACAAATGTAAATCCATGGCACATGAAAATACAAGAGTAGGAGGTACAGAAAAGTGGCAAGAAACACTGAGGTATGCAGGGAGGATAAAGTGCTTTAAATTTATTCTGTGAGCACTTGATATCAAGGAGCAAGACAGGATCACCTAGATGATTGGGTGTCCCCTGGTACTGAGACCTGCCCTTGAAGGTCCTTCACCCAGGCTGTGACAAAGATATTTCATACTTCATCCAAACAAATCTTTCTTCCACGTCTAAGGAACACAAACTAGGCTGAATTTGGGATCACAGACAAGCAATTGCAATTCTGTAGGGTTTTAACTGGTCTTGTAAACAGAGATGTCCGGAGCAATTAAATAATTCCTTTTTGTCCCAAGCTTTAATCACAGGGTCATGGACACACAGGGTGGTTTGGGTTGAAGTGTCCTTCAAAGATCATCCGGTACAACCTCCCTGCCATGGGCAGGAACAGTTCCACTAGACCAGGCTGCTCCAAGCCCAGTTCAGTCTGGCCTTGGACACTTCCAGGTTGGATGGGGAGGCCATAGCTTCTCTGGGCAACCTGTGCAAGCCCCTCATGGTCTGATATTTTTTCCCCATGTCCAAGCTGACTCCACCCTCCATTCAACACCATTGTCCTGTGCTGGGACCCCAGAGCTGGAGGCAGCTCCAGGAGAGTGGAGCAGAGGGGGAACATCCCCTCCCTCCCCTGCTGCCCACACTGCTGAGGATGAGCCCAGGAGACACTTGGCTTTCTGTGCTGCCAGTGCTCATGGCTAGGTCAAGTCTCATTTGTCACTCCCCAGAATTCTCCAGTCCTTCTCTGCAGGGGCTTCTCCATCCATCCATCCATCCATCCATCCATCCATCCATCCATCCATCCATCCATCCATCCATCCATCCCCCAGTCCGTGCTGGCACTGGGGATTGTCCCAACCCAGATGCAGAACTTTGTTTGTGGCCTAGTTCAACTCCATGAGGTTCTCATGCTATTGGCAGCTTTATTCCTGTACTTCAGTATCCTAAGACACTTTACTCCCCAGGTCCTAGGACACATCAGAGCTCTTTCCAAAATCAGACACACCCCAAATGCTGTATTCAAATTGTTTCGGATGAGAGAGTGAGTTTGTGCCCATGAGGGGCCCTATGACTGAGCATCCCAAACGATGGGGGAGAAGGAGGGCCTGAGGGAGCCACTGGGTGCAAGCAGAGGAGGGAGCAAAGTCCTTCACCCCTGCACAAGGTGACACACAGTGAGCCCATTTGGACACAGAGAAACAGGGCTTTGTGCAAAAGGAAGCCAGCTGGGGAATTGTGGAAAAGTTATTTTTAGAGTTGCACATTTCCATGATAAAGAGCAAGTATTACCTCTGGCTGAAAACTTTTTATAGCACTGGCAGAAAAAAACTGACCAGAAGGAGTCTTACCTCCCAGAGCTTCAGCTGGGAGTGCACTTGAGATGCTGCAGTTGGTAACCAAAGCAGCAAGTGTGAAATAAAGACTCAAAATGCACACAACAAAGAATTCAGACACCTGAACCTGCTGAATCCAGATTTTCACCTTTAAAAAAAAAAAAGCGTGATTTGCATTTTTTAAACACTGACTGAAGTGCAAGGAACTGTGTAATTTCATTCAAATTGTCAGGTCTCAGTGAGGACAACACACAGGCAGGTCACAGTAGCTAGGAAGGGCTTTAAGGACATCTTGCAGCCACTGTCACCTACAGTCACTGTAAGCTGCAGCCACCATCCCTGCATAGTTGTCTGGCAGCTTCTTGAGACTCTACTAACTCAAGGAAATGTAATAGCCCAAAATTCCAAGTTGGAAGGAAGATATAACCCACAGGTTGCCCTGTAAATTTGAGATCCAAACGGCTCATTCTTAGGGAAAGGTCAAAAAAGGGGGAAAAAAATCCACTTCACAGCATTAAGTACTTGTTCAAGGATATTTTCATATAGCCATGGATTTTCAGGGTGGTTTGGGTTGGAAGGGACCTTGAAGCTCATCTCACTGCAATCCCCTGCCATGGGCAGGGACATCCTGCTCTAGACCAGGTTTCTCTAAGCCCTGTCCAACCTGGCTTTGAGCATTTCCAAGGATGGCGCATCCACAGCTGCTCTGGGCAACCTGTGCCAGGGCCTCACCACCTTCATGGTCTAACACTTCTTCCTTATGTCCAACCCAAAATTTTTTGCAGATGATGGCAGCAACAAGGCAGGGTTTGGTTCATCCATCCCCACCTGCACACATGGCTCCAAATACAGGAGTGAACCAGCTCCATACCTGCATGTGAGTTATATGTGCTGGGCCCTCTTCCATGATCCCCATCCCAAGGTTGACTCAATGCTTTTATCTTTTGCTTGTTACCAACATCAGAAACAACTTGTTCCTGATACAGCTCTGGAGCAGGGGAATATACCTGCCACTGCCTGGGGACCTCCCTCCCCCAGCAGAATGAACAACTGACCAGTTCCCCCAGCACACAGCTCTGCCCAGAACCTCCCCATCCACTGGCCTGCACTCTCCAGGTGCTGCTTGGGAGCCGTGTGCCATGGGAGCCATGAGCCATGTGAGCTGTGGGAGCTGTGTGCCATGGGAGCTGCAGAAGCCATGTGCTGTGGGAGCTGGAGCTGTGTGGGATAGCAGCCATGTGCTGTGGGAGCTGCACGTTTTGGGTGTTGTGTGGGAGCTTTATGCCACAGAAGCCATGTGCCATGGGAGCTGCACATCGTGAGAGCTGTGTGCCAGAGGAGCTGTGTGGTGTGGGAGCCTAACGTTTCAGGAGCTGTCTGCCTTGGGAGCTGTGTGGGAACTGTGTGCTGAGGCAGTAACATGCTGTGGGAGGTCTGTACCATGAGAGCTGTGTGCCATGGGAACAGTGTGCCAGAGGGGATGTGTGCCAGAGGGGATGTGTGCCATGGGTACAGTGTGCCAGAGGAGCTGTGTGTCAGGAGAGCTGTGTGCCATAGGATCTGTGTGCCATGAGAGCTGTGTGCCAGAGGAACTGTGTGCCATGGGAGCTCTGTGCCAGGAGAGCTGTGTGCCATGGGAGCTGTGTTCCATGGGAACTGTGTGCCAGGAGAGCTGTGTGCCATGGGAGCTGTGTTCCATGGGAACTGTGTGCCAGGAGAGCTGTGTGCCATGGGAGCTGTATTCCATGGGTACAGTGTGCCATGAGAGCTGTGTGCCAGAGGAACTGTGTGCCATGGGAGCTCTGTGCCAGGAGAGCTGTGTGCCATGGGAGCTGTATTCCATGGGTACAGTGTGCCATGAGAGCTGTGTGCCAGAGGAACTGTGTGCCATGGGAGCTCTGTGCCAGGAGAGCTGTGTGCCATGGGAGCTGTGTGCCATGGGTACAGTGTGCCATGGGAGCTGTATTCCATGGGTACAGTGTGCTATGGGAGCTGTGTGCCATGGGAGCTGTATTCCATGGGTACAGTGTGCTATGGGAGCTGTGTGCCATGGGTACAGTGTGCCATGGGAGCTGTGTGCCATGGGAGCTGTGTGCCAGGAGAGCTGTGTGCCATGGGAGCTGTATTCCATGGGTACAGTGTGCCATGGGAGCTGTGTGCCATGGGAGCTGTATTCCATGGGTACAGTGTGCCATGGGAGCTGTGTGCCATGGGTACAGTGTGCCATGGGAGCTGTGTGCCATGGGAGCTGTATTCCATGGGTACAGTGTGCCATGGGAGCTGTGTGCCATGGGTACAGTGTGCCATGGGAGCTGTGTGCCATGGGAGCTGTGTGCCATGGGAGCTGTGTGCCAGGAGAGCTGTGTGCCATGGGAGCTGTATTCCATGGGTACAGTGTGCCATGGGAGCTGTGTGCCATGGGTACAGTGTGCCATGGGAGCTGTGTGCCATGGGAGCTGTGTGCCATGGGAGCTGTGTGCCAGGAGAGCTGTGTGCCATGGGAGCTGTATTCCATGGGTACAGTGTGCCAGGAGAGCTGTGTGCCATGGGAGCTGTGTGCCATGGGAGCTGTATGCCATGGGTACAGTGTGCCAGGAGAGCTGTGTGCCATGGGAGCTGTGTGCCATGGGTACAGTGTGCCATGGGAGCTGTGTGCCATGGGAGCTGTGTGCCATGGGAGCTGTATTCCATGGGTACAGTGTGCCAGGAGAGCTGTGTGCCATGGGAGCTGTGTGCCATGGGAGCTGTATGCCATGGGTACAGTGTGCCATGGGAGCTGTGTGCCATGGGAGCTGTGTGCCATGGGAGCTGTATTCCATGGGTACAGTGTGCCAGGAGAGCTGTGTGCCATGGGAGCTGTGTGCCATGGGTACAGTGTGCCATGGGAGCTGTGTGCCATGGGAGCTGTGTGCCATGGGAGCTGTGTGCCATGGGTACAGTGTGCCATGGGAGCTGTGTGCCATGGGAGCTGTATTCCATGGGTACAGTGTGCCATGGGAGCTGTGTGCCAGGAGAGCTGTGTGCCATGGGAGCTGTATTCCATGGGTACAGTGTGCCATGGGAGCTGTGTGCCATGGGTACAGTGTGCCATGGGAGCTGTGTGGGAGCTGGAGGCACACGAGCCATAGCCAGCAGCCATGGCTGTGGCCGGCAGTGCAGACGTGTTCCTCGGCACGCTGCTGCAGCCTCCCACTCCTCCCAGCGCAGCATCACTGCCAGCGTCACTGCGGTGTCATCGCTGCCTCCTGCACGGCTCAGGAGTGCGCTGCGGGGGAAACCTCCCGGCCAAGGGAGGAGGAAACAGGCAATCCCAAAAGCAAGTGGACCACCAAACCTTGCTTTCTCCTGTTTCGCCACCCCAGTTTTCCCACAGAGTCCTTGCTCCGTGCTCTCTCGGCAGGGCAGGTGACCTCTGACAGAGGGAGGGAGGGATGGAAGGAGGAGAGAGAAGGGAGGGAGGGAAGGAAGGAGGGAGGGAGGGAGGGAGGTGTGTGTGGGAGAAAACCCAAACACGTCTTTAACAAGAAAGATGAAATCACGCAACTGGAATGAACAGAAAAGAACGGAGACGCTACAAATTCCTGCAAAACAATGCAAGGATGTGCTTGGGCTGGATAGGAAGAGGGGGTAAACAGCATGGATGCAGGTCTGGCATTGCACAGAACACCTGCCAAGGACTCACTCGCCCTGCCCAACTCTTGCACAGGCAGTATTTCTGTGTACTGTCTCCTGGTGTTCCCTATGCTTCCCCCTCAGCACCTACTCTCCCACTCTCTCCTTGCTCCACATCCCTGCAGTCGCCTCCCAAGCCCTCCTCCCCTTTCTTATGTTGGGTCCTCTTGCTGTCTGTCTCCTTTAATTACGGCTCCATCTTCACACTCTGGAATTCACTCTGCCAATTTATTCTTCAGATTCCTTCCTTTGCCAGGATTTACCTTCTCCATTCCCTCCAATCCTGGGTTCAGTTTTAGGCACCTCATAACAAGAAAGACATTAAAGAGCTGGGGAGGGGTCTGGAGCACCAGGAGTGGCTGAGGGAGCTGGGGGGGCTCAGCCTGGAGAAAAGGAGGATCAGGGGGAACCTTCTTGCTTTTCTACAGCTCCCTGACAGGAGGGGGCAGCCAGGTGAGGGTCAGGCTCAGCTCCCAGGAAACAAGGGACAGGACAAGAGGAAATGGCTGTAAGTTGTGCCAGGGGAGATTTAGGTTGGATACTGGGGAAAATTTGCTCATAGAAGGCATGTCAAGCCCTGGCACAGCTGCCTAGGACAGTGACAGAGCCACTGTCCCTGGATGGGTTTAGTGAATGTGGACGTGGCACTTGGACACATGGGTTAGTGGTGGGCCTTGCCAGTGCTGGGGAAACAGTAGGACTTAATGATCTTAGAAGTCTTTTCCAACCATAATGATCCCATGATTCTATCCTTCAGACATCAGCAACCCTAACACAATCACAGCAGCTCCTCCTCCCCCCCTGTTTTGCAGGCAGGGACTTCCTTCACTCTGCAGGGTGGTATTTCTACCTTTTAGAGAATAGGGTTTATATTCTCTGGGGGGAATCCTTGGGGGAAATCTTGCACTGGGATATCTTCCAACCATGTTTGCCTGTACCCAGGGTATTCTGTTCACCACACTCACAGTGCATCTTGGTCCTCCTCACTATCCCCCGGAGAGAGAAGCTTTCCCCAACAACCACCTTTTCCCAAGTTATCCTTTCCCACATTTGCAGTCCCCCCCAAGCAAGATGTGCAGGGAAGGAAAAGCATGAAGGAGAGTGTCTCTGGCTTTATGGCAGGATATAGTAGCCAGGCACGTGTGGGTATATCTCACCCATGCTACCAAGCTGGACACAGGGACCAGATGATTAAAGATTTGGGGTGGGATAGGAACAAAAAGATGTACAAGTGCCATTGCGGGGGTCAATCCTGGGACAAGTTCCATTCAGTGTTTTCATTAAGAGCTTAGTCTGGAGGAAAACTCACCCACCAGCTTGCAGGGGTGGCACAGGAGAGCTGTGCTGGCTTCACATATCTGATCAAAAGGCACACTTGATTAATTACAAATCCAGGCTGAAGTCAATTACAGACATACTGGAGAGGGCAAGTCTCAGCTGGTTCCTATGAATAACAGTAATCTAACAAACACAATTCCAGAACCTTGTATCTGCTCATACGCTGGGAGGAGGTTCCAAGGAAGGCTGCAGCTGATGGCAGGATGGTATGTGTGGGGATCAAAGACTTTTTTTTTTTTCCTTGCAAAAGAGCAAATCTGAGTCTCCCCAAGCTCAATGCAGCACCATGCTGAGGACAGGTAGTGCAGGCAGATGGGGTCTGTAACCACAGCCCCTAACACTGACCCTGAGTCCCCACAGTCCTTCCACACTGATCAGACAAGGATGTACCATGAGAAAATCAAGTCCAGCTGTGACTGGAAAGCAGGATTTAACCCAAGGGAGGTCGAGATATTCTGCTTGATTGCTACACGTGGGTGCTGCCCATACACACAGCAGCCACCTTATGTCAGCAGATCTGGTTAATCCAATTTTCCAGAAGTTGGTGATTACTAATGCTTGGCTTGCCAGCTTCTTGAAGTCTGTGGCTATTGGATCTCCTCCTGGGTTGAGGGAAGCTCAGGATTCCCATTCCAGGCTCAGGGATGCCACAGCACTGACAGCCTGAACTGGGACAGGAACTGTTGGAGGTACCACACCAGGGTGCAGTGGTCAGGAGTGAAAGGTTCTGGTTTCCTCATCAGGAATACTAATGGTCTCTGAACATCTGAAAACCATACACTGACCATCAATGGACACGGTCCACTTGGTAGTGAAGGTCTGTGTTCTCAAAGCAGCCACCTCTGACCTGAAGTTCACATTCTCTGGACCAAAGCAGGCACCAAATGTGCACTAGGGTTGTTGGGAATCTCCACTGACTGAGGCCTCATCCCTTTCAAGTAGGACACATCACCTGAGCCTTTGACATGGCAGGATTTCAGTCTTTCCTGCCTTTGACCTCCCACAGCCTCCAGGGGTGGAGCAGAAGTGTTTGCCAACACCAACCAGCCTGTGGATGTGTAAGGAAAGGGGTTTTACTACAATGGTGACTGACCACAGGTCACACACAGATGCTGTGGAGTCTCCACACTTGGGAATATTCACATACCATTGGACATAGTCCTGGGAAGCCTGCTCCAGGTGACCCATCTTAATCCAGGTGACCAGGTGATTTCCAAAGGTCACTTCCCACTTCAACCAATCTGCTTCTGTAAAAATAGGGAGCTGCCGTGCCCTGTGATGCATCAGACCAGACAGAAGATGCTGCTATGCTGTGTTTTGAGGTGTCACAGGAGGTCACATGGCTGCAGAACAGCACCTGTCCCATGCAACAAATGAGACATGCAGCACTCCCAAACAGGGCTGGAGTGAGAGGGCTAAGGGGCACAGCCTGCACCTTTGCTGGACACACACAAAGGGAAATTCCTCATCTGGACACTGGCTGAAGCAGCTGAGAGGACACCCAGGAAAGCAAGGAGATGGCATTAACAATAAAAGTTGTTCAAGAACAAGAGGAAATGCCTTACAGACAGAGATCCTGCAGACATGATTGTTACAATCTGCTCTCGCCGTACAGGGAGGAAATGCTGGAAACTGAAGAAATGGTCAGTGTCCATCATGTCCTTCCATCAGAACCTTGAACTCCTGGACCCCCTCCTTTGTCAAAATCCATGTACCAAGAAGGGAAGAACCAGCTCAAGGCACAGGAGGTCCAGGTAGCACTGTGGTTCTGGACTAACCAGTTCTGGTTGGGAAGTCCAGCCATCCCCTACCCATGCCTGATGATTCCAGCCACTTGTCTTTATCTCTGAATTGCCTGCCTGTCCATGTCCTGCAACACAGGATGCTCCTAATCCCGACCCCTCCCCAGACACACTATAAGGACCAAGGAACAACCAGGAATAAACAGCGTCAAGGAGTCAAAATCCAACACAGGAGCAGTGCTGCTGCTGTGGCCAGATGGCTCTGAGCAGGTAAATCTCCATCAGGGTTTTGTGAAGAAAATCCCAGCCTTTCACACTGAAAGCAATAACAGTTTCACACCAAGCAGTAACAGCTCAGGCTGGTGCTGCCTTTCAGCAGGATTGCACATACACAATTTATGGCCACAAAGTTGTTTCTCTCTGGCACAACCAGCATCCCATTAGGGACAAGTCCATTTCCTCTTACCATTAATTCTTACATATTAAGAACCTGCAAGGATTGAATAGTTCATTCCAAAGCTCTTCCTAGTTGTCTCAGTATCTCCCTCCTGCCAATCTCCTTCTGCCCTCACACTGTAGAAGATGCCATGTGACAGATGAAGCTCCCAAACACCCCAACAACACTGAGAGAGAAAGGCCAAGACTCTTCCCCAGCACCATTGCTTTCCCCAGACTGACCCAAGTGAGAGGCTGGTCAGCAGGAGATGCCTGGCAAGCAAGGGTGACAGCTCTGCAGCAGATTCTATCCACTGCTTCCCTGGGGCTTGCTCTGATGACACTTAACGAGGGGCCACATCTCCATGCCACAGCACAGGGCCCTGGTCCCACTGTGCACACAACAGTAGTTTGTCAGCACTGTGGTCCATCTCTGCCTGCTCCATCCTGACATTTCAATAGTTCTGTAGGAGCTATTTTGGTCTCTGACAAGGGCAGAGCTCTGACACAGGCAGCCAGAGGAAGGGGGAGGCAAGGGAGAGGCCTCCCAGACAATGCACAGATCAGCATCACCACCCATGTCGTGGAGCCCACCACCCCACACGGGCTGCTTGAATGAAGGGTGGATTTGCATCCAGCCTGCCCCAGGCTGGGGAGTTGGGAAACTCCACAGAGCTGTTCTGGAGGAGGATGTGGAACCACCCCACACAGGGAAACCTGACCTGCCAACCCCATTCCACCACCTCCAGATGCAGCAAGATCTGTACATCCCAGCTTGGACAGGCAGAGGCTGAGGCTGTGTCAGAGCAGGAGCAGCTCAGCAGAGTACCAGGAGCCTGCACAGCACTTCACAGAATCACAGAACCATGCATCTGTCTGGGTTGGAAGGCACCTTCAAGGGTGATCCAGTCCAACCCCCTGCCACGGGCAGGGACACCTTCTACTATCCCAGGCTGCTCCAAGCCCATCCAACCTGGCCTTGGACACTTCCAGGGATGGGGCAACCACAGCTCCTCTGGACACCCTGTGCCAGGGCCTCACCTCCCTCACAGGTAAGAATTTCTTCTTAATATCTAATCTAATCTAATCTAATCTAATCTAATCTAATCTAATCTAATCTAATCTAAATCTCCCCTCCTTTAGATGAAAACTGTTCTCCCTTGTTTTGTCACTATTTGCATGTAAAAAGTCACTCTCCCTCTATTTTATAAGCTTCCTTTAGGCTGGAAAGGGGCTCTAGGTTCTTCCCAGAGCCTTCTCATCTCTAGGCTGAACACCCTGAACTCTCTCAGCCTGTCTGCAGAGCACAGGGTGCCCAGCCCTTTGATTCCTCCACATTTCCCTGTGGAGGATCAGGTCAGAAAGCACATCTCAGCACCAGGAACTGAGCCTGGAAGAACAGCTCAGGGCAGAGGGGGCAGCCAGCATGGGGCTGTCCTACTTCAGCCCTGCTGGGTACAATTTTGCCTGTATGCAAAGTTAGAAGGTATTTTCAATTTACATTCATCCTGCAATGTTAATTAGGAGCCCCAGGCACACACATAAGGAAGGAGAGATTTCCAAGTCCCAGGTCCCATCAAGCCGCAATTGCTGTGCAAAACTCCAGGTCATGCTTGAGACAAACTTGGACAATTCAGAACCTGGTGCCTTCAGGCAATTCAAGTTGGTCTCCTACTGTATTCAGAATTGGAAACAGGAACACCAGTCCCAGGAGATCACAGTATTATGGTCCTCCTGCTAGCGATGGAGCAAGGCAGCGGCAGCAGCATTCCCCACAGCTGAGCTGCCAGAGCAGCTGACTGCAAGAAGACCCCGCCAGGGGCTCAGAAATGTCTGTTCACATCACAAGAATTTGGATTCTTCACATGACAAATTACTTCAATCATAAAAATATGGATTCCCCCCCCCCCCATTTTTCTGCTGCTCACAGCTGATGAGATATCATTCCCAGCTGCTCCATCCGTATCAGTGACCACCTTCCCACCAGAGGTGGGCTACCCTCGGTGGCTGGTCCAGACAGGAAGCCCTTCATCAGCAAAGTTAATGACCAGTTTCTTCACTCTGGGCTGCTGGAAAAGAGCTTCTCTTTTTTTGAGAAGCTCTCTAGTGAGAGAGCAGAAGCTTCCCAGGGCCTCAGTGCTGTGTCCAACACCCTGCTCAGACCTGGTACACACTGGAAATGGAGCTACAATGGCAAACACCGACAAGTCCTTTTATCAGCATTTTTTTCATGTAAAACTCAACAACAGGGCAAACAAAAAAAGATCGAGGGTCTAAATGTCACTTAATTTTCTTTTCAAATAAAAGCAAATTTTACACATCCTTCCCCAGGTAAATCTTGAGAGCAGCTCCATTTGATGTAGCCCCACCACTGCAGAAATGGAACAGCAGGAACTAAGCAGGATCTTCTTAAAATTCAGAAGAAAATAAGGTGGGTGATGTTCTGCCTACATTCTCCAACTTGCTTTCCCACCAGGCTGCTTTCCTGTAGCACCAGAAGCTATTAAAAGCCCTTGCAGTAGTCTCAAGAGCACAGAATTATCTTCCAGATTGGGAGCTCCAGATTCCTTTTGGTCATGGTGAGATATATAATCCACACATGGTGCCATTACCCACTCTAAGCACTGTCTCTGCAAGAACCCAGATGGATGCCAAGAATAAGGCACTTCTTATAGCTGAGGCATTTTTAAGAGATGTTAACATGCCTTGCATAAACGTGTCCTACTTTCTGACTTGGGCTGAACATACATGAGTCACTCAGCTGCATCCTCCTAAAAGCCCACACCTGTACAGAAAAATCCCACCTCCTCTCTCACACACCCAACCTGATCAGGAAGTGGTGACAAATACATGAACATGCTGGTTTTATCACCATAACTAAAAACTTTTAAGCCCTCAATGGAAAAAATGTTACTCCACATCATTGCCCGATGCTCTGCGGAGTCACCTTCCACCATCACCACAGGAAGATTCTTTGCTGGTGACTCTCAGCTCAGGACAGACCTGCTCCTAAAAACAAGGTATCAGCATGAGGTTCAAATTGCCTTTCATCACAAAACAGTAGGTGGGTGACAAGAAGTGACACAGAAACTTTGTGCTCTTTCCAAGTGGAGGTCAATGCTCTCCACCACACAAGGTCTGTGGGGACAATGGGGACAATGTCCTCCACCACACAAGGACAAGGCTTTGCTGCCTTCAGAGAGCAGATGTAGCATCTGACTGTCTCTGCTGTTCCTCCCACGGAAAGAGGAGCCTTTCAAGTCCTGACATTGCCTCCTCTCCTCAAAACCTTCTCACTATGCTAAAAAGGACAAGAAAGGAAAGGGCTGACAGAGGTCACACCAGCCCTGGTTTCTCACAGTGGCTTTGGCCAACAGAGAACTTTGGAACTTCAGCCTTGTTTCTTCAACAAAAAGCTTCAAAGACAACACCTGTCAGTCTGAGAATAGCAGCACCCTGCAGCTGAGAAGAGCAGGCAGCATCACAGCTTGCTCAACATGCCAAAGGCAAAGGGAGCACAGAAAAACCCTTCCAACCAGTCTGCCCCTGCTCTGCTTTCAACACAGAAACTTTTCAGGAGAAACCTGTGGTTTTCTATCCACTCACTAATTGTAGTAACCACACATACAAACTGCACTGTCTTCTCATCTCTGCTTTTTTTGCTCTAGAAAATGCTAATGCACCTATGCTGCCTCAACTGCCATCAGAGCTCCAGAAACTCTTCCGGGTCAGCTCCTTCTTGAAGCCCAGGGCTGTTTATCTGAGGTTAAGGTCCTCCTTCTGAACCTTTTTATGATCAGTCTGCTAAGGCAACCCTTAATTTAAGAGACTAAAGACCAATAATTTTTTGACTGGAAACCCTTTGACACAACCTGTCGAGCTGTAATACCCAACTGACTATTGGAAGTTTTGAAATACTGATGCAATGCAAAAACTTTTCACATTGCAATAAAAGGTCAAACAGTATTCAAACCATCACCCACAGACACAGAATGAGGGATGGTTTTATGTCATGGCACTAGAGAAAGGCTGGAACTGACACAGACTCACTCTGGTATGTAGGCATGTCAGGATTTGGTTATTTTCCATCATAACTTTCCCCTGAAACTGTTACCTTCATGGCTGTGGTTTGAAGGGCAGAGGAAATAGTTTCAAATCTGGTACCAGGTCAGACGGGGCTTGAAGCAACCTGGCATAGTGGAAGGTATCCCTGCCCATGGCAGGGGGTGGAACAAGATGAGCTTTTAAGGTCCCTTCTAACCCAAACCACTCTGTGATATGATGATTCTACGATACCCACTACTTTTGACCAGACCCAAGAGGAAAAGGCTTCCACCAGGTTCAGACTGGGACCATGGAGGTGACAGCTACAGGAAAACTAAAAAGAAGCCTTTGGGTTATGGGAAATGGTACAAATGTCCTAAAACAGCATGAAGAGCATTTCACAGATTAATAGAATCACAGACCTAGAGTGGTTTGGATCGAAGAGACCATAAAAGCTCATCTTGTTCTACCCCTTGCCATGGGCAGGAATACCTTCCATTATCCCAAGCTGCTCCAAGCTCTGCCCACCCTGTCCTTGAACATTTCCAGGAATGGGGCAACCACAGCTGCTCTGAGCAACCTGTGCCAGGGCATCACCACCCTCACAGAGAAGAATTTCTCTCCAATATCTACAGTGCTGCTACCTAAGGGCTTCTTCCAGTCCTGACCACCCCTGGCAGTTACCAGAACGATGATGGATCATCCCCCTTGTTAAAAGTGCACAGGGAAGTGTTCATAGGAGGCTGGTAATAAAGAATATCTGCACAAGATGGTCTTCAGCTGCACACACATCAGTATTTACAGATCAGAAGCCAAGTCCTGACCTGCTGGATTCTATACCCCTTGATTAATTATTTACCTCAAAGCTAATTAATCATCTTTAACTCTTGGTGAGCTTTTCTACCAGTAAAGCACACTCATGGAGTGACTCAATAAATGTTTCCACCATTTAGAGCTTCACATGATTAAGAAGAAAAATCTTCCATGAGAGAGCCCCAGACATCTGAGAGGCCATGTCCCAGCTACATTTCATCTTCTTGACTGGACAATTCTTAGGCCTTGTGCTGATCCTGTTATCCACGCCATGATGCTCAGTGCTTCTCCAGACAGCACTTTTTTTTAGTTGCATCCAAAGTAAGTCTTTTATTTGCATTTTTGCTAATACACTGATAACTTGATTAGGAAAATACAGTTCTGCTCCACCTCTGTGGGGCCTAGAAACTCATTAACAGTGCTGAGAGATAAGATGCTTAAACCTATTAAGCAGGCTCTGCTGGCATTAAAAACAAGTTCGAGATTTGTTGCCTGCTCTCAAAAAACATTTCTCTCCAACAGACCCCAGGGACTGAGGCAGGATCAGTGGAAAAGGCTCTGAGGACACAGGAGGAGACATGTCACCACTAGAGAAGTGACAGGGCCATTAACAAGCCACACTCTCCTTTGAGTGTTTGGCCCTAGTGTTGCCCAGCCAGAGCCTTCGTAGCCATCATGCCAGAAACATCAACAATTCATCCCATTTCCACAACCATATAAGCACAGAATCCATTAGGCAGGAAAAGCCCCCTAAGATGATGAAGTCCAACCATTCTCCCAGCACTGCCAAGGCCATGACTACTAACCCATGTCCACAAGTGCCACATCCACACATCTGTTAACTCCATCCAGGAACGGGGACTCCACCACTGCCCTGCACAGCATATGCCAAGGCTGGACAACCCTTTCCATGATGAAATTTTCTTCAAAAGCCAAGCTAAACATCCCCTAGTACAAACTAGAGGCTGTTTCCTCTTGTCCTGTCACTTGCTCCCTGGGAGCAGAGCCCAACCTACACCTGGTTCCACCTTCCTGTCAGGAAGTTGTGGGGAGTGAGAAGGTCCCTCCTAAGCCATGGCTCATCACTGTCACTAGCACGGTGCAGGCTTTGCTACTGAAGTGACAGACTAAATTCTTTGTCCCTATCAGCCAGCATCTGTAAACATCTCATATTCAGGCTGATGAGTCTGGAATATCAACCCAACCCAATCCCCATCTCTCATGTCTCAGTCACAAGCCAGGATTTACAGGAACACCTCCCCAGCCCACGTGTCCTCATGGCACTGTCTCCAGAGGAGATTAGTCCAAACACAGCACATCATCACCAACTGGAGAGGAACTGGAGCGTGTTAACAACACGACAGGTCCCTGAAAGGGCAGCCCAGCACTCCACTGATGCAGGAATTGCATCCCTGAGCCAGCTACATTAGGTAGAAGGCCACAGATGTGAGAAAAACCATTCAGCATAAACACATGGAATGAATCCACTCCCATGCCCAGGCCAGGATATCCCTTTTGGGGCAGCATAAGCAAGCTGAGTGCCCCAACTAAGCAATGGGGTATTCAGGATGTGGGCAGCCCCAGGGTGCATGCTCACAGCTCCATCCCACTCTGAGCACACAGAGTTGTGGAGCATCTGGAACATGCACTGGTGAGCACACACAGATTGCAGGCAGGGGATCCCAGCACTGACAATTCAGCAGCAAAGTGCCAGGGAAGAAGCCAAGTGAAACATCAGGGGGATTTTTTTCTCCAACTGAATGATCTCCAGCTCATAAGGAGCAATGTCCCATTGGAATGGGAGCACCTTTCCATGATATTTCACCTTCCAGTTGCTCCCCACATCTTATTATTTACTGCCTGTTGAATTCACTTGGAAATACCTCAGGGCCCTTTCCCACAGCTCTGCTATAGTTGAAGGATCAAAATGCAGGACTAGAATCACCACCTAAGGAGGGGAGGCTGCTGGTTGGTGTGTGGTTAGCAGCCCAGTGACAGTGGCCACACACAACTGTGTGTCCCTTCCCTGTAGGCAGCACCCATCGAAGTGGGTCCCAGTACAGGAGGGATGCAGGAGCCACAGCCCAGCTGTGCAGAGAGCAGTTTTGTCCTGGGACTGGCTATCTGACAGGTTAAATCTTCCCATGGAGAAAAGGGAAGGATTCTGCTCCTGATGGGAATATCTCCTCTCCTCTGCTCCTCACTGCCTGCTAGAAGTGTAGCCATGACCATGGAGGTTCAAACCAGTACAAAAATGAGATAGACACTGGAGGATGAAAGACAGCTTCCAGCATGGCTGCTGAATCACAGCTGCTCTGAGCTGTGGAGGCACTGGGGAGGAGCTGCTGCCAGAGGGAAGGCTAGGGGGATTTGAGGAAACTGGAATTGCAAAGAGAGGGTGTTGATGAATGGACTATGGATGGATAGGGAATCAGTGGGTGGTTGTGTCCAAATTGGTGCAGTGAATGACTCAATGTACAAGAGGAAATCAGTAACAACTGGTGCCCCCGAGGGTCTGTACTAGGACCAGAACTAGTTCATACCTCCATCAGGACACAGGCAGTGGATCAAGGAATCCCCCAGCAAGTTGTGGATGGTACCGAGCTGAGTGGTGCCATTGATGAGGGGAAGGGAAGGGAAGGGAAGGGAAGGGAAGGGAAGGGAAGGGAAGGGAAGGGAAGGGAAGGGAAGGGAAGGGAAGGGAAGGGAAGGGAAGGGAAGGGAAGGGAAGGGAAGGGAAGGGAAGGGAAGGGAAGGGAAGGGAAGGGAAGGGAAGGGAAGGGAAGGGAAGGGAAGGGAAGGGATCCAGATGGACCTGGACAGGCTGGAGCAGTGGGTCCATGGGAACCTCATGAGGTTCAACCAGGCCTGGCAAGATCATTGACACAGACCATGACATTCCGTGGTGCCAGCAAAGATTAGGGGATGGAGATAGATGGATGGATGGATGGATGGATGGATGGATGGATGGATGGATAGCAGCTCTGTGGAGAAGGACTTTCCAGCTGAAGTCCCATTTACCAAAAGAGATTTGGGACAAGTGACCTCTGTGCAGTCCTTCAGTTCCCAAAGGCAGACATTTATTCTTGGAAACAGAGCTCAGAGTTTCACATTGCAACTTATTGATTCAAGCTGTGGAAAACAAGAACAAAAACATCAGATGCTGACTCAACCCTTTCCTAATTTTCTAGAATTCTTTTCAACTCTGGCCAATAAAACACTTTGCAGCAGGTACAAAAGACCAGGCAAAGATGCAGAAGGGATAGATGAAGGGATGAAGGACATCCTGTGGTCTCTAAAAGAGGAGAAATTTAGATTACATATTAGGAAGAAATTCTTCCCTCTGAGGGAGGTGAGGCCATGGCACGGGTTGCCCAGAGCAGCTGTGGCTGCCCCATCCCTGGAAGTGTCCAAGGCCAGGTTGGACAGGGCTTGGAGCGACCTGGAATTTGTCCCTGCCCATGGCAGGGGATGGAATGAGATGGGCTTTAATGTTCCTTCCAACCCAAACCATTCCATGATTCCATGATAACCTGCATCCCTAGAGACTTGCACCAATGACCCACACAGCACACACACAGTCACACTGAGTGTAAGCACACAATAATATTTTCTTAGAAATCTCTGAAATAAATGAAATATTTCTCAATTTAAGTGCTGATACCCTACGTGAAGGGTGACCAGAAGACAGCCATTTCAGTCCCCAGTCCCAGGTGTTCCAGGCACCAGGGCAGAGCTCTGCCCTGCAGCCCCTGATGAGAACCATGGTGAGGCAGGATGTCTCCCTGCAGACATGAAGGACACCACACTAGAGCATGTGAATGTGTCCATAAGGAAGCTGTCACTTCACAGAGAGCCTAAGCTGGAGCAGGCTCTCTCTTGTCTATAGACTGAAACTCTAATTGTGGCCCCAACATCCAGAAGCACTGTCCACTCACACCATCCCCAGCCCTTGCCATTCAAGTCCTTCAAAGTACCCATACAAGCTGCTATTCACCCCAAACTCTGAGCAAACAGCCACAGCCTCACCAGGACCTGAGATAAGCTAGAGAGAGTTCACATCCATGGTGGGGAAGACTCTGGGCTGTAGAACTTGCATGAAACCAAACCCTAAGTCCTCCCACTCCCTCAGTCCCTTTGCCACCAGTTCAAGCTCAGCACACTGGATGGGGACAACCCAGGAGAAAGTAAGGAGCCTGAAAAGGGGAAACAAAAATAAATCCCAATTACTGATTGAGCTTTTGGACAGCTCATGACACCAAATACTGCTCAGCTCAGGAAACGGGAGGTCCAAGTGGTACTCAAGAATGTCCCACAGATGTCCAGGCCATGCGCTTGTGTGTGGGTGGCCAGGTTGGCGAACACCACTGCGCCAGCTCGGCCAGTGGGATTCCAAGCCCTTGGATGGCAGGCAGGCAGCTCTGGGCAAGCAGCAAGGATCAGCCTGCAGGGGTAGGGCTGGCAACTGCCAGAGCAGCAACCTCTCTGAATCAGCAGCTCCCAGGCACTTCCAGGAGGCACAGCCCTTCCAACCAGCTCTCTGCAGGGCTTCCAGGAACAGCAAATGGGCAGCAGTGCCCCCACGGTGATTAATCATCTTCCTGGGATGCAGGGAATCGTTATTTCCCACTCATCCGTGCAGTTGGTGCTGCACCCACGCACCACGGCAGCCTCACAGCTGGGGCACCCTTGGATCAACACGGGTGCAGGAGGAGGCCAGGGGGCAGAGACCCTGGAGAGAGTGGGCTGGAGCTTCATGCAGAATGTAGGTGGTGCTGTGAGGCTATAAAACACAGGGATTTTGGGGGGAGTTCAAGGGGAAATTAGAGATATTTGCTGTCTGAATGTTTTCTACTAAAACCAGCACTGAAAAGATTTAGAATGACAGTCAAGCACTTGCTTACTGCAGTGATTCTGTCACACATACAGCAGCACTGTGTGAACTGTCTCTAAAAAGGAGCAGGATTATCATGGAATCATTTAGGTTGGACAATTCCTCCAAGATCATTGAGTTCAACTGTTAACCCACCACTAACCACATCCACACATCTGGTAAATCCCTCCAGGGATGGTGACTCCACCATTGCCCTTCACAGCCTATTCCATTGCCTGACCACAGTTTCTGTGAATACATTTCCTCCAATCTTGTTACATCCTTTCAGCGAGTTGTAGAGAGCAAGAAGGTCCCTCCTGAGCCTCTTTTTCTCCAGGCTGAGTGCTGTTTTTAGAACACTAGATGCAGAACCACATGCTGCACAGCACCACAGCCGTGCCATGGGCCAGCACCACTGGACTGGACATCCTATTGCAGGTGTCTTTGTTTTGTCACTATTCAGGAAAAAGGTCCCATTATCTCAGCAACACTCCAGAAGCACTATCAATTTGGCCTGAACTCAAAGCAGCTGTAACCCCATTCCTGAAGGAACACAGTCAGCTTTGCAGAGTGGTGGGGAGGGCAGTGGACAGCACGGCAGGGCAGAAGTGCACAGTGCCAGGTTTGCCCCAGGCTGAGGCAGAACACCTCATTTCACCAGTTCCTGCCAATTCTCAGCCTGACCTGCTCAGATACTGGTCACTCATCCCTGAGCTGGTTTTGTGAGGAGTTCTGCTCTGCAGTGATCAGTCAGGGATGGGACAGGCACCCATTCCCACCCTGATGTCAGACCCACTTTCCAGCTGGGCTCACCTAGTTGCTGCCCAGGATTGTCAGGAGTGTCTTGGAGCTGCTTGCATCACCATCCAACCTGTTCTCCCAGTAGGCTGTCCAGTCTCCCACTGGGTATCCTGGCTGTCCACCCCTCAATTTCCCTCCCAGTTTCTCCTCAGTGTCTGATCAGCTGATGTTGGCAAACTGTGGCAGCCAAACTGACCACAGCACCTGCAGCTTTCACACCAGAGGACCCCACCACCAACCCAGGGAACCCTCATTTCCCACAGATGCAGCCCAGACACGACACAACTCCAGGGGTCAGAGGAGCTGTTCTGGCAGGCTGCAGCTCTGTCCAACATGAGTTTTCCCACGCTGCAGCCATGGTCTCCCCTCCTTGGCACATGGCCACCCACCTCAACAGCCCAGTCAAAGGTGCCCGTGCACCCATCCAGCGATGTCCCACCCCTCCACCAGACCCAATCCACCTGTGCCCCTGTGCACCCACTGTGAGAGCTCCCAGGATCCTTCAGAACTCAGATTTCCTGCTCTGGCTACCACTTCCTCAGACTGCTTGCCTGAACTCTCCATTTTTAATTGACTTCTTCTCCCTCTCCTCCCACCTAAAGCAAACACACACACCTCCTTGCCACATGTAGCACAGCCACATACCTCCCTGCCACATGTGAGTACAGTCACCCAGGGACACACACAGCCACTGCCCTCCCAGATCCAAATAGATTTTCACTAATAATTCTTCCTCAAGCCATTCCCAGCAGTTTTCTACTCACCATCCCTGACTTTTCCCCCCTCTCAATAATTCAGTTGTAGCTTTGTAGAGTCAGTTCTTGGAATGTGCCCATAGCAGAAGCTCCTGGTGTGCCCACACTGAGATCTCCATGGCTGATGCTGAGATCCCAGAGATCCCAGGACTTCTGGCCACCCTCCTCCTTCTGCCTGTGCTGCTGCCCAGCTCTACTGACCAGATTCTGCTGCTCCTGCTCTCAGCATGCCTAGAAAGCACCAGTCTCCCATACATCAGAATAATCTCAGGAAAGAGTAAAAGGATTTAAGGTTTGCTCAGCTCAGCCCTCCTAAACCCATTTCTGCAGATAAGGGATTATCCCGTGTCAGCACCAAGACAATGGTGATTCAGCAAGAGAAGGCAGAGCTCCAGCTGCAAAAGAAATGCTGCTGGGGCTAGAGAGGATCTGCTGCAGAGCACCCTCCCCACCCTGGGGTCCCTGCTCCTCTCAACACCCCAGGAAGCCACACTGCTGGGTGACATGGCCCATCCAACAGAGATGTGGCTGTCAGGGGTGTCAGTGCTCCACCAGCCATGGTGACACAGCTGTGCAGGGCAGGGCTGGCCTCCTCACCTTGTGGATGCCAGGCTGCCACTTCTGATCCTGCTGTTTCCTTCTCCCAGAACTTTCCAGAGCAGCCCCGTACTTCTGCTCTTCACCCTCTGGTCTTCACACGCCCCTTAACCACCTCCCCCCACCCTGACAATGCCAAACCTGAGAGCCAAAAGCATGAGGAATCCCAGTCATGTTCATGCCATGAGGAGGACTGAAGGGAGGGGATGGGGGATCCTGGCTGCTGGAAGATGAAACCCAACCACAGACCAGTGTCTGTGACACCCCAGAGTTGTAGTCACCAATGTCACCCAGCACCCCACCTGCTGGGGACAACGCTACAGCCCAGCTCACTGCCCACCAGAGCAGGGGTCCTGGCTGCTACAGAGGGGTTTCTGGCTCTTCTTCTCCCCATCGTGTACAAGGCCAGCTGGGAACCACTCCAAACCCAGCAGGAAGAGGCAATGAGAGCCTGAGGACACCACATGCCACAGGCAGCCCCCAGCCCACCGCATCCAGCGATGGCTGAGAGAGCCCTGGTCTGCAGCTGAGCTCTCCAAGGGACACAGCTGCCATCTCCCCTCATGTTTTGGCTCCTTTCCCTCCTTCCTCCTTCTTTCTAACCTCCCTGGACGAAAAGACTCAGGCTTCAGGAGAAGGCAAACAGACTCACTGTGCTGCCACCAGCTCACCTCACTCATCCATCCACGTGGATCCCAGCCATGGCTCAAGGACCAGCCAAGGCTGGAAACCACAGCAGGAGTGGGACCAAATTCACACACACACACACACAGGATGAACCAGTAGAGAGAAACAAGGGCAGCACAGCTCAGGGCAGTGACAGCCTTGTGTCCCCTCACCACAGAACAACAGGGACTGAGGTGCTGTCCTGGGTGACACTGCTGCCAGTCACACAAAGCCAAGGAACCACAGGTCCCTCCTGCACTGAGATGGGAGCAGCAGCACCTCTGGCAGTAAGGATGGGCTCCTGCTCCAGTCACCTCCTCACTGCCCATCACACAACAGGCTCTGGGGTGCAATAGGGAGTGCAGCCCAAAGGAGAGAAAGTTTTCCAGCAGCAGCAATAACACAGGTTCCAGGAGTGCCACTAATCCTTCGGGCTAAATTAAGCCCAAAATAATTACAGAGCGGCTGATTTTTATTCTCTTTTTTTCATGTTGCCATGAATCAGACTCCAGTAAATTGATATTAACTCTGCACTCAGTGTGGTGGATCACCCAGTGCTGTTCAGGGTGATGGAGCAGACAATGGATGCTAATGATCATGGAGCTGGGGTATGCAGGAGAACTGCATGGGAAAAGGGAATATCACCTGGGATAACACATTAAAGGGAAACAAGAAAAAGCCAGAGGCACAGGAAGAGAGGACAGATGTCCCAGGTACCCTCACTGCAGCGTTGGGATGATGCATAGAAAGTCCAGGTCTCCTATTCCTGTGGGCAGCACCCAAGGGCTGGCAGTGGGTGCCACCATGCAGGGCACAACATGGCTGTGGGAGCCTCACACAGGTGGTGGCAAAGGGAAGGTGAGGAACAGTATGAGAGCTGATGCTTCCATGACCTGAGCATCCCTAGCACTCATGGCATGAGCATCCCCACACCCATGGCCGGAGCACTGCTGAATCCACAGCATGAGTGTTCCCACACCCATGGCCTTAGCATCCCTAAACTCACAGTCCGGGCATCCCTGGCACCCATGGCCTGAGCATACCCACAAGCACACTCACCCCTGTTCTGCCTGCACCCCGTGGGACCCACTGGACCAGTGCCAGGAGGAACTGGACTGGTTTTACAGCTGAAGGGTGGCATTTTGCCAGCTTGTTCCCAGAGACCATGGGGAGGACTGGACTGGTGACTCCATGGACAGCTGAGTCCCTTGCTCACACAGAGGAGTTGCCATGACCTGCCAGCTCTGTCCATGTCCTTCAAACACTCATTGCCTCTGGCTACCCAAGGCTAACACCCACCACACAAACACAGGAAAGCCCAGCCCGTCCCACACAGAAAGATCCCAACTTCCACAGAGAAAGTGAAGAGCAACCCAGTCTGAAAAGCTCAAGGAACACTGACCAGCAGCTAGGTCTAAAGTCCTGGAGATCTTATATACCCTGGGGTACCCCACCTCTTTAAAACCAGAGCTAGGGGAGGGGCTGGGGCCCGGGAAGGTTGGGATTGTGCAAATCCTACACAAAACATCTGAGCTGCTGCAGTGACCTGCCAGGATGAAGCCAGAAGGGCAAACAGCTCTTTAAGCAAAATATATTTGCTCCTGGGCTGATGTTGGTATGTAAATCGATCGGAAACAGACTCAGGCTGGGAATGAGAAGACCACTGGAGGGTATGTCCTCGAGTGGCCCTTCAACAAGGATTACTGGCAGGAGAAACAAAACTCCTCCAAGATGGAATTGAAGCAGTGTGCGCAAGGGTGAAAAAGGTATCTGTGTGACACAGGGATAGGACGAAGCCACCTGAGGCAACCCAAGCACAGTGTGGCATTAGCACCATGCTGCTAGGAATGGCCAGGCCAAGTGAAGTATTTGAGACCGTTTGGGAGATCCTGGATCCCCCAAGTGGGCAGAGGAACCCCCATCCCTGCACCAAACACCCCTCCAGTCTCTACAACACACACCAGGTTTGGTATAAGGGACAGCCACAGCTGCACGAGCCATGGGTGAGAAGACAAGCTGAGAACACATTCCCTTAGGGACCTGCCTGGAGGAGGGAGAAGCAGGAAGCAAAGAGTCAGGATGCTGAGAGCCACAGGGGCAGATAGCACCTGCTCTCACTGCCCCCATGAGTGCCTGCTCTGCTGCCACACCATGCCCTTCCCACACTGCTGAGGCTGCTGGTGAGGACCATGACATGCACCACTTGCACTGGTGTGTCCTCCAGCCTTAGGCCCACTCCAGGAGCTGCAGGAAACAACCAGAATCATCCAGCCTCCCTGGGCCACTCATGATTTTATGTCCACCAAAGCCACTCCACATCCTGACATTCAACTAGGCCAAGGGCAAAGTCCTGCACCTGGGTCAGGGCAATCCCCAGTGCCAGCACAGACTGGGGGAAGGCTGGAGAGATGAAGGGATGGATGGAGAAGCCCCTGCAGAGAAGGGCTGAAGGATTCTGGGGGGTGACAAATGGGACTTGACCTAGCCATGAGCACTGGCAGCACAGAAAGCCAAGTGTCTCCTGGGCTCATCCTCAGCAGCGTGGGCAGCAGGGGAGGGAGGGGATGTTCCCCCTCTGCTCCACTCTCCTGGAGCTGCCTCCAGCTCTGGGGTCCCAGCACAGGACAACGGTGTTGAATGGAGGGTGGAGTCAGCTTGGACATGGGGAAAAAATGTCAGACCATGAGGTTGCCCAGAGGAGCTGTGGTTGCCCCACCCCTGGAAGTGTTTAAGGCCAGACTGGACCAGGCTTGGAGCAACCAGGTCTAGTGGAAGGTGTTCCTGCCCACAGCAGGGGGTTGGAATGAAAAGAGTTTTAAAGGTCCCTTCCAGTCCAAGCCACTCTGTGAATGTATCCCTGCTTTAGGCCAGACCGCCTGGGCAGAGGCCGCTCCCAGGTCCTTTAAGGCTGCAGATGAAAGGTGAGAGCAGAAGATGAACACGGGGGATATGGTGTTTTTGCTATCTGTGTCCAGGACATGCCCAGACACCTTTTCCCAGATCCTCTGCTCTGCTGGGGCTACACTTGCTTCACCTTCAAAGTCTGATGAAATCTGGGCTGTCTCTGATTTCCCATGTGAGGGAAGCTGGGAGAAGGTGAAGGAACAAAGACAGGAGAACAAAGTCACCCTCATCAGTCCTTTCCACTGCTCCTCCCAAAGTCCTGAGCCTGCAGCCTCCAACACAGCACTACTGAAACTCCTGGTCTTCATGGAAACCTCTCCCCTGCCCTGGTGGGACCAGGCACCAGGGGACAGTAGCCCCAGAAAACCACTGCATGGTGGTAAGGGGAGCTGAGAGGACACAGAAAGCCATGTCTGAGGGGGACAGTTCCAGCAGCACCAGAGCAGCAGCACCTTGGAGCACACTGGGCTTCCTGCTGGGACACACTTCCAAAGGACCTGCTGACAGGTGAGGCTGTGCTTACAGGAGAACACAGAGCCAGCTCAGAGGGGTCCAGCCAGCACCTCAGCACCCAGAAAACTCTAATTTTTCTTTTTCTTGCACAGTGCTACCTCAACAGCATCAGACAGAAGCGAGCAGCTACAGCTTGTCTCCTTGAGTATCTGGCACACCTCCCCACCAGAAAATGGTCTGCTAGGAATAAGAGGGGCCACTCTCCAAGGAACTCCCAGCAGCCAGGAAGACTGAACAAAATCACCTGTGCCCTGGTGTCAAACACCACCACTCTGAGCCTGCACAGCTAAAATGATGAACCTAGAAGTCAAGCATCAATGGAAGTGAACCCCTCCTTCTGTTCTGGTGTAGCTGTCATGGAACTCCTTCCAGGTCTGAAATGTTTACTGGGTCTCCCAAAGCCTGTGGAGATGGGCTGAGCTGACAGGCTGAGAGACACAGCTTGGGATCTGAAGATTTCTCTTCCCCGAGGCAATTCATTGAGCAAACAGCCTTGGTTACATAACACACTGCTGGAGAGCCGTGGAACACAGCCACTGGAGGGACGCAATGCTCAGAGAGGAGGAATGGCAGAGAAGCCCTTCCTGACCACTCCAGGAAAACAACAAATGTGATTTCATTCCTTGCTGGCTGGAATGCCACCCAAAACCCCCTCCTCTGGGATGTGGCCTGGACCAAGGAGGAGCAGCTGATTCCAGTGCCAGGAGCAACAACAGTTGCATCACTCACCGGGAAGGATTTTAGGAATGGGTTTACCAGGAGCTGTGACTCAAACCTGGAGTAGCACAGCGATGGCCCCAACCCAAGGAGGAACACAGGCCCTCAGCTCTTCCAAGCCCACCCCAGTCCCACCATGACACTGCCCAGCTGGATGAGGAGACCTTCCCAGCACCCCGGCAGCCAGACCCAAACCTGCCAGGGCTGCAGGCTGACACCTCACTGTCTCAGTGGCAAAAACAGCCAGCTGCCCACTCATTGGGCTCCAAAATAAACCCAGGCAGAAGTGGCAAGCCAGATCCAAAACCAGTCTGTGCAGCAAGAAGAGGGATCAGCAGGAAGGAAGGGGTGAGCCCTTCCATGAGACGCAGGTCCTGCCCCTCCACATGCCAGGCAGGTGGGTGAATCCAGGTCTCACACAGACACTGGACCTCCCTTCTTAGTGGGAAAAAAACAACACTGAGGGCTTGCATCTGCCTAAGCACAACCACTGAAAAAGCAGATTCCAGTGGGATTGTGCCCATGAAGTCCCTCTCTTCTATTACTGACCCTAAGAAAGCAGCTATTCACCAGCAGCCACTACACACCTCTCCACCCATCCCTCCACTCAGCATTCCAACAGCAATGCTAAGCACTGCCCATACCCTTCCCAGACTACCAGCCCAGCTCTGTCTCAGTCTAAAGACCCACTCCAAAGTCCTCCAGCTCCAGGAGGGCCTTGCTGGTGGTGTTTAAGGCGTTGATATCTCTGACAGAGAAGCTGCACCCACACCAAACCAAGTTGCACAGCACATGTGCCTCCAGACAAGGATGAGAAGTCAGTGACATTCTCTTGTTTCCTGGAGGAACACTTCCCATCATCTTGCAGTGAAGGTTCCACTTGATGCTGAAGTACTTGGAGATCACTAAGAAATAAGCAAGGTGCTCTTCCAGAGGGGACAAGATGCATCCCAAATCCCTGCAGAGAGCAACATCTTGCCCTGATGGCTATACCAGGTGTCACTCCTTGCCATGTTAAACAGTAAACCCCAGTGAGCACATCCCAAAATCAGCCTCTCACAACCTACATTTTAGTATGCTTTGTCTCCATCCCCATGCCTCATGGGAACTTGCTGCTGAATTTCCAAATTAATCTCAATAAATTCACAGCCCTGGGTTACAAATAGCCTTTGCATTTATGAGCAGGTTCTCCACGGGTTCAGGAACACAGAAGGGTGGGGATGAGGCTGCCAGCACAGACAGTCACCTGGCAGAGCAGGTCCAGAGGTGGCCACCAAAATGGTCCAGGGGCTGGGACAAGGGGCAGTGGGGTTAGATTGGACATGGGGAAGAAATATCAGACTATGAGGGTGGTGAAGGGCAGACAAAGCCCAGAGAAGTTGTGGCTGCCCCATCCCCACAAGTGTTCAAGGGCACACTGGACAGGGCTTGGAGCAAGGGGTCCACTGCTGTAGATTTAAGGCGTCCCCCCCACATGGCAGGGATGTGGAACTGGATGATCTTTGAAGGTCCCTTCCCACCCCAAAGCACCCTGTGATTGAGTCTGTCCAGCACTGAGCCCTGAACACCTCCTGAATACACCACAATGCTACAAATCACTCATTTCAGATTAATGTGTGGGCTCCTCTCTTCCTGTCCAAACAATTCTTGATATGACAAACTGAATTCTCTACAATACCAAGGCAAAGTAATATAAAACAAAACCAGACACTTCCAATGTCCTGGATGCTTCTGGAAGTCATGGGAATGTCACCATATCTCGTTCACTGCAGATCTCAGACTTTTAAATAGATTATTATGCTTTTAGGCCATGAGTGCCCTTTGCAGCCCCAAGTGGACCCCATGCCACTGCAGCAGCCGGGAGCACAGCAGCTCTTCTCTGAACACCCCAAAACATGAACACTGCAACATCTGGAGTGAAGGCAGAAGAGCCCGGAGGATGACTGAGCCTGAGAAACGTGAATTCCCTTGAGAAAATCCCTCCTTTCCAGATTTGGCCAAAGAAATTTTAGCTGACGAGCAGCTGCCAGGAGAGGGGGGCCTGTGACAATTTAGGAAGGGCCAGTCCTTTCAAGAAATTACAGTATCTACTGATTTGACACAGGGCAACATATGTGTGTGTGTGTGTGTGTGTGTGTGTGTGTGTGGGCACCCTCATGGGACCTCTAGGCACAATTCCACAAAAGGACATGGAACTGCATTGGGCAGATGAGAGTGGATGAGAAAGGGTAGATGACCAGAGAGAGACCTAGTCTCAGCTTTCCAGCCTTTAAGCACTGGGAGCACAAGCAGTGCTCAGCCCAAGGAAGCAGCACCTTTGCCAGAATGAGGGCTGCCAATGGCCTGGAGCCATCCTGCAGGGTCAGACCTGCATCCAACACCCCTGTGACACCAGCATCATGATGGAGGTGGGCAAAGGAGAGTCACCTGGGCTCAATATTACACTGAAGGTGGAGCCTGGGGCAGCAGAGCTGTTCCAGTGCTGCCCCTCAGCAGGTGAGCCTGGGCAGGGTCCAGCCCCACTCTGCAGTGCCCAGCCCTGCTCTCCCTACAAGCCCAGCCCTTGGATCCACCCATTCCACAATAAGGGCTTTGCAGACACTGAAGCTGGAAAGCCTCTGCTGACCTCACCACCTTCACAGTGGGCTCCTCTGGCTCCCCTGGGAGAGCAGTGCTCCCACCTGGGAACAGGGGACCACAGCACTCATAGTTCTAACTTTGCCAGATCCCCCAGACACCCAAATGCTGCCACCTCTTGGGTGCTCAAATCCCTTACTCTGTCCTGGCAGCAAACCTCTTCTCTGGAAGACAAGGCTGGTGAAGAAGGAGGTGTGGAAGGGATAGACTCTTTGACCATCCAGCAACAGACTGTCCCCAGGACAGAAATGCAAGGTCCTAGCTGCCCACTTCTGGCTCAAAGAGGAGCCATAATATTTCTGGGCCCAAGTAGGTGACACTTGCTCTGTTCTGCCTTATCCATGAACTTTCCCAGGCAGCCCAGGGCAAGACAACAGCCAACCACCACAAAAACAGACACTTGTTCTTCCCAGCCTCCACACTGCCCCATCGTTACAGAAATTCCCCCCTGGCAGCCTCAATGGACTCTCACCACCTCTCTAGTTCTCAAAGCCACCTGTCACCAGGTGAGTCCAAGCCCTCCCTCACCATCCAGCCATGGCTACCTGCAGACACAGGGGACTGTGCCTGGCTCCAGCCACCCCACCAGTGAAGCCACGTGCCCACAGGACACACGGAGCTCATGGCTCACTCACTTTCATCAGGGTTGGGTGAAGCAAGAATGGCGCTGTGCTTCCTTTTCACTTCTTCCACATTCTCTGAAATTTTATCAATGAAGCCTCGAATTTCTTCCACCTGTGAAGTGAGACAAGACAGGTGGTCTGCAACAGAATTTTGCAAAGTGAAGGGATTATTATACCCTATTCCAAAGCAACCATGACATGTCTAAACCACAGCAAACATCCTCCTGGAAAAGTATTTTTCCAGCTTGAAACTATAGCACCACCGTGGAATCAGACCTTCTCCATCCCACCAGCCAGCTCTGAGTCACAACAGTGTAACACAGACTGTATGTCCTGTATTCATTGTGATACACTGAGAAACTTTTGGGATTTATATAAATCAGCATCAGATATATTCCCAGATTCTGTGCCCCTGGCAGGACACTGCTGAGACTGCACAAGTCAGGCTGGTAGCAGCTCAGTCCCCCATAAAAAGCTCCAGAAATGCCCAATTTGACCCTCACCCCCCATTCCAGGGGGGGCCACATTTTCCAAAAGGTCCCTTCTGGCATTTTCTCTGCATTTCTGTGCTACAGGAAGACACCAGAATCTCCCAAGAGGGGAAACCTCTCTCTGTGCTAGGCTCCTTACCCTCTAACTCAGTCTTCTTCGGCTCACACCACTCCTTTGCTCATCTTCCTCCACCTGCACATCAGATTTATCCCAGTTCCCACTCCATTGCCTGCACAGATCCATTTTAACACCCCCTACACACATGCCATGCTAAGGGTGTGCTAAAAATCTGCAAGCAGATCTTACAGCCACCCACATGCCAGAAGACAACCTCTTGTTTGGGAATGGGAGGCACAAAATTAAATCAATCCCATGCAGAGACTGCTGCTCTGCAGAGGTGCTCTGGGAAAAGGCCTGAGAGCTGCGTGTGAAACTTCCCTGCTCCCACTGCCTGGGCAACAGCCTCACTGGGTTCTGGAGAAGCAGGGGGAGAGGAAAGCATCCATAGGGCAGCACAGCCTCGGGTCTGCAGGGAAGCCAGGTTCCTGATGTTCAGCACTCAGCACAACCCTGAGCATCAGCTGAGCAGCACCAGCCAGGGCAGGACCTTCATCCCCATCCCCAGTGGCTGCAGGAAGCCTGGACCATGCACAACCTGCCCTGGTGCCAGCAGAAAGGTCTGAACCAGCTTCAAACTGCACTGGAGGAACAAACCTCTCACCTGCTCAAAGAACTCATCCATGAAACGATCCCGGTCCACACTGACGGTGACTTCATCATCATCATCACTGTCCTTTGCCTGCAACAACACAGAGAGAGAGAGGCATCAACAAGTGCTTGCTGCAGAGTTAACAGCTCGATTTCAGGAGCTCCTCTGAGGCATCTTCCCCTTCTCCAGTGCTCACTTGCTCCAAGGAGCTGGGGCAAACACTAGCCAGAGCGTGGAACACCTCAGGCACTGCCACTCTGAGCCTCCAGGACTCTTGAGAGAGCAGAGAACAGACACATCCAGCAGTGAGGGACAGCCAAAACACCTTGGCAGCCAGTGTCCCGTGGCACAGCCTCTGCAGAGAGCATGGGACACAGTTAAAGACACCCCATATCCATGGAGTGGGAGCTCCGAGGACACCCTCAGTCCTGTGTGAGCACACTGGCTCTGCAAGGAGCAGGAAAGGGAAACAGCACGGATTCCACCATGGGAAACACCAGGATGCTGCAATGGGAAAGCATGAGTGATGTCATGATGGGAAACACAAGGGATGTTGCGACTGGGAAAGCACAAGGGATGCTGTGATGGGAAAACACGAGGGATGCTGCCATGGGAAACACAAGGAATGCTGCCACAGGAGAAAGCATGGGCGATGCCATGATGGGAAAACACGAGGGATGCTGTAATGGGAAACATGAGGGATGCTGTCACAGGAAACACAAGGAATGCTGCCACAGGAAAGCATGAGGGAAGCTGCAATGGGAAACACAAGGAAAGCTGCAATAGGAAACAAGAGATGCTGCAATGGGAAAACATGAAGAATGCCATGTCAGGAAAACAGGGATGCCATGATGGTAAAAACAAGGGATGCTGCCACGGGAAAGCACGAGGGATGCCGTGATGGGAAAATAAAAGGAGTACTGCAGAGTGCAGGAAAGGTGGGAGCAAACAGATAATACAGCAGAACTAGTAAAGTCACAGCAGGCAAATGAGGGGTTGTCCTTGTCTGCAGAAGCATGTGTGTCATTGTCACCAGAGATGAAAACACCTCCTGTCCCAGCAAGGCGGGGGATGTAAGCTCTCAAGGGAAGGAAAAATTACAGTCCTCCACATAAGGAGACATTTAAAATATTATTATCCAAAGCAGTTACTTGACGGAGGGAAATGGAAAATTAACAGGTTGGAAAAGTTTCTTCTTACTCCATCTTTACAAGACAGAAGAAGCCAGTGGAATGGAGATTTAAGACAGGAACTGCCCTTGTTCATCTCATGATGACTGCAGTTTTTGCAGACAGTTACACATCACCCTATGGCCCCTCTGCATTCTGCAGAGAGGAAGCCACTACAGTCTCCAGAAAGAGCCCTCTCACATTGAAGAGAGTCAGATTAAATATCTATCCTACCCCCTTAAATTGTCTTTCCACCCTACAGTGACTGATTTGGGCTGTATCATCCAGAATCCTCAGCTTTCAGCCTTGCCACCACTTGTGGCACTGTTTGCCTGGGTAACTCACTCACACACAGTTATCCCATTCATGGTTATCCAGAGCCCTTGTGATCAGAGAGCTCCCGTAATTCTGGTGAAAATCTCATCCTGACAAGGAAATGCAGGCATGGTGCTGCTCTTACCCACTATTCTATGGTCACAGAAAACTGTTCCCTAAAGTCTGAAATTGTGCCCATTTGCAGCACAGCCACTCAGGCCAGGAGCTGCCAGCACACTGAGGCTGGGGCACGGCCAAAGCTGCCAGCCTGGGGATGGGTTGGTACATTTAAATCCTTCCAGAGATGGTGACTCCACCACCGTCCTGCACAGCTTGTTGACAACCCCTTCTGTGAAGACATTTTGACTAATATCCAACCTAAACCTTCTGTGGAGCAAGTTGGGGCCATTTCCACTTCTCCCGTCACTTGATAATCTGGGAAAAGAGCCTGACCCTCACCTGGCTCCACCCTCCGGTCAGGGAGCTGTAGAGAGTTAAGAAGGTTTCTCCTGAGCCTCCTTTTCTCCAGGCTGAGCCTCCCCAGTTCCCTCAGCTGTTCCTGGTCCTCCAGACCCTTCCCTTGCTCTGTTCCCTTCTCTGAATATGCTCCAGCCCCTTGCCGTCTTCCTTTTCCAGGGGCCCAAAACTGACCCCACGATTTTAGATGCCTCAGCAGTGCCCAGCCCAGGGGATGGTCACTGTGCTGGTACCACTGCATACAAGGGCTGTACAGTCCCTGCAGCAGGCACTGCCTTCTGCATCAGGCAGGGCCAGCTTTTTCCCTGAAGCATTTTGCTTCCAAACTTCTGCAGTTTGCTCACACCACACAACCTCTCCCATTCCCTTCAGCAGCCACAGTCTGGTACTGAGAGCCAGAGCACTGCCCAGGCTTTGGACAGAGCTGGATACATGACCACATCTAACACTTCCCACCTCTCCCTGGAGCCAAGGGCAGGATTTGGCCACAGGCTCTTTTAAATCCTTCCTGCACACCAGTGCCACCAGACAGTCCAGTCCCTCCCCCTGTCCCCTGTCATCACCGCTCCAGCCTTGCTCAAAGCCATCTGAGCACAGTGACAGCTGTCACCCTCCAGTCCCGACCCCGATGCTGACTGTGCCATTCCTTCGGCCAGCAGTAAGCCTGGCTGTAAGCTCAGGTCCACTTGGGGTCAACAACTGATTCCAGAACCATGTCCACATGTGCTCCATTGCTCCCAGAGCATCCCAAGCACGCCCCCAGCACATGGGAGGAGGGCTCACCATGGAGGAGGTCACAAAGAGCCATGTCCTAAAGCTAGGAATGGTGGATAGACATTTCCTACAGAGACACAAGTACCATCCATGTTCACATTCCACTTTACATATCACACATGCCTGCTAGGCTTGTGCTGTGCTTGATTTTAAGCATCAACAGCTATTAAGCACACTTTTGTGGGTGGCACCAGGAGCCCACTAGATGGGCAATTACAACACAGACCCCTACCTACACCCCCCAGGATGTTGGAAAATGCCCACAGATCCTGGGGACACACTTTGTGAGTGATGGAAGATCCACCTGACAATGCAAACTCCACCCTGGATGGATGTTGCCAGGTCAGGGGATCTTTCTTCCCCCACCCTGCTAAGCCTCTCCAAGGGGCAAGAACATCCACACCAGCCCCCACAGATGGAGGGACTGTACTCATGTCCCGCCTGTAGCTCCTGCCACCTCACCATGCACCCAACAGGATGGATCTACAGGAAGGAGTCAAAGGAAAGGGGGTTGAGAGCACCCTGTGAGGATGGATCAGGGGATTCTGGTGGGTGACAAATGGGACTTGACCTAGCCATGAGCACTGGCAGCACAGAAAGCCAAGTGTCTCCTGGGCTCATCCTCAGCAGTGTGGGCAGCAGGGGAGGGAGGGGATGTTCCCCCTCTGCTCCACTCTCCTGGTGCTGCCTCCAGCTCTGGGGTCCCAGCACAGGACAATGGTGCTGAACTGAGGAGGGTGGAGTCAGCTTGGACATGGGGAAAAAATGTCAGTCTTTGAGGATGGGCTGCCCAGAGAAGCAGTGGCTGCCCCATCCTTGGAAGTGTCCAAGGCCAGGCTGGATGGGGCTTGGAGCAGCCTGGTCTAGTGGAAGGTGTCCTTGCCCATGGCAGGGGGTGGAAACTGGATCCAGTCTGCCCTTGCAGTCTTATACAGAAAAAACACACCTTCAACACAACTTCCCCACAAGCCTACCCAGCTTTTTTTGCCATCATTCTGGCAGGATCTCAATTTGCCAGAATTCTGAGCCCCTTTTTGTAGCCTGTTAGCAGAGTATTCCCACTGTTAATTTTAAATGCAGGTTTGTATGGAAACCAGGAAGGCCAGGGACTGGCAGCAGAGGAAGAACAGCAGGAGAGCAGGGTACCTGCCAAGATGCTCTTCTTGTCACCTCTTGCTCGTCCCTTCCACTTGCAAAGCAGGCCTGGCTCATTACCCAAAGGATGTCACACCCCTGGCTAGTCCTATCTGTGCTGCCCACTGGACCCTGCCATACCCAGAAATCCTGAAGGAAGGGACCCACCACCCATGGAAGGGGTTTCTACCAAAGCCACACACAGCCTTGTGGGAGGCACTCATGGTTGAGGGCAGACCAGACCTGGGAGTGTAGAGGCTGATGGAGAGGCAGAGAGATGTTATTTAGGGCAGGCACTGGACAGGGGGAGTGGCACAGAGCCCAGCAAGAAGCCCCATGAAGAGGAAATTACACAGATGGAGCCTGCTGGTCAGGAGGGCACATGTCACTTGTCACTCCGGGCTGGAGAAGGGCACCATCTGTCCAACCCACGTCACTGGAAACACCCTCGGTGCCACACTGCCTCCGACCCCCCGTGTCAGGCAGATCATCCCACCCCACCACCCCGAGCCCCTGAGCCAGCAAGCAGCAGCCACGCTCCCTAATGGGTGACTTGGACTGGAAATGGAGGAGATGCCACAGGGAGAACAGCTCATGGGATGCAGGGCACTGATGGATCAGCTGCTCCAGCATCTCCCTCCACTCTAGCCCTCACTGCTCTACCCCAAGCTTGTGGCAATCCCCCCATGATTAATTCTAGTGCAAAAGTCGGAACAAGACCAAAACTTTCCAAAGGAAACATAAAGCATCACACGGCATCCCAGCATTTTGGCTCCACACATCCCAGCTGTGAGCATCCCAGGTTTCCAAAGTCACATGGAAAGCTCCTGTCTCAGTCAAAACTACCTACAGGTGCTGCTCAGCACAAGCAGCAAACAACTCCCCAGCCAGGGAACTCACAATGTTAGGCACACCATCCTCACAGTGCCCCTCCACTTATGCCTCAGGCACTGTCAGGCAGCACAAAGGACCCAGGGTTTCCAGGCTTTTCCCCCACACAGGGTAGGCGAGGATATTCCTTCTTTTGCAAGGATTTTATTTCTCCAGTTCGCCAGAGGCTAACCAGTGGCACCACATGGGCACTGCCCCAGCAGCTGGGATGGCTTTGCAAGCTGCTGCCTCTTCAGTGCCGCTGAGCAGCAGGAGCTAGATGGGGAGGGCAGGTCAGTCAGAACTCCTCCAGCAGCTTTCCAAGCCTCACAGGGTTCAAAGTGCCCTCCACAAGAGCCAAAATCCCAAGTGCAGGCAAAGGCAAAGTGTGATATCATCCCTGACAATAAGGAGTAGCAGATGGGAAGACATCCAGAGCTCCAGAGCATCCTGGCTCTGTAGGTTTTGTAACCAGGCATGTTAATAAATTTATTATTGAGGAGATCACATTCCCGTGATTCCAACCCACCCCACTCCCTCTCCAAACACTTTCTGAAAGAGGCAAAGGACCACAGAATACCTGAAAAGACTTGATGCTGACAGGGTGGGCTGTGCAGGACATAACCAGGTCTCTGTCACCTCACAAGTGGCCACATGCAGCCCCAAGTCCTCTCCTGTCAGTGCTGCAGATGGATTTGACCATGACCAGATGCATACAGGGAGCTGGTGCAGGCAGAAGAGGCAGGGCAGAGAAAAAATGGGCTCAGCCACTGCTGGGCACATCTGAACACATCCCTCTACCAAGCCCTGCTGGCACATTTTCCTAGGAGATATCTGTATTCAAACAAGCAGTGAGCCCTTGCCTGCCTCCTGCATCCCACAGGGCTGTGGGCCCAGGCCATGCTGCCTCCCACCCTACCAGAGACAAGGCAAGCCTCACAAAAGCACAAGGGAAGGAAAAAGCCACACCAGCTGCCATCCCCCTTTTAGAGACTACTCAGTTAAGCAAAGAAAGGCTCATCCCTGAGATGCAGAAGGCTGCTCGACAGCTTCACTCCCAGGCTGCATCTGTTTATTTTTATTTACGAACACCTCCGTGCTGCTCTGCCCAGCTAAAGAGATTCCAGCCATCTGGGCTTGACTTGCTTTGTAAAATTATGTCCTTTCTGCACCAAGACCACAACACGGTGAGATGCACAGGCTGCTCCTGGGGATGCCTCTGAGCAGCTGTGGGTCATGTCTGGGATCATGTTCCCACACAGAGGTCCAACACCCAGAAGCAGTCACCCTGTTCCCCCTGTCCAAACCCCCAAGCCCAGGGCACTGCTGCTGACACTGAGAGCTCCCAGGGAAGCTCATTCCAGCTGTGCAAGGAAGGACAAGGTCAGAATAACTCAGCAGCGAGCGGCACTGACATCTCAGCCATCTCACAGAGCCTAAAGGACACGTAGGAGAGTGTACAGACCTCTGCAAACGTCCCAGCCTGGCTCTGTGATGCTTGGCAGCACAAGGGCAATTCAGCACAGCCTCACCTGGACAAGGTCCAGAGCACCCACGGATCTCCCACCCACCAAACAAGTCCCACCCCATAAGCCCTGACCTCCCCACACTTCAGGGTTTGCTTTAGGCATCTGCAGCAGCCAGAAAAAGCCTTCAAGCAGGGCTGAAGTCCTGCTCCTGAAGGCTTCCATGGAGGTGGTGTCAAGACTATGGATAAGGACAGCCAGAGGGTATGCTCCCAGGAGACAGCCCTGAAGAGCTGAACCAGCCAAGACCATGGTTTTAAACTACCCATGGTCTCAGCCTTAGCCCTTTTTGCAGACCACAAAGTACAGCTGTGCACCACAATCAACTGGCCACTCCATGGCACACAGGCCCCAAACTCAGCTGTGTCCTATTCCAGTATTAAATCCAGCTGGCAGCCTGTCACCAGTGGTGTTCCCCAGGGAACAATGTTGGGGCCACTCCTGTCTAATAGCTTTATCAATGATGTGGACAAGGGGATGGAGGGCACCCTCAGCAGAAGACACCAAGTTGGGTGAGATGTTGACCTGCTGTAGGGTAGGAGGGATCTGCAGAGTGATCTGGACAGGCTGAATCAATGGGCCAAGGCCAATTCTATGACATTCAATGAGACCAAGTGCCAGGTCCTGTACTAGGGTAACAATAACCCCATGGAATGCTCCAGGCTGGGGTCAGAGTCACTGAAAAGCTGGGAAAGACCTTGGGGTGCTGGCCGGCAGTAGCTGAACATTAGCCCAGGTGGGCAAGAGGCCAATGGCACTTGGCTTGTATCAGAAATAATGTGTCCAGCAGGACCAGGGCAGTGATTGTCCCCCTGTGCTGGACACTCCTGAGGCACCACAAACCTTGGGGTCAGTTCTGGGCCCCTCACAACAAGAAGGTCATCGAGATGCTGGAGCATGTTCAGGGAAAGGAATGGAGCTGGTGAAGGGTCTGGAGGACCAGGAGCAGCTGAGGGAGCTGGGGGGGCTCAGGGGGAACCTCACTCTCTACAATGCCCTGGCAGGAGGATGGAGCCAGGTGGGGGTCAGGTTCTGCTGCCACGGAACAAGGGACAGGACAAGAGGAAACAGCCTCAAGTTGTGCCAGGGCAAGTTTAGTTGAAAACTGGGGAAGAATTTTTCACAGAAAGGCCTGTCCAGCCCAGTTACCAGGGCACAGGCTGTGCAGGGCAGTGATGGAGTCACCATTCCTGAACAGACTAAACAGATGTGTAGTTGTGGCACTTGGGGTTAGTGATAGCCTTGGCAGTGCTGTGGAAACAGTTGGATCTTAGAGGGATCTTCTAACCTAAGCAATTCTAATATTCACCAAAAACAGCCCACACCTTCCCATTAACAACTTATTTTATGAATAGAAGTTGACTTCAGCATTCAGCAACATCTGCATGAGTCAGGTGGTATTTCCAACACTAGTAGTGCAAGGGAGAACATGATTTCCAAGAGTTCTCTCCTTAGGTGCTGGCTTGCATTCCTGCAAAATAATTCCCAGCCTTTGGCAAAAAGCCCAAACCTTTTATCAGAACCATGATCACTCTTAAGCTTAGTTCTAAAAGCAAACAGGTAAAATTCTCCTTAACTCTGAGGAATAAGTGTCAGAGGTAACAGAGTTGCCACCAGTCCTAGAGAGGGCAATGAGCTGAACTCACTGACCTTCTCCTGTAGCTCTGAAGCATGGACAACACTATTACCTACTGGAAAAGCACCTGTACTTTACAGCCAGTACTTCATAAATTTACAGTCATGGCTGAAGAATAAATTGGTTAAAAACAGACTTAAATAATCTGAAATTAATTTCTTAACATCCTCTAAATGGCATCATCATTGTTACAGCTCCTGTGCAGACCAGAGCTTCCCATGGGCAGTATGACCTGCAGCCATAGCACTCTTCTCTCCACTCCATTTAGCAGGGTCAGCACTCAGAGGTCTCTGCTGGGATCATCACTGTGCTTTGGTGTCTGTCACCAAGCCCTGGTGATGCCCACTAGTGACATTGCAGTGTGTCCTAGGAAACTTCCGGAGAGAAAAGAAGGAAAGCCTCAGGCAGAGAAGGTGACACAGGCAACACTGCAACTCCCATGCCTGTGGGATGAACACAGCCTGCAAAATGGTTATCCTTCAAATCCCATTACAGCCCCTACAAACAGGCACTCATGGAATATACTGATTTGGAACAGACCTTCAAGGATGCCCCAGTCTAACCCCCCGCCATGGGCAGGGACACCTTCCACCAAACCAGGTTGCTCGCATGGTCATGAAAGCTCAAAGACATTTCTTTAGTGCTCTTGTCTAGACTCTGTAAAAGAATCTCAGCACCATCCAGGTGAGACACTGATCCTCACAAAAGGCAAAGGTCCTCTAGAAAACCAATACAAACAGTCATTTCATACACAAACCCCAAGTCTGACAGAACCTGATGGAAGACCAGCAATGGAAGAGCACAGCTCATACTGGAAAACCTGCAGCACACATCTGCAGAAGTACAGCAGGATGAAAGTGGTCACAGTGGGAGTGCTCTCCTGAAAACTCACAGGACAGTGAACAGAAAACTTCATTTTAATTATTTCCCACTAAAAGAAACCTGGGTCTGCAATATTCACTAGAATCTGGAAAACTGTACTATTAACAGGAAGTTCAGTCCCATCCTGCAACAGATTTTGACACTGCACAGCCAGGTCTGTCCCCTGCCCTGGAGTGTGTCCTGAGGTGCCTGTGGGTGCCTGAGGAGAAGGCAGCAGGGAGGAGGAACCTTCTCCCCGCAGAAGGAATGTGCTGCCCTAGGAACAAATGAACACAATTTGAGGAGGAGATTTGGAATTCTACAACCAGTCAGGAGCTGGTCTAGTGAAAAATGTCCCAACCCATGCCAATAGGGTTGGATTATACGGTTCTTTGTAGGTTTCTTGGCAACTGAGAGGAAACTTTTCTTGAGCCTGAGCTCTCCAGGACTGCTGCAGAACTTCCTATTTTCCTCTGTATGTCCCCAAGGGGAGTTTTTGGCCAGCATGTCCTGGGCCCCATTCACTACTTCCATCACTCCTGCAAAAGGTGATGGAGGAAGAGACCCTCCTGCCAGGGGAGAGCAGTGGCATCACTACAGAAAACACTCAGCATATGACTGAAAAAGGTGGAAAGATGTTTCAGAACATCTCTCATGTGGGACCTGAGCACCCAGAAGTCTGCTTGCTCTGTCAGCCCCATCCCTGGAAATGTTCAAGGCCAGAGAGGGCTCAGAGCAATCTGGTCTAGCCAAAGGTGCTCCTGCCCATGGCAGGGGTGTTGGAACAAGATGGTCTTTGGAGGTCCTTTGCAACCCAAACCATTCTGTGAGCCCATGACACACCACATGCTACAGCCTGTCCCCTGTTCACAGCCACAAGTCTGCTCCCTGATTTGGGGGGCAAAAGCAGTGCCCACATTTCCAACCACAGCCCTGGTTCTGGCCACTGTAGGCAGAGGCTCAGGCAGAGGTGCAGAGGTACAAGCAGCCTGTGACACCTTGTCCCTGGCCTCTCCCCTTCTTTCAGTTCAGAAAAACCGTCTACTCCTTGTGCCTCCACAGTTGCCTTGTCTCATATTCTTCCTAAGCAAAGACAGCCTCTCTGGCTTAGTGCCTGGTCTGGTCCTGACACAGCATTGCTCCATCTCCATTTCCCAGGCTGTCCTCTGCTTGCCCTCCCCTCCCCACGCATCTCCTCCAGGATCATCCTGCAGACACCATGGCACAAGGACACTCCCCCGAGGCAGGTGTGCTCAGGTCATCTGCATCCAGAACAATACCACACACTCTCTCTTCCTGGTCTTCCACCCGGGCTCACTCTCCTCCTTTTTGCTAATATACATAATTTTCTGGAAGAACCAATTTATCACAGTACTTAGCTTAATGAGCCTTACTGTACATGTTCTGCCTGTAGTGATAATTTTGCATATTTCCTGAGAAATCTTGTTAACGGGGAGATACATGGCAAAACAAACATTTGTACAGCTTCCGAGCAGCTCACACACAAAGACACTTTGATTAAAACAACGGGGATGGGACTGAACCCTTTTGGCTCCAGCCTCTCAGACATCCAATGCACAGCTGACGTATCTGGCTGCACTTACCATCACTCTTATCACTCTCTGGTGCCCACAGACTGACACCAGGTCCCAATGGATCAAGAGTATTCCTGTATTCAAGCTGACTTCAGTGGGACCATCAAACCCCCATGCACCAGACCTCAAGTTCCCCAACACACACCAAGGGACCCTGGGGCTCAGACCCTCTGAGGTCTGTCTGTCCCTCAAACCCTGTCCATCACCCCCCCAGGGCCCTCGCAGGTTGGGGACATGACACACCACACCGAGCTGACCTAGAGTCTGGGCTTTGTACGTTTAAAGCATAGAAAAGGGTTTTCCCAGGTTTTGGCTTGCCCTACCATGTTGTGCACCCACTGCTGTGAACAACGTCCCTATGGCACAGGGACACCCAGGACCCCTCAACTGCTGGGGAGAAAGAACATCCCACACAGGAGCATGTGGGGCTCATCTACGTCACTCCTGTCATCTTCTTCCTTGCCCAGCTGCCCAGCCCAGCAGACCAGGAGTGAAGATTCACTGGCATCTCACCCCTCCTGCTCCAGGACTCCAAGGGATCAGGCAAAGCAGCTTCCCTGCCCCAGTGCTTGTGGGACCAGGAATGCTCTTAAGGGCAGCCACGATATTTGACCTGCCACGGCAGTTCTGCTCCTCCCCACGCCCAAAAAAATGAGCATTTCAATAATGCTAAAACCCATTAAGCTGAGGCAGAGCAGGCAGCAGCGTGCTGTGGCCATGGCACAGCCACTGGCTGTCACCCACCATGTGACAGCCCCACTCCCGACTGGCAGGGACACAGGACAGCTGAATTATTTACGTGACCCTTCTGGTTCAACAGAAGAGCTCGAAAGCACTTACGGCAACGAAGAGGGTTAAAAAAGGAAAGGAAGATGGCATCTAAACGAGTAAATATATTCATCTCCAAGGTCTGTAGGGACTTCTACAGCCGGGGGGTGCTGGAAAAGATGGAGACACACAAGACCCGACCTCTGCAAAGAGCAACTGTGGTCGACTTCACATTTGTGCCCCCAGGAGAGAAAACCTCAGTAGGAACACTTTGGAATTAAGAGGAAGGGTTGGAGTGAGGTCGTGCTGTAAGTCCTGGGGCACTGCTGCAGATTTCACTGCCACAGGAGGGGTGGGGGTGGATCCACAGAGCCGGACCTGGAGCCCACCTTGCTTCCTCTCTCCTTTTATTTTTAACACCCATCTCCCACAGCTCCCACTGGCACGAGGCAGTGCTGGGAGCAGGGACTTGGCTGTCAGGAGTGGGGATTCAGCCAGCTGGGGAGGGCAGTGGCACAGCACAAACACACAGACATCATTGGAGAAATGCACACAAAAACAGCTGCTGGAGATGAACAACGGCCATGGGAGGAAAGTGCACCACCAAAATGGGCCCTGCCAGCGGCTGGGAGGTTGGAATTGGATGGTTCCTTCCAACCTAAAGCACTCTGTGATCCTATAACATTGGCGCATCTCCCTCACTTCCTCCCGCTCTCAAAACACCATTCATAATTATTTTACCATTTGGACCTGTGTCACATCCTGGAAACCCCAGTGTCTCACTCAAATTGAGCTGTCAGCTCCACGGCAGGATGGAGCACCACAGGACAGACTCTCACAATCCTGCATGTACACACCATCTCATCAGGGTTGCTCTTGGGGGTGTTGGGGAACGGGACCAGCTCCAGATCCACTCCAGATGGGCAAGTAAGACCACTCATAGCCACAGCTGTGACACCTGCCCAGAAGCAGCTGGAAACAAAGCTCTGCTCGGCCTCTTCCAAGGCATCCCGCATGGCCCATCCTCAGCTGCTCTCCACCACAACTACAGAACATGTTTCATCTGTAAGTTAAATTTCCTGTCCCTGGTTCAGAGCAGACCTGGGGACACTACTCCCACAAGGGCATTGAATAAGCTCCAGCAACTCTGATCCAAACCAGAACAGAGGTTCAGAAAAGAGCTGGGATTAGCGTTTTGAATTTCAAGTACCATTTAAAAAAATCCCATTAAGACATGGAGCTTCTGTTCTGTAGAGCAGTGACTGCCCTGCTTCCCCTCCTCTGCTCCAACAATGCCAGCTCTTTTTTTATTAATCCTTCTTTTTTTATCATCTCTGGCAGAATTTAAACACTGTATTAACATGAGAAGAACCTATCCAGGCTATTAATGAGGCAGCAGAGAGGAAACAAGTTCAAATGCTCCCTGCTCTGTGTCCACTGCAGCATCTCGCTCCTCCCTGGTGTCTGCCACCACAAAGGGTGTAAATCCATGCTGCCTCACTCACTGCAGTCCTGCCAGGATCCACTCACATACGGGGCAGCTGCACACTCAGAAAACATTCCTCCATCCCCAGGAGTCCTCGGGAAGAATACTGCACCCTCAGCATGAGGCTGATGAATAAGGAGCAGCAGCAGGAGTGAGGCGAAAACACATTTTATTTTTCTTAAGGCGTATTTAAAGGAACAGATAAATTTTAAAATACTCCATGGCATCACTTCTCAGCCAGCACCGGCTGCCAAAAGGACATTCATGAGGCTTCTTTTTACTATTATTATTAAAAAGCCTATTTTCCAATCCCATTTCACAGCCTGTGCTGGTGGTGGAGACAGAGCCCTATGTTTGGGTGCTTTCCAGGCAGAGTGGGGAGGCAGCTCTTGGGGGAGCCTCTTCCTCCCTCAGAATCCACAGCCACTCCTGAGCATCTACAGTCAGCCCTGGGCATTCAGAGCTGCTCAATCACCCCAACAGCCACCCCCTCAGCCCCTTGCTGGCATCACCCCAGCTCCATCCTCCTGGTGTTTTTCAGACCAAACCAAACTCCCAGCCAAGTGATCCAGGTGGGAGCTCTGATGCCTGACCAGACTGAACACCCAGAGTGGTCCCCACTGCCCCTCGCTCCAAGGCAGAGTCTTCCCCACGGGACAGACCCCCCCCTTGCAATCCCAGGCGGCCCTGCAGCGCCAACCGTGAAGTAATTAAAAAAAAAAAATCCACAAAAAACCCTCACCGAACAAGAAAAACCACTAGAGAGAGAGGACCGGGTGGTGGTATGGAGCGGGGGCTGGAGCACGACTCCAGGATTCCGGGCTCTGCCCCTCCGGCCACTGCCGCCGGCCACAGAGCTCGGCCCCAGGCGTGGGCAGCGGCACCACCGCGGCCCCGAGGGTGCAGCAGGGGGCCGGGGAAGGGCACCGGGGGGCACCGGGGGCTCCTTCCACCGATGCTCCATGCGCGGGGGGGCTCGGGGCTTCCGCGGGACACAGCACCGGCTGCGGCCGCACACGAAGCCCGCCGGCTCCCGGACAGCACGGGTCACGGCGCTGGAGTCCCCGCGGTGCTGCGGCCGCAGGCGCTGCTCGGCACCGCCGCAGCGGCTGCGCCGGAGGATGAACACGCAAAACGGGAGCGGAGCGGGCGCGGCACGGTCCCGGCGGAGCACGGCACGACCCCGCCGCCCGCGGGCAGCCGCCGCCCGCACCGGTACAAATACACGTCTGTATCCGGGCTTCCAGCGGCGATGCTGCCCGGCCGCCGCGGCCCCCGGTACCGCGCAGATCGCCGCTCGCACCGCGCGGTGCCGGGGACAACCGGAGCGCTCCGCGGCGGTGCGGACGGCGCAGGCCGGGGGACCCCTCCTCCTACCCCGACAGCCCGGCGATGAACGGGGGGCTCATCCTGTGCTCCCAGCCCCCGCCCAACCCCGCCGCCGTCGCCGTCGCTCAGGGCAGGGCGGCCCCTGCCCAGGGAGGAGGGGGGGGCGGCGAGACGGTTTCGGGCGGTCCCCGATGGGGGCAGAGGGCTGCCCGCATCCCCCGCATCCCCGGCTGCGTCCCGCACTCACAGCGCGCAGCTCCCCGGTCCGGTCCTTCATCCTCGCCCCGCTGCCGCTGGGAACGGCCAGAGCGCGGGGAGGGGCGGGCGCGGAGCATGCGCGGAGCGGTGCGAGAGGGGCGGGGGGACCCCGGGGGGACCCTACCATGATGGGGGCCCTGGCAGGGGGACCCTCACGGCGCGGAGTCAAACTGCGGGCAGGCGGCCCCGGGGGTCTCACGTCGGGAGAGGGACCGGGGGGGCGCACGGCGGGGAAGGCCACAGCTACAAGGGAATGTCACCGGGGGGGTCGCGCCGGGGGGGGGCAAATAAGGTGTGACAGCTGCGGGTCACACCCAGGGGAACTCACGCGTGGGGGCGTCACATCTCGGGGAAGGGGTCTCGCGGGGAGAAGGTCGCGGCTGAGGGTCACACCCAAGGGGACCTCACACGTGGGGGCATAGCATTGGAGGGGGTCGCACTTTGGGAGGCCACAGGAGGAAGTGACACCTGGGAATAACATCGGGAAGGAACCTGGAGAGGTCGTACCTGTGAGGTACCACGTCATGGGGCTCTTAGGGGTGTGGAGGGGTGCACAGCAGGGCAGCCCCAAGAGCGGGGTCACCCCTGGGTGTCCCTGGGGCGGCGGCAGTGGTGCTGGGGGTCCAGGAGACAGCAAGGTTTGGGGCCACCAAACAAGACGGGCTGGCTCTGCCCCCCAGCCTGGGGACAAGTAGGGCGTGTTGGGGGATCCACCCTGAGGACCCCAAATGCAAGCTCGCAGGGAGCAGAAAGTGCCAGCCGGGTTCAGACAGATGCTGCCTGCTCTGCCGCTTTTCAGGAAACCGGCAGTGTCGGGGAGACACCCCTCTCCTCCCCGCTGCCAGGGGTAAAAAAGAGCGGGATCTCCCATAGGCTGCAGGTTCCTGCAGCTGCTGGGACCATGGGATCCAGCCGCAGGGCCACGGGTCGCAGTTCCCGCAGTCCGACCCGTGTCCAGAATCGCTGCGGTGCCCAGTGCTGGGGTACACTGCTGCAAAGGCTGGGGTCTCCCCCGCTGCTGTTACGACCAAACCCAACTCAGTTCACCCTGTGTACAGCCCCGCTAACCCCGCACAGCCCTAACCCCGCACAGCCCTATCCCCGTACAGCCCTAATCCCGCACAGCCCTAATCCCGCACAGCCCTATCCCCGCACAGCCCTATCCCCGCACACCCCTAACCCCGCACAGCCCTAACCCCGCACAGCCCTATCCCCGTACAGCCCTATCCCCGTACAGCCCTATCCCCGCACAGCCCTAATCCCGCACAGCCCTATCCCCGTACAGCCCTATCCCCGTACAGCCCTATCCCCGCACAGCCCCGCTAATCCCGCACAGCTCCGCTAACCCCGCACTGCCCCCCCCCCCCCCCCCCCCCAAAGGTGAGCCCTCCCGGGGCTCCCAGCGCGGCTCCGGGGTGCGGCGCCCCCTGGTGGCTCCGTACAGAACCGGCAGATTCGGTCTCCGGTACAGCCGGTACCCCCGGTATACCCGGTACAGCCGGTACCCCCGGTTATACCCGGTACCCCCGGTACAGCCGGTACCCCTGGTTATACCCGGTACAGCCGGTACTCTCGGTACAGCCGGTACCAGCGGGGCAGGGCTCAGGCTCCCTTCCCACTCCTCCGGGAGAGTTCATGCCTCCGGAACAGCACTGCTGGATTACACCAGGGCAGGCCCAACCTTCTCATATTATCCCATGTGTGTTCTTCCCCAAATCACCCATATCCATCTCTTTCACACCTTTGCTTTCTCTCTAAAACATCCTATAGTAAACTCTGTGCAGTCCTCCACATCCCAAATGTATTTCATTCTTCCAGACAGCTATAGCCCCTCTCTCTCCAATGGTGTTTTGACACCAGGGCCCTGGGCTGAGGCTCTACCTGGACAGGGTGTCCCTTCCTCTGAGTCCCCCATTTGGGTCCCTATCTACCCTCGTGCTCCTGTGGTCCCCCAAGCTGGTGGGGATGGACTTGTGTGGGGTTGGTTGGTCCTGGAAGGGACCCAGCCAGGCACTATTTGTGCTCCCCTTCCCACCAGTGTCTCCCTATGCTCCCTTCCAGGTGGGCAGAGGAGCCTTATTGCACATCCCAACAGTGGGATAGTTCCCAGCACCAGGGACAGACTGAATTCACTCAAGTGACAGCAGTACTGTGGACATCCAAAAGAGACATCACCCCCTCTGCTGTCACCCCCATGAGCTCTTCCCACAACCCAGACTGGGAGCCCACCTTCTCCCTGCTGTGGAGGCTGGACACATCAAGGATCTGTCTCTCCTGCCACCAGCTCCCCTCATGAGCGGTGCAAATACCATCCCCAAGCCCACACTTGCACACACAACCCCCCCTCTAATCTAGGAGAAGCTGAAGCAGTGAGTGCAGATTGCCCAAAATCCTACCTGGTGGCAACACCTCAAGCACTTTCTCAGCCTCAGCACCTTCTCCAGCTGCCCTTGGATCCTCATGGATCACTCTTGGGGTGGCATGTGTGCCATACCCCTGCCACAGGCTGCTGATGGTTTCTCATGCCCACCCTAGCCCAATGCCCCCAGAAGGAGCCTCCTCCTCTTCACAGGCAGCTGCTTCACTACCTCACAATAACCTGGATCCTTTGCATGATGCTGCCCTTGGAGTTTCCTGGAGACCAGGGACCATCAGGGTCAAGGCTTCCTGCAGGGGAAGAGACCAGTCCCTCACAGAGATTAGAAACTCCTGCTCCCAGCACATACAAGTATTAGCCTGAAAACCAGCTCCTTGCATGCCAAAAAGTGGAACAGGAACAGGTTTTTTGGCCACCACCATCCAGGTGTCTTTAAAGAGCTCTGATGTCAAGGGAAACTGCTGGGCACCTCAGCTGGGAGTGCAAGAGCAGGATCCCATTGTGCCAAGAGGTCTCATTGGTGGAACTTAAGCATTGTGCACAGTTTAGGTGCTGGGCACAGCTCAGGTGCCAGGCAGTTCAGGTGATAGTCACAGCTCAGGTGATGGCACAACATTTCTCCTGCTGGTGCTGTACTTATTTACTGCAACTTGTTAGGGCAGGGGCTCACTCCATCCCAATGAAAGGGACTTTGTTGCTGTGAATCACTCCAGTGACAGGGATGGTTCCACTCATGGAAGGATGTACAAAGCCACCATCATACTGCAAAGAGAAAGAAAGACCTTGTCTGCTGTCAGAGCAGCCTTCCAGTGTCCACCATGAGGTTTCATCTACCCTAGCACCTCTCACAAGAACAAGAGCAGAGGGAACAAGATCTCCCAAGAAGTGTCAGAGTGGGACAGGAACCCTCCAGAGATACAATAACCACCTAAAAGGAATCACAGGCTCTCTCCACCTCCTCATGCCTCCAGCAGCAGCCTGACAACATGCTCAGGCACAAGCTGCCACTGCCAATGCCCTGCACAGGAAAATTTCCTACAGAAAAAAGAAAACATGTGATAGGGATGATCTGTATTCTCTGTTTTTATATAAGGAACAAATTAAAAAACATTTCTCAAGTTTTTCACGGATGAGCATTCCATCATCTGTTACACTGCCTGAAGAAATTTGCACATTAGAACTTGATATTCAGCCTGACCTTTCTGACTTTCTAAAGTCACATTAAGTCATGGGAAACCACCTTCCCCACCTTCCCAAAAGCTGATCCTCTCATTCTCAGATCTGTAAAGCTTGAAGCAACCTGGAATCACACACCTCCAAGACAAGTTTCACTTTCACGCATTGTAGAAATCCTGCCAACTGTTGTGAAAGTTAGATGATTTTAAGTACAAGAACTTGTGAATAAATTATAGAGAAGTCTGATTCCATCAGTCCTGTCTGATATTCTGTGTTACTCCAGAAAATTATTCTGACAGATGAGAGAAAAAGGGAAGCATCTCCAGCCTACATGGCACTAGGGCTCACTTAAAAACCTGCTCAAACCAAAGCAGTGAGGGATATTCAATCAAACCAAAGCAATCATTTCAGTGCAGGAACAGGGCATACGGACACTTATTTCTTGACTGATCCAATGAAGTGGGATTTTGCTCAGGTCAGCTTTACTCTGCTGTGCATTGAAATATTGGCATTAACTGCAGAGAACGTGGGCTGCACCTTGGGAGAACAGTGAGCATTAATAAAACAGCAGCAGGGAGTGAGAGGCAAAGCAGCCCAGAACTTCCCTTTGCTGTTGGGGGCCCTCCTCCAATCCCATGGTTAAAATTAAAACATATTGACCCAGCAACCAACCTCCAGTAGAGATTTAATAACGACCACTTAATCCCTGTGGTGCAAATAAAATACTCCTCCCCACATACCAGCCAAGGGCAGGACATATCTCTGTAGGACTCCTCCTGCCCAGAGCTGGCAGCTCCACACATCCCAAATCTCCTGTCTCGGTGTACATCCCAACATCCTTCCCGAATACCTGTCCTGAGGCACATTCCCACCATCTTTCCAAAACATCCCTCTTGATGCACACCCCACAGTCCTTCCCAAGCACCCCTCCTGGTGCACATTGCGGTGTCCTCTGCAAAATCCCCTCCTGGTGCACATCCCAACAGCCTTCTCCAACATTCTTCCCTGTGCACATCCCAGTGTCCTTCTCAAACACCCTCCTGGTACACATCCCTGCATCCCAGCATCCTTCACAAAGGAAGGATACAACGTCTGGTGCACATCCCCAGTCCTGGGATTGGGCCAAGCTAAAGCACCCTTTGAGATTTCCTGGCAAATCCCCAGTTTGGAGTTATCACAGCCCAAATCTTCCTCAATTGAGACAAAAACACATTCCTGCTGTCTGACTTTGGTGGGAAGCTGTTCCAATCATGTGAATGACTCATCTCTAGGTTTTGCTTTTTTTCCCTTACATTTATACTGGAATTTCTACTGGATGCTGATTTGTATCATGCAGGCTCTTTCAACTGCCCACAGCCTTTTCCTCCACCAAACTATCATTCCTGCCATTCCCTTTTGTTTGCACAACTCATTTAATTCAACCCTGGAAGGCACTGAGGGCCTTTGGGCTGAAGCACCATGAGGCTGCTGGATTCAGCCTCAGACAGATGCCCATTCAGCTGGAAGTTCAGTTGGCTCTCAAAAACCCATCATAGCTCCAGTCTGCTCAAAGGAAGAAGCAGACAAAGCCCCACAGAAACCAGCCATGCTGCTGCAGCTGGTGTAGTCAGAGCTGGGGGGCTGCCAGCCATGCACAAACCCCCAGATCTCACTGCTAGACCCATTCTGGAACCCTTAAGAATCTGCAGCAATTCCTGGCCTGTGCCTGCTGCAGGCTCCTCCTGCCCTCCCCTTTCAGTTCCAGGATCCTCAGTTTTGTAAACTCGTGCACACCCATCCAAGCTCTTGTGCACCCACAACAGTCCTTCCTCTCACTTTTCCTGATGAGTTTCCCTGTATGGGCACCCCTCCAGTGAGAACTGTAAGGACACTTCCATGCAGTGACCTCCTCATGTCTCCAGGGAGGACACTGGTCTCCCCTCCTGCCTGTCCCCAGGTGCATCTCCTGTTCAGTCTCCCCACCTGTGCACACCTGGTAAATGTATGACCCTACTCCAGCCATAGAATCATAGACTCATGGAACAGTTTGGGTTGGAAGAGATCTTAAAGCTCACTTCATTCCAATCTCCTGCCATGGGCAGGGACAAATTCCACTAGACTAGGTTGCTCCAAGTCCTGTCCAACCTGTCCTTGAATGTTTGTAGGGATGGGGTAGCCACAGCTGCTCTGGGCTACCTGTGCCAGGACCTCACCACCCTCACAGGGAAGAATTTCTTCCCAATATCCCACTAACCCTGCCCTTTGTCAGTGGAAAGCTATTCCCCCTTGTCCTGTCACTCCAGGCCCTTGTAAATGCTTTCTCCCCATCTTCCTTGTCAGCTCCATTGAGAAACTGGAAGGCCACAGTTAGGTCACCCCAAAGCCTTCTCTTTTCCAGGCTGAAGAATCCCAATTCTCACAGCTTTTCCTCATAGGAAAGGTGTTCCATTCCTCTAATTAACTTGGTGATCTCCAGTTCCAGCTGTGCACACCTCCTCTCCAGGCTGGATTCCCTGGCAGCCTCAGAGCACAAATGCCAGTTGTGGCTAAAAGATCAGTGACATTTTCATATGTGTACATGCATATGGAAATTTGCTAATGTAATTTTTAAAGTGCAAATTCAAAGAACATTTGCTGAGGGGTCTCTTCAAACCAGCTTTTACCAGCACCACTTTATTCTGTCAGGCCAAGGAGGCTGCAAGCACGACAGTGAAGAACAGTCTCTTACATTGGAAGAATTGCTTGCTTGGTTATAGTAATTTTTAATTTTAAAATTTTCCTCTTTAGTTTCTCTATCCAGAGTTCTAAGAAGCAAAGTAAGATAATTATGTAAATCTTAGTGCATCTCACACTCAGGACACTAAATCCTGCCATAACTGGGCAATGAGTCAGGAACCCGACCTCATCAGAAAATTCCACTCTAACAGGATCTGCCATTGGCATAATCTCAATTAAAAAAGGTGTTTTGTTACTTTATTGATAAAAAAATTATTCTCATAACCTTTTAACTCCATCCTGAGAAGCACTTCAGAGAGATGCAGTTCAGCTATTGGTGATAAGCACCACAAAACCACCCAGAAGCATGTGATAAACACACAAGGCCACAACATGAATAATGATTAAAAGAAAGAGATAACAAGTGCTACATACTCACTGAATCTTTTCATCCTGGGTCAGTCATTACAGACCATGACAGAAGACAGAGATCAGTTCTGCTGCTCCAACACCAGACATGGTACCTCCAGAGTCGTCACATCAGCACCAGGCACATCACCCAGCTGCAGGCCAAGGAACTGCTCTGCTCTGCTCAGCAGGCCACACTTCCAACACATCCTGGTAGCCTCCTCCATCAAAGTGAGGGGCAACAGGCAAGGAAGGTGAACAAAAGTCCCCTTATAATTGAAACTGCCAGATAGATTCAAGCTGCCAGACAGATTTAGGACTTACAGAAAATGTCAAGGAGGAACAAACTCTGAGAGCTGCCGACTCCTTTTTGGAGTTTGTTTTCTCACTGAAGACTGGGAAAACCTCAAAATGGCAAGAAGGGAGTGAGGAAAACAATGGAGCACCAGGGAATAAAGGGATGTTCTAACAACCAAATATATGGCTGCAGTTGTGAGTCTCATGCTCCCTGTGAAGGAGAAACATGCAGAGCAAAAGAAAGATGGCTAATTCTTATATCCTGCCTCTGAATCCTAAATTCACAGACACATTCAAACCTGCATGGTCTGAACTTGAGATTTTTGTTCCCATCCTTTGGAACAGAAAACACATGGAAATGTGACTTGTGTACAAACCAACACAGCACTGTCAGCCTGCAGGGAGCAATGTTCCTCTGAACTCGAGACAGAAATAAAAATAGGGGGGAAAAATGAGAAAAGAACAGAAGAAACAGGTTAAAGAGTGGATAAACACAAGCTTTCCCAGGAAGCACCACAGTGTTCTGCAATCAGAAATGCAACAACGAACCACCAACAAACATCAACCTCAAATGAACAGCTTGAACAGTTCAAAGTTCAACTGCTGTGCAAATGTTATCAACTGCTCTGTCTGCAAACCTTCCAGCCCCAGCCAAAGCTCTGTGGTGAACCAAGGGGAAGGTGTGTTTTCAGTTGTATTCCTGAACAAAGAAACTTCCTGCTTGCCACTGCACAGCCAGACCTTATGGGCACACATAAGAAAACACAGAATGTAACCCTTTTGTCCAGCTTTCCATCTGTCTTCCTTTGCTTTAATTTTATATAATACATGTGACAGAGAGCTCTCTCTCTGGAAATAAATCAGTCTTAAGGTAGAGGTGGATGGATTCATTTTACTATTGATTGCCCTGTACACAACAGCTAACAACAGTAATCAGCATTTCTCAAGAAGTTATCTTGAGAATAACTCCATTAATCTCAAACAGCATCCAAGCCTTTACCTTCAACATCACCCTCTTCTCTGAGAAGAAAACTAAATTTACCAAGTCATGTCAATTTTTCTCATTGTTTTCTTTTCAATATCTGAAAAGGTGTTACAGAGTTCACAGGTTCCATGCCAGTATTTCAGAAGAAATGCAAAAAATTGGCTGCATTGTTAGAGCCTGGTAACAAAGGGCCTTGAAAAACAGGGCTCCTTCCACAGATAGTTGTAGAAATGCAAATTCTGGGTCCAGAGGTGTGACAATCTCCTTCCCTCATGCAGGTTAAAACACAAAGGAAGGGCTTCTGAAGTTTCCAGGCACCAGCACTGGGATTCCTCTGCTGAAGGGTGGGAGCTTGTGTTGGAGGGAGGGTGCCAAGTGCTCCAAGCAGCAGAGGTGACACTCATGGCTCTGGTGGCTGCAGCACAGTAGAAGCAGAAGTGTTGATGAGGTCCTGGGGAAGACTCTCTCGCGCTTCCTGCATCCGGCGCCGTGCCCGCTGGAAAGCCTCTACAACACACAGGTGACACAGGCCAGAATGCAAAAGACAGCCTCAGGGAAGGGGAGGGATGTGTCTTTTCAGATATCATCTCTCCTGGTGCAGCATCCCACCTCCTATGCATAGGTTACACCACCAAAGCACCTAGTGCTGCTCCACCTACTGCTCTCTGATTTCTACACACAATGGAATCAGAGACAGAGCCTGTGCCTTAGTGCCACCAGATCTGCCCAGTGCCAGGCAACAGTGGGCATCCCAGTCCAGGCTGGGCCCTCACACAGTGGTTATCCCTCCTGCCTACTCAGAGCTGATGCCCTGAAGCTTCCAGCTCAGAGCAGAACATTTAACCTCTGCCATGGACTCTGAGAGCTCACAGGGAGGGGAATTACTTACACAGTAATGGATTATCCTGAAATATCCAGCGCACTCTGTAAAAAGGGGGAAAAGTTCACCAAGACAGAATGACACTGAAGGCCCTACCCAAAACATTGTAGACAGAGCTCTGCTGGCTGCAGCCTCCCATTCGGTCCAGTACACTCTGCATGCGCTGCCTCAGAGCACTGTTCTCCAGAAAGGCTCTGCACAGAAGCACACCAGCAGGTCAGGGCTGCCAAAACCAGCACAGGAAACGGAGTTTATGGAGTTCATACTCCTTTTGCTGCACTCACTTGGACTGCTGCAGGCAACAGAGCCGGAACGTGACGCTCCCTGTGGTCTGTGTCCGGAAACCAAAGCGACTCAAGCGCTTTCCCTGCAGGGATGGCACAGGTTAGAGTAACCTCACAGTGAAAACAAGCATGTTCCACCAGAGCACAAACTCCTGTGGACACAGTCTTCCCTTCTCTGCAAGGTCAGAAAGAAGAGCACATAGTTCCAGGCTTTGTTGAGGGCAAGACCTAAATACTTGCAAGCTGACAGTGCAGTGCTAGGGCAGCATTTCAACAACTGCACCAGGGCTTGTTCCCACACAAAGCTGCCATTAACATCACTCTGTTCATTACACCAGCAGCCACCTCTGCAACTTTCTGAAGAACATGAAGTTTCTACCTTCCTCACACCCATCAGCTTCTTGCTTCAGGAAGCTGTTCCAGTCATAATACAGCTCAAATTCCTCACAGAAACCCAGGAGAAGTCCACAGCTGGCACCAAATGTTGACCTGACCAACACTTTATCAACAGGGGTAAGCCAAGGCTTTGCTCCCTTAGCCATTCTCCCCTACTTCTCTAAGCTGCTCACCCCTCAGAAGGCACAGCTCTGCCTCAGTGTTCGCTCATTCCTCAGCACAGGATCACAAGACACAAAGAGGAGATATTTCTTTAGTGAGAGGGACAGGACCAGCAGCTCATCCTTGTTCAAATCTGGTCCAGGCTGACCATGGACACTTGAACTCAAGAGCAAAATGCACTATGTCCTGGCAAGAGGCTACTCTACAGCTGAGCCCACCCTGAAGGTCGATGGTGTCCGGATGTAGGTTAAGTCCTCCAGCTCAGGAGATCCCCCAATGAAAAACCTCCTCATTTCAGCAACAGTTCCCAGATCCACAGGACGCCAGGTAGGGATGGTGAGCATGTGGACACCTGGCCCAGAACAAGAGGACAGTTTAGCTTCTGTGACCTATGATTTATTCAGACACAGAGGACATCAAAGGCAGGTGGATACCTGCTGACCCAACCCAGAGCTGTCTAGAAATGGAAACACTGCACACTATCAAGAATGCTCTAAAAGCATGTTCCCATTGAATCAGCCATTCTAGTCACACAGCCAATGCTGAAAGTACCCTCTGCCCAATAGCAGCATCTCCTCATTACACACAGGGGTCACTCACAGGTCCCACGTGGGACACAGAGGGCTGCTGCCACTGTAAAGATGGATGCACAGCATCACCCCAGAGCTTTATCACACCAGATGTTGTGATGGCAGTATCAAAGGATCAAGGACAGCAACTTAAGATGTGCCTCACATTCTTCTTTGCTGCACCTGACAGCTGACTGCTCCCTTCAGTACACCAAATCCCTGGGACTGGCTGAATCACTTCCCTAGAGGACCACTCAACTCATTCTCCCAGACAATTAACACAATGTCCCAAGGCTGCTTTACCTGGACATGCTGGCAGCACCAAGGACCCATATCCTTCCACACGATACCTCTGCCAGAAATCCAGGGATAGGACCTCAAAGTAGAGAACAGGCCACTGAGGGAGACTGTCTGCAAGATAGGGAGCAGGTCACAGTTTTGAGAAGGAGACTATCACTGAGAAAAAGAATGCTAAATGCCCAACTCCACTAGTAGGAAGCCAAAGAATCAGAGAATCATTTAGCTTGGAAAAGACCTCCAAAATCAAGTCCATCCTGTGACCAATCCCCACCTTGTCACCCAGACTAGAGCACTGAGTGCCATCTCCAGTTGATCCTTGGACATCTCCAGAGATGGGGACTCCATCATCTCCCGGGGCTGCCCCTTTTAGTGCCTGACACCCATTATGTGATGAAATCCCTCCTAGTGTCCAGCCTGAACCTTCCCTGGAGCAACTTGAGGTTTCCTCTTGTCCTGCCTCTTGTTCTCTGGGAGTAGAGCCCAACCCCCAGCTGGCTCTGCCCTCCTGTCAGGGAATTGTAGAGAGTGAGAAGGCCCTCCCTGAGCCTCCTTTTCTCCAAGTTGAGTCTGCCCAGCTCCCTCAGCTATTCCTCGTGCTCCAGCCTCTTCCCCCGTTATGGGGAAGGGCCTGCACCCTTCTACCACAGTCCTTTCTGTATTTCTTCTACAATGACTAACAAATATTTATGGTTGATTAGTTTCCCATGTAAAAGTTGAACCCTCAGATTTGAGGCTGAAAACAGAATTATTGATGATAAAAAATTAAGGAAAATTCTTTAAGAGCAAGTCCAGACTGGGCTTTCAATTATCTTTGAGCAGATAAGACAATCTTTCATGAATGATCTGAAGCCAAACAGCAGAACCTGTTTATCTCTGACTTTCCCCACTGCTATTGGGGGAATATTAACTTGGATTCTCCTACATCTCTCCAAGCATTTCTTTTTTCCACAGTGAAACAAACTCACTGTGTTTCTTCTAGTCTGAAAATTCATTAGTGTTGGTTGAATACTCAGATCCAAAGTGTACATTGGATTCAAGTGACAAAGCATGCCACAGAGCTGTCCCTAGCAATTGTATTCACAGTGCAATAGGATTGGTGAGGAAGCAGCAGGAACAGGCAGCAGAGAAGCCCAGCTTAAAATAGAGCTGAAATTTGAAAGTGACATGAACTATCTAGGGATTATACAGGTCACTGAGCACGTCTACAAATATAAGACTCAACACAGAGTTTTAGTTATGTATAAAAAAGCTGCCTGGTTCTCTGGCTGCAGCATCTCAGGGCTCTGTGCAGCACACCAGGAACAGCAACACAGCCCTGCACACCATGTTTAAAGAGACAAGCCAAGATCCAAGTAGTTTTCCAACCAGATAAAGTTGCCTACAGCCTGGAAACAGGGCAACATCAATGAATCCATAAAAAATGCTAATGGATTCCTGGGCAGAGCAAACACAGGATGTGTCCAGGAGCTGTGTGGTGGCAGGGTGAATTTCGTTGAACCAGAAACATTTCATCTCCAACAGGACAGACAGCATGATGGCTACAGTGGGACCAAAGGAATTCAGAGTAACAAGGAAACACACCTTCATCTTCTTGGGTGAAAAACATCTCCACAGTGAAGGGGTAGCAGAAGTATGCCACCTTATCCTAGAAAAAGAACACGGCAGAGATCAGATTCCTGGAAAAGAGAATTCAGCACCAGCATTGCAGAAGGCATAGAGAGCAGGGAGAAAGGAACTAATGGTAGAAAGCAGATGATGCTGCCCAAAACGATCAGTTACATCCCACTAATAAACATGTGGCTGCAGGATGGACCTGCCCACACTCCCTAGTGCCACGTTGATGGAATAGGATGTTGAAAATAATGGAAAAGGGGAGTGGCACACCTCAAATGAAAACTCAGTCAATTGCATAACTACAGGGCAACCTCTAACTTTACAGCCAAGTACAGTACTGAAAACAGTGGTATTACTGAAATGTTGTATGATAATTATTTTTGTAATATAAAAACATATAAAATACACTAAAAAGATTATAAAATTCTAAGTCAATGTATGTAGAGACTCTGCACATTCCTGCCCCAGGCAAGCTGGAACAATGCTTGGTTACCTCAGAGCATTGGAGAACACAAAAATCAAAGCTCCAGAGGCAATCAGTCATCAAGAATGAATAAAAAAGCGAGGTTCCAGAAAATGCTTGGGAATAGTTTTATTTGGAGACAGTGCCCCCTTGAAAAAATGACATGCTCTGGTCTTCAAAGGAGCCCTCAACTCAGGACCTTTGCTGAATATATCTGTAGCTTGTTACACATGTTCCACTCCAGAAACTGCCTGTTCAGATTGCTCTGCAGGTCTGAAAGTGTCCTTACCCAGCCCACTGTCTTGGTGGCACAGGTCTGCGTCACTCCTGAGAGCTGCTGGAATGGGGAGCTTGACCACTCTGGGGGCGACAGGAAAAGATGAAGGCTTGGGGTGAGGCCAAACTTACAAACCAGAGCAGCTCAAAGCAGAGTATCAGTCCCTGATGACTGGGGTAAAAAGTAATGTCACCCACCCTGACATTCAGAGAATCACTGATCCATTAAGGCTGGAAAAGCCCTTCAGTATCATCGAATCCAACCTGTGACTAATCCCACCTTGTTAACCAGGCCAGAGCACTGAGTGCCACATCCAGTCATTCCTCAGACACCTCCAGGGATGGGAACTCCACCACTGCCCTGGGCAGCTCCTTCCAGTGCCTTACCACCCTTTCCATAGAGAAATTCTTCCTCATGTCCAACCCAGACCTCCCCTGGTGCAACTTGAGGCTATTTCCTCTTGTCCTGTTACTTACCTGGGAGCAGAGCCTAACCCCACCTGGCTGCACCCTCCTGTCAGGGAGTTGTAGAGTGAGAAGGTTCCCCCTAGGCCTCCTCCAGGCTGAGCCCCCCCAGTTCTCTCTGATCCTCATATGACTTTTCCTTGTCCTGTTCCAGGTACTGGAACTGTCCATGAAAAGCACCAACTCATGTCAAGAGAAAAGTAGAGCCTATCTAAATGTACTGAGTAGCAGAAGTGGCATCTTCACAGATATATCCAGATAGGGGAAGCAGAGTCATAGCTTTAGAAGAATTAAACATGCAGTAGGATATATGCATGTAAGTGCTGGGAGCCTTATTTATCCATCAAAATTTAATGTGTTTATATCAGCACAAAACATGATGGCAAGCACTGAAATCAGACAAAGTCACTGTAATGGGGAGCACAGGAAGGCTGCTCTCTGCAAGATCAGGAATGAAGTTTGGATAGACTGGTCACCACCATCTCTACATTCCAGCCTCAGCTGAGTTCTGCCATTTTAGCTCTGAAGGCCCCGGACTAGATCCCAGACCCAACATTAATTTTTGCTGACTCCCACCACAGCTGGTTTGATGGATCAGCCAAAGCCTGTTTCATCTCTTAAAATGCTGTGATGTGGTTGGGAATGTGAATACTCACGGTTAGGCAGCTCCAGGAAGAAATGCACATAAAGGTTGTCATACTCATAGCCTTGAGCTGAAACTGAGAATAGAGAATGAACTTCAGCTGTTTGATTCCACACAAATTCTTCTAGCATTCACTGTAGATTTTTGAGAAAGCCTCCACCAATAACTTCCAAGAAAATCAGTTACTGCTGGAAGCTGGGAAAAGTCTTCAAAGTAACAGGAGATAACACACAGAGAAGATTCCTTCTCCAGACTAGCCCTGTCCCTGTATCACTAACCAGATGAGGAAATTCACACATTTAATTGGTTTCCTTGGGAAGTTAAGAGATTATAGCAATCTGCTCTCCTTTTTTCAGATCTACGCCTTCTTAGAACAGCTACAGCATTTGTAACCTCCAACCTATAAATGCCTCTCAAGGGATTAGTCTGCAGGAAACAGGGTGGAGAAGAAGGAAGTAAAGGATTCTACAGCCTCTTGAATATAAGGATTCAAGAATCCTTGGATCATACCTCAGCCATCTCAGCACACCCACATTTGCCCCTATTACTGTTTAGAATAAGAACTCACCTATTTCTCCATTCATGAAAAGTCTCAGTGTACCAGGAAGAGGCTGTAAAAATTAGCAAATAAACAAGATAAAGAGCTCAACAACCACTGGTGCAACCTCCACAATTCCTTCCCAACAGCATCTCACAGAGGTATTTCATGGGTTTTCAGACATGAATGATTTATTGTTTTGGCCAGGAAGGAGGCATGATTTGTCCCATCACTTGCAGAAGTGAACGTTCCCTCTGGAAAGAGGCTCTAAATAGACCAAATCCCCCAAAGCCCAGCCTGCAGGAATTTACTGTTCTGTAAATGGGTTTCTTAGAGATGTCAAGATTGATATAACACACAGTGAGAAGTCACTTGCAGTAATCATAGTCCTGCTTCTGTCATGTTCCTGCATTTGCCCAAGATGAGGGAGCAGGGGGAAGCACTGAGACACTCTATCAAAGTACTGGAAAGCACAACTTTCCTTGTTTTGTACTGTATTTCACTGATTCGTATTCCCTGTATTGGCAAACAGTTTTTGAGCAAAAAAAGATTGCAGTTGCATTACCAGTGAGAATGGAAACTGCATGAGTCTGAGTGTGAGAGGAGCTGTTAATTTGCACAAAGCTGTTTGACCCTGAAGAAGTTAACATCAATCACTGTCCCTGAAGACATAAAGCCTCCTTCCTTCTCAAAGTACTACAGTCACAGGCCTTGAGGCACTGCACACAGCCTCACAGAAACTGCAGTGTTCAGCAGGCCCTTAACGGGCAAAATGGATCTCTGCAGATCCCACATCCACTGCCACTTGTCCCTTCTGACACAATTTTCTGCTCCAAGCCACAAGGTAAAAGCTACCAGCTCCCCTTCAGAGCAAAACAGTCTTTGGAGACTGTGCTGCAAGGGGCAACTGTGTGAGACCCCAGAGACAACAGAGCTCCAGTCCCTGCCAGTGCCTCTGGAACTCACCATTTCAAAGTCTGAGCCCACGAGCCCACTGAGGTAATCCCTGTGCCGCCCGTACAGCTGTGAACACACAACAACAACAACAGCAACAAAAAGTGGCATTTTGATTATATCTGCTGTTATGTACTGCAAAACTTAAACTGTGTATCATTTAAACTCAAATCATTACCAGGCTTAGCACATGTGGGGTTGTTACAGCAAATATGGAGAATATAAGTATCTAATAGAACAAAGATACATAACTGCTAACACTACACAGAACTTCAGCTTTGGTTCTCCAAGGCCAGTTTTAAGGGAAAAGAAGCTCTGAAAAATCAGATCTTAAATGATATCTGAAAAACACAGATACAAACTACTCCAAGAAAAATGTCCAGGCAGAGATCAGTGTAGTGAAATCATGATTGCCTTGGTGACCACAAAACCAGTAAGGAAATGCACAAATAAAAATCTAAACCAAAAATTACTTTCATAAACTGTCAAGAGACAAAAAGGCAATTCAGAAAAATCGAGATGTAAAATGGCATCCTAATATCCAGGGACATTACAGGTAACAACACATCATTTAATAAATATACAGGCAACAAGAGGAAGACAAGGGAAAGGGTTTTCCCACTGCTTAAAAGGGAAGGGAAAACACTGGCAGGTGACACTAAGAAGGCATGGAGTTGGGTGATTTCTTTCATCACTTCTCACTCCCTAAAGCACTGCAGCCAGAGGCAGGACAACTATAGACAAGGAATTCTTTCCTCTTTAAGGAATAAGGGATGAAGCAGGGAGTATTCGATGCAGTCCTCAGCTCCCTGAGCATGATGAGGCTCAGGGCAGTGACATTTTGTCACTTCAGGTGTGCAGAACACCAGCAGTTACATTTTCATGATGATCTGAGCTGCCTCTGTTACTCAGAACTAGTGAATATGCTCCATGGCCAGTACTTACATCTCTGAACACGCGCTGCTCACGCTCCTCCTCCTCTGGCTGCACCTGGGCAGATGCATTCTCAATAGTGTATTCCCACACCTCTCGCTTCTCTCCATCTACCTCGATCCTGCAGAGTCCCAAAACACATGGGAAAAACTCCCCCGTTATGCAGAGAATAGGGACAGGTATCAAGGGGTCCCTTCTGACCCAGCAGTGTCCCCTCTACCCAGCCTGTGCAGTGAGACAAGGGCATTCACAGGCTTGTCCTCACTACCAAGTGCCTGCCAGCATCATTCCCTCAAAATGGAGCACTTGCTTGTGTCCACCATATGCATTAAACAATTTCACAAGGGATGTAGTGATAGAACAAAGGGGAATGGCTTCAAACTGACAGAGGGCAGGGTTAGGTGGATATTAGGAAGAAATTCTTCCCTCTGAGGGAGGTGAGGCCATGGCACGGGTTGCCCAGAGCAGCTGTGGCTGCCCCATCCCTGGAAGTGCCCAAGGCCAGGTTGGACAGGGCTTGGAGCAACCTGGAATTTGTCCCTGCCCATGGCAGGGGATGGAATGAGATGGGCTTTAACGTTCCTTCCAACCCAAACCATTCCATGATTCCATGATAACCTGCATCCCTAGAGACTTGCACCAATGGGCCACACAGCACACACACAGTCACACTGAGTATAAGCACACAATAATATTTTCTTAAAAACCTCCGAAATAAATGAGATAGTTCTCAATTTAAGTGCTGATCCCCCACCTGAAGGGTGACTAGGAATCAGCCATTTCAGCCCCCAGTCCCAGGAGAGGAGCCCCAGCCCTGTCCCACTCACCGGTAGGGTCCTTTGGTGCCACTGAAGTCAGGCTTCACTGTGATCACACCATTGCCATCCACCTTGATTGTGCAAAGCACATTTTCATACTCCTTGTGACCAAGCCTGAAGGAGGACACCAGGAAAATATAGTCAAAACAAAAAACACAGAGCCTCTTGTGCTCTGGAACAGCAGAGCTGGTAAAGGAACTTGGGGGTACAGAAGGGAACACATACACACTTTCCTAGAAGCCTTTTGGAAGTGTATACTCAGCTACCTCCCAACTGAAGAAAGAAGCAGAAAGAAGTTGCAGCCCATGTAACTGAACTCTTGGGATTCTCCCCTCTTAACTAATGAAAGACACAGGAGTTTTGAGTAAGGAGGGAAGGTGGATTTTCTTCTGGGAAATTATGATTATTTCAGGATTGTACTTACTTCCCATAAGGTCCCAAGTCCCCCATGATGTACATGGTCTGGACAGGTGTGTTAATTACATGATTGTTCTTTATAAATTCTTCTGAAGGTTCCCAGGTGATGATTTTTGACTTCAGAGAACTTGCTTCTCTGTCAACAACAGAACAGCACCAGTCACAGCTCACCGCAGCAGCACCAAACCCACCATGATGAGGAGTCACAGTGCTGGATTTACATGTGTGACACAGCACAAGCCACCAGCTCCCACAGACCAGACTGACCCACAGCTGGGACACCAGCACCAAGAAACCTGCATGAACAAGCTCCAAGCCTAAATTTGAACTCACACAGGCCTACGGTCCTGTCTTCTCCTCCTCACATTGGCCATCCTCTCAACCAGATATGATGGCACTTCATGATCCAAGTCAGTTACCTTCTGGCAGAGCTGGAAGAACAGAGAGGAACTAGATTAACTGGACATACAGTTAAGACCCAAACACAGCTCTCGTCTTGGAGGAGGGAACTGGTATGCACACAACATGCAAAAGACAACCTGCTAAATGACTGCAGAATTCCTTCACTATTCTGGTGGCAAAATACAGCTCTCTCTACCCAGCAAGCTTCCTGTACAGCAATGCTCCTAGAGAGCCATGTCCCTCTGGCTGTTCTGACCATTGCTCTGAACCAGGGACATCCCACCCCAAGTCTGGGGCACCAGGGGAAACTGCTTTGCAGCAGTGTGTTCCCCTGCACTCAGGGTATCTGCCTGGCTGAGAATCAAGAAATGTTCCCTCTGCAGCAGGACTGGAAGTTTTGACAGACACTGAGTAACTAAGAGCTGGTACCTCCTCTAGGTTGGTGAATCGGTCATGGTCAGTGTAGGTGAAGATGCGACAGTTCTTCCGACCTCCAGCCTTCTCTAGTTTCTGGATCTCCTCGTGGTACTGCCAGTCCAGGGGAGTCTGGCAGGCTGACTCATTCAGGTACAGATCCACCTCAAACTGACAGCACCACAGGTAAAGCACAACAGCTGCCTTTCACCAGCTTTGGCAAAGCCACAAATATTTTTCAGCTTTTTTCTCAAAGCCCCCCCAGAGACAAGACCCTTTGGGAATCCCAGCAAATAACCCAAGCTCCAGGGCAGCTTGTTATGTGGCAGCCAGCATCACCACCGATGCCCACCTGAAAAGCCTTGGGCACAACAGCTCACCCTGAAACAACAAACCCCACAGTGAGGTGCAGAAAAGGGGGTGTCAGGAAGCTCCCCCAAAACCTGTCCAGTTCTGGACAGGACAGGAGACACACGGAGCTCTTGGAGCAGGTTCAGCAGAGGGTGACAAAGTTTATCAAGGAGCACCTTTCTTACGATGAAAAGATGAGGAGGCTGGGACTGTTCAGCCTCGAGAAGAAGCACTGAGAGGGTACATCATCCCTGTGTGGACCAGGCTGCGCTCCGTGGGGACCAGCAATGGGACAAGCAGAACGGGCAGGAATTGATGCCCAGAAAGTTTTACTTGAAGACGAGGAAGAACTTCTTCCCTGTGCGGTGACCAAGCACTGAACAGGATGCCCAGAGAGGGCGTACAGTTTCCCTCTCTAAAGGTATTTCAAATCCAGCTGGACACAAGCCTGAGCAGCGTGCTCTGGGGTCCGTGCCTGAGCAAGGGAGCCGGACTGGATGACCCCAGTGATCCCCTCCGATCTGACCCATTCCGCGAAGTCCCTCCTGCCCCCTCATTGCACCCACCTGGCTGAAGAGCTTCTCCTGCCACCCCACCTCGACCTCCTCCTCGTCGTCCTCCGGGGATCTCTGGGCGCCTGCGCGAGAGGCCGCGGTAACCCGCAGCGGCACCGCTCCCGCTCCCTCTCCCGCACTGTCGGCGCGGTCGGCCCGGCCCGGCCGCTCGGGGCCGGCGAGCGGCGGCGGCGTCCGCGGCAGGATAGGCCCGGCCGGCGCGACCCGCTGGATACGGACCCTGCGGGGAAGGAGCGGAGCGTCAGGGCTGTGCGGGCCAGCGGAGCCGGGCCGGGGCCGGGCAGGCGCTCACCGTAGGCGCAGGTTGCAGACGGGGTCCCGGGAGCGGTACACGGCGGAGTCCCGGGAGCGGCACACGGCGCTACACCCGAGCCGCGCAGCGCCCGCCATGGCCTCGCTCCGGGGAAACCGGGGTGTACGGGTGGGCAGCGCCCCCGCGCGGCCGGAGCCTCCCGCACAGCCGAGCCCGCCAAGCTCCGGCAGAGGCGTCCCCACAGCCGCTGTGTGAGGGGAGGGTCCCAGACATCCTCTGTGTGGAGGGTCCCAGACATCACGATCTGTGTGAGGAAGGGTCCCACACAACCCTCCGTGTGAAGGAGGATCTCACACATCCCTCCGTGTGATAGAGGGTCCTTACACGTTCCTCCGTGTGATGGAGAGTCCCACACATCCCTCGGTGTGAGAGGCGTCCTCACAGCCCCTGCGTGTTGGAGGGTCCCACACATCCCTCTCTGTGAGGGAAGGTCCCACACATCCCTCGCTGTGAGAGCTCCCATGGCCCCCGGGGGGATTCCCCCAGTCTCTGTGTGAGGGCCTACATGATCTCCACAGGGATGTCTCCATATCCTTCCATGTGAGGGTCCCCACAGCCCCTCAGGGGTTCCAGGGTCTCCCACACCCCTCGTGTGAGGGTCTACACAGCCTCGCTGTGAGAGGGGTCTGCCACATCCCTCCACAACAGGCCCCAGGACAAAGCCAACGTACCAACAGCCCCTCCAGCAGCCATGGACAGAGCTCCAGGCCCACACCTGTGAGTACAGAGCCGCCTGAACCTGCCCCTCTCTGGGGTATTTCCTACCCCCTTCCTCGTCTCTCCCTCGATCTTCATGGACACCACCAGTGCCCTCATGCTGTTGCCATGTTTAAGGGCTCTCTAAATTCAGACACAGTCTCTTTTAAGAAAAAATACCTTGTTTCTTCTCTGCAGGGTGCTGACTGGTTTCCACAAACCAAGCACACCAAGGCGTAAAAAGTGACATCTTTTGTACAGTAAAATACACATGAACCTGTCAGGAAAATCCACCAATGCCAGACATTTATGTCCAAAAAAGGAGACAGAGGAGTCTTTCAACTTCATTCGCATAAAGAGAGAGAGACCACCGGGGAACCGTGGAGTTTTCTCCCTCTGGGTTTTGGAGGGCACAGCCTCCTTTTACCCTAAACTCCCGGCTGCATGTTGCCCTCTTCCTTTCCCCACTGGCTGAGGTACTAGGAAGGTACAGCCTACCTGAACTGCCTACTCTGTATCCCCCCTTGAACCTACTGTTTTACCCCAAAGTTCAGAAGATCAGCCTTGTGCAGACCCTTGTCTATCTCAGGAGCCAAACTGTCTGGGCTCTGCAACAAACCTGGTGCTTCAAGTTAGTAGAGACATTCAGACCCATTTCGAAGACTTTAACATCCATACCTTTACCCATCACATTATTTGTAAAGACATTAGTGCACATCTTTCCTTTCAAACCCACTTACCTAATGCATCTTTATTTGGTTGAGAACAATCGTGCCTCTCATCCACCCTGACACTCACCAAAACAGAATGCTCCCAATTTATGCCATACATCCAGAGCCAACTAGACTTCATGTGCTGTTACACAATAAGTATGTTATCACAATCAGAAACTGCAGTGGACCCCTAAGACTTCCTCATTCTAACAGGGACTCTTAAAGGCTTGAAGTCCCCCAGCTGTTGCAATAGCCAGTGTATGCTGACAGTCGGCTTCGTAGTATCATGTCAAACGTGACATCAGCAGCTTGGCTCTACAAATTCTGACTGTCAAAACCCTGTTGAAGGGACCCTCTCACACGGAGGGGTGTGGGGCACCCCTCTCGCATGGAGATTTAGTGGCTGTGGGCTGCAGAATCCCGCAACTCTGCTGCACCCCCAAGTCCCGCTGCCCCCCAAGCCCCGTTCTCCCCCCACAGCCACTGTACGTCTTGCCGAGCCCGTGATCGAGCCTGGCGAAGGCGCGGCTGCTCCTGAAGTGGGAAGTTATTCTAGCACTGAATAAAATATTTGAAATGCAAGTGGGAACAGACAGAGCAGGAAAACCGTTCTCGAAAGTTCGCACCCGACCGAACTGAACTGGGAATTCCAGGCCGGAACTCGCCGCGGCCACTTAACCGGCTCGGAGTTGGCGTCCGCGGGAGCGTCGGGCAGCGGCCGGTCCCGGTTCCCCACACTCGCCTGCCCCGTGCCCCGAAGCCGAACCGAGCCGGCAGCAGCCCTCGGCGGGGCCGTCTCCGTGGCCGGTATCGGAAGCGGGACCGGCCCGGGACACGTGGGCGGAGGAGATCGGGGCGGCCCCTCCGCCCTGTGCAGCGGCCCCAGCCCCCGGCTCTGCCCGCTCCGCAGCCGCCCCCGCCCTCTCGGGGGACTCTGCCCGTAGCCCGGGGTTCGCGGGACTCCTCGCCCGCGGGAGGTCGGGGCTGGCCGGAATCGCGGCCGCGGGGAGCAGGGATGCGCTTTGGAGGTGGCTTCAGGGCAGTGTCAGTGAGCCCCAGAAACTCCCGTCATTAACGCCTGGCCTTTGCACCAGCGCACTTGGACCTGCCTGCGATTGCAAACAATAATTTCACTTTGGTTTTCCAATGTTTCCCTTTTTTCCCAGGTTTTCTTGGCCCGGCTACCGTGTGTGTGTTCGTTGCGTGCCCAGTGAAGGGCAGCAGAGTTGGGGAAGGCTCTGGTGCACAAATGATGAGGAACAGCTGAGGGAGCTGGGGGGGCTCAGCCTGGATAAAAGGAGGCTTAGGGGGCACTTTCTCTCTCTCTACAACTCCCTGACAAGGAGGGTACAGCCGGGGGGGGTCGTGGTTCGGGCTCCTCCGGGCTGGACGAGAGGAAACGGCCTCAAGTTGCACCACAGGAGGTTCAGGTTGGATATTGGGGAAAATTTCTCACTGAAAGAGAGGCCGCCCATGGCAGTGGTGGAGTCACCATCCATGGAGGGGTTTAAGAGATGTGTCGATGTCACATGGGTTGCAACATGGGTTAGAGGTGGCCTTGACAATGCTGGGGGACTGGTTGGACTCTGAAACCTAACCCCCAACAACTCTAAATCAAAGCTCTTGAAAAGGCAACATACATCTTACATGACAAGTTTTAATAACCATATGATACATGAGTATTTTCTCTGAAGAGTTTAGATCTTGTTAAGAAGCAATAAACTACGGAACTACATAATCCTATCTGTGGCAGGTCTAACCCCCCTTCCTCTCTACTACAGATGGGTGATGCATTTAGAAGAGATAACCCAGGTCCTGAAAGGCCCAGCAAGGGGTCATCTCTGGAGCCAAAAGGGCTCAGGCCTCAGCTAAGAATCAACATCTTAGTCTGGAGAGCAGATGTGGGAAGAGGTAAAAGAAATATTCTTGACTGAGAAACACTGTTTTACAAACTATAAGAGACACACGAGTTATCACAGAGGTAGAAGCCTTCTACACACACACACTGAAAATGTGGGAGACTTCTCCCTGGACTTTGGACACAAATCCATGGTTACTTCCCTGGGGATTGAGGGACAGGATCTGGATGTGTGCCCCAACAACATTTGGATGGTAAGATACATTGAATCCTAAGTTATATTATTTCTTTGCTAGCTGTAACATTAATTAGGTACCTTTAACCTCACACTGTATATATCTACTAGTATTTTATCTTTTTCTCCTTATTCCTGTGTAGTATTAATTTGGTTTATGTCTTATGTCTGTTAGTTTTATGTCTATTAAATAAATCAATCATTCAGTAAAAGGCTGAATCAGCCATTATTAAAGAACTTGTGAAGGAGAGTGGCTTTTGGGGTGCTGGTTGCCTTAACAAAGCTACTGCCTGCTGCCAGAGTCAAGGGCAAAAGTCAAGGACTTATCTAAACCTCCACATCCATTCATAACACTGACAGCTCTGTGAGCCTGTAAGTCCACCAGCCCAAATGGTATAATATATACCCCCAGGACAGATGCTGCTGTGGGAGGGCAAGATGTGGGACTGAGTCCTGACCCAGAGAAGGACTCTGGAGAAGGCAGGTACAGCTCTCCTCTCCTCTCCTCTCCTCTCCTCTCCTCTCCTCTCCTCTCCTCTCCTCTCCTCTCCTCTCCTCTCCTCTCCTCTCCTCTCCTCTCCTCTCCTCTCCTCTGTATACCACTAAATGGAAACCAAAATAATTCTTGGGGCACAAAGGGGAATCAGGGGCTTCACATCCTTAACCCTGGGGCAGCAGTTGGTTCCTTTTCCCTTTTTAAATGTTTTTCTATAGCTGTGTTCCTTGCAGCTGCTGTGACCATGAGGTGACAGATGCACTTTTCCCTCTGGATGATCCTAGTGTCTGACACTTTGCCTGGGCAGAAGGCTCAGTTCTTGCCAGGTAAGGATGGAGGAATACCCATGTTCAGAGCTGTTTGGGCCCTAGTCAAGTGAGCAATATTTGGTAGAGTTTGGAAGCATAGTATTTTTAGAGTAGAAACTACAGACCTCTTTTGAGCTATGTGTTACTTAAAATGTAAAGTCTGATTAAATTTAATATAATTTAAACTAACTCAACATAAGATTAATATTGTTTAATACCAGACAGTTAAAACTAGTATCTGTCAAAAAGATACCACTACAAAATCTATACATCTTCTTTTTGGCTTTGTGTTGAAGCTTCATGGGTCAGGAATGTACATGTTTGTATTTCCCAGTCTCAAATATTCCTGTCCCACTGGACTCCCATTCATGTTTTCCTTGCTGTTTGCATCCTTTTGTCCCTTAAGAAATCCTCCCTTCGGTGAGTAGCCTTTAATTAGTCTGACTTGCAAACATAAAGAAATGGTGCCAGAAGCAAGCCTTTTGCGATTAGTTTTTTTCACAGCTACTTATCATTAGAAACAAAAATGCATGAGGGCACTTCTCATAATTTTGGCTGCAGTAGTGGCAGCTTTTTCCTTTCTGTTTGGATTCAGTTTCTTTACTGCCATAAAATAGACTCTTCCATTGAAATCTGTGTATTGACAACAGGAATTTATCACAGTTCTGTCTGTAAATGGCATTGGAAAATAGCCACTTAAAAAGGAAGCGGTGAGAAGGAAATTAATCTTGAGCAAGGTTTTCTTGATAAGGAAAGAGGATGAATGAAGCCTGCCTCTGCTTGTTGGTGCCCAGCAATAAGAAAAAAGGCAATGGGCAGAAATCAATGCACATGAAGTTACACCTGCACATGAGGCAGAACTTCTTTACTGTGTGAGTAATGAAGCACTGAACAGGTTGCTCAGAAGAGGGTGTGGAGTCTCCCTCACTGGAAGTATTCCAGAGTTGTCTGCATGCAATCCTAAGCTAGGTGCTCCAGAACTGCAGACAGCCAGGCCTGAAAATGTTTTATGTCAAATATTCTGACTGTTAAAACAGGAAAGTTCTAATGGAAAGTGAAAATCCTGCAGAGGTGGCATGCGCTGCTCTGAGCCAACCTCCTGCTCTGCCTTGAGAGTCATGCTCAGTCCACACACCCAAGCCACCACCTGGACAATGGCTGTGCACGAACAAAAAACAGCCTGAAAAATCTAGTTTGCATAAGAGGCATGCACCCAGGTGAGTTATAAAAGGAATTAGATCTCCCCTCTCCCCTGCCCCTTGCCCTGTCTCCTCGTTCCTCTCCTCTGTCTTTTCTTTGTCTCTCAAACCCAGATCTGGACACACCACGTAGCAGGACAAACACAAGGTCTACAGACTGGTGATATTCTTTTTCCTCCTCTCTCTCTATTCTGTACTTTATTTCCCCACCTGGGAGAGCAAGGCTATCATATTCTCCCACATAATCTGTACTGAACATGGAGAGGGGGTGCTGGCTGATGCAGGTTCTTGGCCTGCCTGCTGCTTGTTCTTCGGAGCTGGGCACCCCTCAGCAGGAGATGATCCCCAGTGGCAGCAGTGTGTAGGTCAGAATGACCCCGGGCTGCCTCTAGAGTGCCTCCTGCACCACCTGGGCTATGCAGGGCATGGGGGGACAGCCAGAGGGCTCAGCAGTGAGATCCATAGAGGACTCAGCAGGCATTCTCTGGAGGACCCCTCAATGTGATGCTGTCATAGTCATCAGGGATGTCAGGGAAAGTCTTTTCTTCATCTGCCAGTGTCTGCATCCACTGCTGCCACTTTCTCCTTGTTGCAGCCACCCTCTGCCCTGTACTCCAAAAGGTGCAGGAGCTTGTTGAGGGAGGTGGTCAAGCTGGGGACATCAGGGACAAGGTCATTCCATCCCTCAGCCCCGCCACCACTGCTTGTTCCTTGAGGCAGCCACGTCCCAACAAGTATTTGCAGAAGTCAAGAACCTCATCAAGGTCCTTGTACTCAGACAAGGAATCTTGGTCATCTCTCATTAGGAGACAGCACCTCCAGCCTGAGCTGGGACAAGACAGAACTGAAACTGCCATAGCTGCACACACACACAAACCCCAAAGGCAGACTGACCCTGAGTCCCTCACTGTATGCTATAGATACCAGTAGCCGCCACAGGCCCACTGAGCTGTCCTGTACAGTAGCAGGCTGCAGGGCAGTGTTCTCCCTTGAGCAGACCCAGCAGTCAAAGTGGCTCCTCAAGGCTGGGAGACCTTCCTCAGCACCTAGGATCTATAAAGATGTGAGCAACAGACATAAGGCCTAAAAGTCTATTGTGTGCTAGTGAGACTTCTATATAACCAGCTATAGCTTAATTATGACAAGTGGAGTAAGTAACAGCGTGTTTGAGCATTAAATTGTTGTCTAAATTTTCACATAAATAATAATTTAAGTCATTGTCTACATTATCATTTAAGTAATCTTCAAATCATGGTCAAAACCCTGTATATCAACTATTCAATTCTTGATTACTCACTATTTGATTACTCTCTGATTTTCACTCAGTCATTGATTAATTACCATTAGATCCTCATTTGATCACTAATAAAATGCTTTTAGTTAGCCCCATAGCAGTGACTTCTCATAATAATTCCCTTGTGACACATGTACGTTCACAGATATATTTCCCTTTACACAGCCACAATCAGATACAGCAAGCGACACTGTGACCAACCATCGTAGCATGGCAGGTGGAGGGACTGTCACACATAATGATATTGATATAAATACCACTGAAGACAAGGTTACAGAAGTGATACAGCCCCCAATCCAGGTATGGTTATACTGCCTGGGGCACTGTGTGGTTTATTTCTGTAGCAGGTGCTGAAGGCACTAGCTGGTCCCATGGGTTTCACTGTCCTCCAGCAGCTGGAAGAAGAATAATTCATTTGAAGTTTGCTTGGAAGAAATCTCCAGCTACAGGAAGTCCATGGGGCTCAGCCCAATGCTAGTGTGGGGCAGGGGGTCGATGAAGGTCTCACATTCATCATCTTGTTTTCCAGATGTGGCTGCTACCCAGTCACATGAGGTCCTAAGGTGCTGCAGATGGGCAGTGAAGCCCAGGGTGGAGAAGGACCAACAGATGATGTTCATATGTGGTGATTGTATTCTACTTGATGTCTCTCCACTTTCTCCCCCCTTTCTTTCCCACCCGTCTTTTCTGTTTCTTTACCTCAATATTATTGTTAAATAAAACCTGTATTAATGACTTTCAAATATGGTCTCTTATGCAGCTGAATTTGGGCAGAGGTATCTGGCACTTATCAGATCTTAAAGCTCATCCCTGAACAGTGGCTTCAAGGAGGTTTGTGACCCTCTGCTCCATCGTTCCATCTTGGCTGCTGAGGGAGAGGATAGCTCCAGCAGCAGCTGTTGAGCTGTCCCCACACCAGCTTCCAGGTCAACAAGAAAGTCCCCTTTTGCAGCCAAAACTCCTACAGGAACACTTAATCAGAAAAGACAGGTTTTGGGGACAGGAGGTGTTATCCAGTACAGCTGGAAGCAAACGGCGAGTTTTCCATCGAGCCAGCCCTTCCCTGGGGGGACTGTGCACAGGCAGGAAGCAAAGGCCATGAGAACCACATCCCTGCTCAGGTCAGTGGCTCCTGCTCCATCTTTTGTGTAGCCCCACTATACAATGCCTTAACCTGCATATTTATAACCAAGAGCCCAAGTCCTGTGTTTTACAGACATAATGCTGCAGTACATCCCTTTGTTTGCAGACATCACATTTTGATGCCGTTAATTGTATAGTGAGGATTAATAAAACATGAAGTTTAAAGATGACTAAATCACAGTGGGGGAGCTGATAATCTCTGCCAACAATAATATTTGCACTTTATTTTCATCTTAACATCCAGCTATGTAGTGAAGCTTTGGCCAGGGAACAGCACTACTGCTAATGGACTGGGTGAGGTTCACACAGGGATCCTAGCCTGTGCCCTGGGCATCATTTGGACATCCATGGGATGCTTTGCCTGTGCTCACAGCTAGACCAGTGATTTAAGGCCGAGTTTACCAGGACTGGGGTAGGGAAGAGACAGGAAATGGCCTTTCTGCATGTAGAGGTGATATCTCTGCACGGATGTGTCTGTCCTGCACTAACAGCATATCCTGTGGCCAGCCGTGGTCCATGCTCTGAGGACCCACCCCCTCAGGGCATGTCCCTTTGGGATGTCCCCTCTGGAAGGGGCAAATGGTCTAGGGCTCTGATGCTGGGAGATTTGTGAACCACCAAAGGTGTAATTTGGCTTTTGCAGAGTCTGCCTGTGTCCCCCCTCCCTGCTACAACCCCAAATACCAAAGACCTGGCTTACTGGGGCACCACAGCCCAGCAGCTCCAGGGCAGAAATTGAAGCTGGGGATGTGCTGCTTCCCTGACAGGGCTCTTTCCTCGCCATCTCTTTGCTACCTAGCAAGCATCCTTGTCAAAATCGCTTATTTCCTTCCAGAACAAAGTTACCTGAATACATTTGGAAGTTGTACTGCACTATCAGGGTAATCAGAATTTAATTTGATTCAGTCAAGGTTCTAAAAAGATGTTATCAAGAAGAACATCAAAGCTGGATTCCTGCACTTGGAAAGGCAATGCTTAGTCCAGATTTCTTATTTTATTGGAGACTTTCAAAATATCAGTCTAAATAATGAAAAATTATTATTGAGAGTATTTGCAAATTAATGTCTTTTGTAGATGAACAAAGGCCCACTTCCTTTGCATGTCAGGGACAGTCTCTTATTAAATCCTGCTAATTATACCATTTGTTGTGTCTAATCATTTCTGCACTTTCAGAAATTAAAGCTGAAGCTTATTTTCCTATATGTTGAACCATGCTGCTCTTTGGAATCCCAATCCTGCAAAGTGAGGATGCTCTCACTCAAGAAAGGGAGACCCTGTGGGTATGGCAATAGGGGGAAAGGTGGGTTGGGGACCTGGGCTGTTTCTTTTGTGCCTATGTGTCTGTTACACACTTGGGACCTTTTATCGTTCCCAGCTCTTGGGATAGCTGAGGAAAAGCTACTGCTCTTCCTAGTGAATGCAATTGTATGACAATTCCAGGTGTTATTTTCCAAATACAATTTAAGAAGGAAGAAATGTGCCTCTGAGTCTTTTCAGTGTCAGGAAAGTTGAAAATGTGACCAAAAGGTGACCCTGGAGATGGGATGCTCCTTTTGGGGAGGTTTTATTTGATGTGGGGTGAAAATGTGTTAGAGCACCTGTTGGTGGTGTGGTAGTGGGCTGGACCATTTTCACTTCAAACCCCATGAATTCTGAGCAAAGCTCAGGCCGTTGGCTGCCCAGTGTATGGCAAGCTGGTTACAGGGGTGAGTGATGGTAGCCATTGTAGCCATCGACCCCCTCTACTCCTTTAGCTCTCGTTTCTGCAGAGGCTGATCCCAAATGCCATCATGCCCCTGCAGAGGGGACACAGGAGACAGTCCCAGACCCAACTTTATCCCTCAGAAATGTGTCAGGGAAGCTTAGGGGGAAAGGAGGCTCAGTCAACTTCGTTAGGGAAATAGTATGGATCTTGTGTTCAAACCTTTGAAGTGTTAATTAAAAAGAATTATGCAAAGGAGCAAGGATTTGAAACATTCATTTGAATCTCAATAAGGCATCTGTATTAAAAATAGCAGCGGGATCAACTACAGATACAGCACTTTTGGAGCAAAACGACCCTGGCATCCTTGGTTCTGCTGGGTAGAGTATTCCTGCCTGCTCCCTGCCCTGGATGGGTGCTGTGGAGCAGAGCACAGCACATGGAAAATATTTTGTGTTTAATATTTAAAGATCTTGAGGGCATTTCACTTATAAAAAGACCCAGTAGGGTCTGGCATGGCATTTAGATGTAGAGCATGGGTAGATGGAGCAGATGTATGGGTTGGTATGGTGGGTGCAGGGCTGGGACCACTCCAGAGGCACCCAGCATGTGGCACTGGACACCCCATGCAGACTGGACCTCAACCCTTCACCCAGTACAGTCCCTTCCTGGGAAAACTGAGAGGAAGTGCTTCTCCAGCCGGCCTCTTAATTAAAACCCCCAGCATGTTATGGCCCTTACTCATTCCAATAAAAAATAATCCAGGGTATTAATTACTAGATCAGTGGATAACATGGTTAAGTTTACTTTTGCACTGTGAGAGCCCTGGGGGAATGTCAATGCCTCCTGCCCTTGGCATCAGCTCTGCAAGGGCACAAGCAGGTGGGAGCCTCAAGCTGCACTCAGGGGGCTGTCCCAGGCAGCATCACTGGGGTACCAGCACCAAAACCCAGGTCTGCAGAGAACTGACACCCTTAGTTCATTCCCAGCATGGCAGTAGGTGAATGGCGAGGGCATGGGGCCTTCAGCGGTGATGGCTTAGCCAGGTAGAGTGCCAGGTGGTTGCAATCAAGGCCTGAAAGCAGCCTTGAAGGGGAGAGCAAGGTGCTTTTCTGGGGCTGCAGTCCCATGGGAAAGGTGACAAGAGGCAAAGCTGGAGCCACACTGCGAAATTCTGCAGTGATTTCAAAGGCTGAGGCTGTAACCTCAGCTGCAGATTTGATTAAAAATGGATGAATAACAGCCCGACCTTGGGCAGGGCTCAGGCAGGCACAGCCCCTAGACCCTTGCCGTCGGGAGGAGGTGATGCTCTCCGCCGAAACATGGTGTGTGGATAACCCTGATGCCTTCCTTTCCACCTCACAGAGTGGGATTTCCATGGGCTGGGCCTCACCTGTACCTTCACAATGCCTGAAATCTGCAGAGAACCCTGCATGGGCTGGGTTGTTGGGTCTCTCTGGGATTTTGCTGGTGCTCGAGTGGGGGTGTGCAGGATTCTCCATCCCCTGAACTCCTGAGTCAAAACCAAGCCCAGTGGCATCATGTTAGGAAAGGGCGCTTTACTCCTGCCAGGTGACATGAGGGTCAGCATGATGGGGGAAGTCAGAACATGGAAACCTCCCTGCTCTGCTCTCCAGGACACTGTTCAGAGGCTCTGGTTCAGCAGCACTTCACTGTCTCTCCATAGCATGAAAATGATTCAGTGGGCTACAAAATAGCTAGAAAAGCCTTTTTTCTGTTGCACTGGAACAGAGCAGTACAGCTTGGAAAAACAGCAGTGGGGACTTAATGGGCAATGAAGTATGCAGTGAGATGCAGGTAGGCAGAGCAAATAGTCACTGTAAGCCATCACTGAGCCCCAGAGGGCAGGGAATGGAGAGAGGGTGGGCATTTTTTTGTTTTTTCTACAAATATATTTGGGATCAACAAATACCAGCTTGAGTTTTGCAGGGAATTCTTGCTGATTTTTACTCAGTAGCATATACTTCGCAAAAGAATTAACATTACATTGGGCTGCCTTGAGGCATGGCTCTCCATTGTAGGAGCTGGTTTGGAACAGGATGGACAAGCAACAAATACAGACCCAAACCTGGTGGTCAATTTCTGAGTGCAAAATCTTGCTCTTCCAAGTGAAAATGGTTGCTGAAGAAGCTCCATCCCCCTCCACAAACCTCCCACCCAGTAGTGCAGATCCTAGTATTTTCTCTTCCAGGCTTTTCCTCATGTGGTTTTTGCATCTCCTAGCCCTGCTCAGGGTGACACCAGTCCCCTGCAGCCACACTGCTCACCAGAGACCTGCCTGGGAATATGAGTTTGGGACAGGCTTCCAGAAAAGTCCTGCTCTTTGATCTATAATTAAAAAACCATTTTGTTTTGTCTTGCTCGTTTTAACCAGCAATTTGCTATAGCAAAAGAACACAATACCCCTTCAGGAAGAAGAAATATACTCATTCATTCAATTAAATTTCTCCTGACTTTACTAAAACTTTTCCCCTGTTCCTTCTTCTGAAGAAGCAGCCTTTCTCTTTTTTTTTTTTAATTTTATTTTTGTGATCTCCAATTCCACCGAGACAGAAGAAATCAGCATATCAGAGAAAACAACAATCCTTGTGATGCCCAGCAGTCATTAATTAACAAATTATATAAAAAAAGAGTTCTGCAGATAGGATTGTTTCCTGGTGATGTTGCCTTTTCTTTTGTTGGCACTGTGACAAGGAAGTTCTTTATTGCTGAGATAGAGCAGATTAAACCATCCCTCTCACACTGGACGGCTTAGTGTGGCTCATTCTTTTGGTCCCCAAATAAAACATCCTGCCCCCACTTTTACCCTGTTTTGACAGGTTTCTTCCTTGATGGGAAAGAGATGCGAGACTACATTTGAGCCATAGCATCTGTCCTCCAGCTGGACCAGGTGTCCTTTTCATCAGCATGAGCATCCCCAGAGGATGGGGGGGCTGAGCTAACCTGAGTGGATTCAGTTTCAGTGGAACATCTGTGGAACATCTGTAGTGCCACCAGAGGTGTAGTCCACCTCCTCCCTGAAACCCACAGCCCCAGCTGGCAACAGACCCAGGAGACATCAAGTGGCCCTGCTCTCCTTCCCACCATCTTCCCAGGCTTCTTCTCTAAATTTCAGGATTATTTTGGCCTCTCTGTGTCCCTAGTTCTCATACCCCTACTCAGGCAGGAGTAGGTTCTGCTGGGAGCTATTGGGACTGAGCTCCATGTTCATAGACTGGTAACCAAAGGTGGCACCCATGGGTCTCCAACCTCATTTCAGTTCATGGTCTCCAATGGTGAGGAGAAAAAATGAGACCCCAAAGCAAGCTGTTACAGAGCCATCCCCCAGTGCTCAGCATCCAGGTCCCAGACTTAGGACCAGCTCTGCTGCAACAAGGCAAACGGCTAAAAAGTTCCCTGGGCTGTTAGAGCAAGTCAGCTGCTTGTCTTTGGCCAAAGAAGCTTGGACCCTCTCTTTGCCAAGGTCTGAGGGGCAGCATCCTTCCAAAGGATCCAAAAAGTATTGCCTGCAGTCTATTTGCAGTGGGGAAGACTTGAACACATGCTGGGAGACAATTCATTCTCCCAATACAGAGACCACCACGTTCCTTTGACTGATCTGTAAATTGTCCCTATAAATGCTGGCATTAACCTGACTCAAGGATGGCTGCAGGAAGGAGCTCCATGCTACCCAAACCTTTGTGTGCTGCCATGGGCACTGTGGAACCACAGTGCTTTGAGGGCACTGAGAGCAGGGGATGTGCACAGACACAGCACAGGGATATTGCATCAAAACACACTTTTTTTCCCACCTTCTTTTTATTTATTATGCAGGTTTCCCCACTCAGGGGCCACAGGGTTGGGTGGGCAGTGTACTGGGGGAAGTGATGGAGGCCGCTAGCAAAAGCAGGACATGGAAATCTGCCTGCTCTGTGCAGGCAGCTCCCCCATACTGTTCTTGGTGACCTAGTTAAATTAATTTTAGTGGGTGGTTGTTTTTCTGGTGGGGTGCTGCCTTAAAGTTAATTAGTCAAAAGATGCCCTGATTTCTTTCTTCACAGTAAGATCTGTCATTTAATTTGGCAGCTAGCATGTTGTCACACACCATTCATGGTCCTAGGCAACACAGGTACGAACTAGGGACTAGCTCTGACCCCAGTGGAACCTGTCTTGCCCTGAGTATTCACAATGGAAACCTACTGGGATTTGCTGGGCCCCTGTGAAGCCCTCAGCCTATGGCTACGAGTGCAGCGAGTTTGCCGGACTGGATGACTTGAGGAGCGACACATGAGGTGCTGCATGCTTGTATGTTGTTCAGTGGCACAGAAAAAACCCTTCTATGCTCCTCCAGAAACTGGATAAAGAGTGTTTCCTCTTAAAATGCTTTCTTCTCCCTGTGGCCCTGGAGAGGGCAGATAATGGAGCACTGCCTAACACATACTTCTAGGGAAAAGTGTCAGTACTTCTAAAACTTGAGAGGTTAAAATATTGCCAGGTTATTTTTAGTAGTTTTTCATTCATTTTAATTTGCCGTTTGTCAACATGCAGCAAGGAACTCAGAAAAGCATCACTTAGTCCTGGTGGGCTGCTTTCCCCATGCCAAGCTATGCTGTGCTAAGCCAAGACCTGAGCTGTGCAGGACAGACTGTGCTGAGCTGAGCTGTGCCTCCGGAGCACCTCCGCTAATGAAGACAGGCTGAGAGAGCTGGGGTTGTTCAGCCTGGAGAAGAAAAGGCTCTGGGGAGACCCTAGAGAACTTAGAGTCCCTTCCAGTGCATAAAGGGGCTCCATGAGAGCTGGAGAGGGATTTTGAACAAGGGCCTGGAGAGAACGGACAAAGGGCAATGGATTCACACTGCCAGAGGGCAGGGAGCAATTTCTTCCCTCTGAAGGTGGTGAGGCCCTGGCACAGGGTGCCCAGAGAAGCTGCGGCTGCCCCATCCCTGGAAGTGTTCAAGGCCAGGTTGAACAGGGCTTGGACCAACCTGGTCTAGTGGAAGGTGTCCCTGCCCATGGCAGGGGGGTTGGAACAAGATGAGCTTCCCGGTCCCTTTCAAACCAAACCATTCTGTGATGCTACGATTCTGCGCCATGCCAAGAGGTGCCAGCGCACTCCACATCGTGTCAAACCCAGCCGTGCCAACACCAACAGGTGGCGACACGTACCCACGGCACCCCCAGACCCAGCCGCGCCGGGGACGCGCCCGCCCGGCCCGGAACGTCTCGGCGCGTCCCCGGCGCGTCGTGAAAGGACTTCGCAGGGCTGGCCGCCTTCACAAACCCCCCCTCTCCGTTTTCGGGCTGGTTAATCCCGTGTGTAAAGGGCAGCCAATGGATGCGGCCGTTGCGCGGGGTTGGGATTAGCGGCGGGGCGAATGGCTGGCACTTTTACTGGGATTACAGAACAAAGAACTGCTCTCCCTGCCCGATTTGGGGTGGGGGGGGGGAAGGAAAAAAAAAATACCACCAAAAAACCAACAATACCCCCCCTCGGGTTCTTTTCATTCCTTTAGGCCCCTGTCGGGTTGTACCGGCTCCGCCCGGGAAGCGGCGGGAGGCGGCGGGAGGCGGCTCCATCCCGGCCCCCGCCCGCCCGCCCCCGCCGCTCCCGCCGCCCCCGCCGCTCCCGCCGCTCCCGCGCAGCCTCGCCGGGGGAGGCAGCAGCGCCGCGCCCCAACCGCCCGCGGTAAGGAAAAGTTTTGGCCTCCCCTCCCCTCTTGACGGGTCCCCTCTCCACCCCCGGTCGCGGCCCTGGGGGAGCAGCGGCGGGGGGGCGTGAGGGGGTGCTCCGTGCGATGGGGCGCAGGGGGATATTGAGGCTGGAGGGACGCTGGGGAGTGATAGGGCTGGGGGTGGGGGGGATAGGGCTGAGGGATGCGAGGGGGCATCAGGATTTGGGGGATGATTGGGAGTGTTCGGGCTGGAGCGTTAGGGATCCTGGGGGGTGGTGCTGAGGGATGCAGCGCAGGACATTCGGGCTCGGGGTGAGAGCTGGGAGATGCAGAGGGGCAGCAGGGCTGCCGGAGGGGCGATACGGCCGCGGGGGTGCTGAACGGCATCGTGGCACAGAGGATGTCAGTGGGCAGTAGGGCTGCTGAGGAGGTGATGGGGCTGCGGGGCTGGGGAGGCGGTAGGGTGGGGGGGCATGCTGGGCTCTTTAGGGCTGAGGGACGCTGGGGGGATGGTAGGGCTGGGGGATTCGGGGGGACGTTAAAACTGGTGGGGGTTGACAGGACTGTAGGGCTTCAGTGTGGCATCAAGGCATGGGGGATGTTGGGGAGCAATAGGGTTGCTGGCTGGGATGCTGAGATTTTTAGGGCTGGAGGGATGCTGGGGGAGGAATGCCAGGCTCATCAGTGTGGGAGAGTTCAGGGGAATAGTAGGAATACTGGGAGCTGATGTGTTGGGGGATGCTGCAGGGCAGTAGGGCTGGGGGATGCTGCAGGGCAATAGAGCTCGGCAGGGATTCTGGAGGTATTAAGGTTGGGAAGGATATTGAAGATCTGTAGGGCTTGGAGACGCTGTGGATATTAGAGCTGATGGGGATGTTGAACTCATTGGGGCTGGTAGGGGGAATGCTGGGGGTGATGATGGGCCTTGGGGTTGGTGGGGTCTGTGGGGGCTGTGAAGGGATGCCAGGAAGCAGTAAGGCTGGGAGGGCATTAGGAGTTGGGGGTGATAGTGCTGCAGAGGGGGTGTGCAGGGGGCAGTAGAGCTGGGGAGTTGCTGGGTAGGGGATGGGTAGGGTCAGGCTGGCCCTCAGTGGTGGCCTACATCCTGAAGGCAGCTACGGGACCACCACCTGCCCTGCTGCCTCAGACGGTGCCAGGAAGGAAGGGAGCGGGAAGCAGGGCTCTGCCGGAGCTTGCCTCCTCTTCACTGGTGTGGGGGTTGGCAGCAGTGCTGCTGGGAATAGACACACGGTGTTGGACTGATGAAGAGCTTGGGGCTTCGGCTGGACTGGTCGCTGGCCTTGGCACTGTGGCCCGTGGCCTGAAGGAACAGGCATCCTCTGCAGGGGCAAGTGGAGGATTTTTGGTGCTAAGGGATGACTGTGATAGGGAGAAAGTTGCTCCCTGAGGAGCGGGTGCCCTTGTCCTTCCAGCTTGTGGGGCTGGCAGTGGGTTTATCTGGGATAAGCTGTAAATTGGAGTGATCCTATTAATGCATCTTGTGCAGGGGTGAGCCTTGGACCCAGCGGTGCTGTGCAGGCAAATCCTGGGTGGGCTTTTGGTGGGCTCTGGGCACAGCCAGGTGAGGGCAGGCACTGAGCACCATGGAAGAGCCATGGGACTAGGTGTTACGGGCACTTTAGGGTTGGTCACCCAGCCTACTGTCACATCTCTCACCTGTCAGTGTGCAAGCTGTGGACACTGGAGCCACCTGGGGACATCAGCATGTAGCCTTGTGTAAGGGGAGCCCTTGGCTTCAGGGTATCTGCTCTTTGTGCTGCTCCCACTGAAGGAGCTGTCGGAAGTGCTGCAGCTGGGGAATGATCTTGTAGATCTGAGAGCCTTTAATTTCACAGGATCCCCAACAAGGCACCCAGACCCATTAAGCTGGTTGTTGCCCATCTGAGCCCACAGAATACCCTTCTGTGGAAACTGCTGCAGCATTCATTCTGAAATGAGAAAGCAGTGTGGGGACCACCAGAATGAGATCTGACCCTGCTGCCAGCTGAGAGGCTGGGGTGCTGAAAGCCATGTCCCAGTGCCTCTGCTGCAGCCCCTGCAGGCGGAGCAGCAAGCCCTGGCACAGCAGCACGTGCTGCCATTGGAGCAATGTCAGCAGCTGGTGGTGTGTCAGGGCAGTTTTATGGACACCCATGGGTCCCCTGCTCTTTTCCCTTTAGCCTTGCAAAGCCAGAGTCCCTGCGACCATCGGTGGTGGTGGCCACTAAGGCACAGGGTGCCCTGCTTTGGGGCTGTGCCACTGTTTTTCCCATGCACCTTGGCTCTCCAAGCTGGCATGGCATCTCAAAGCCACGTTTTTGGGGTGACTCCTGCCAGGGATGTATCGCCACTCTGTGGACAGGAGAAGGGATTGGGCAGCTGCCCTCACATGGTACTTGCAGAAGCTGAGGAATGATGCCAGGGGATATGCTCAGGTGGCTGCTGCTGCCTGCTTCTGCTGTCCCTCCTGAGCGGGCTTTCCCATTCTGGAGAAGCTGCTGGTGCTGCCACTGGTTGCTGCTCATTCAGGTTTGCTAATGAGAAGCTGGGGCATGTGAGCGGGAAGCTGCTCAAGGACATGTTTAGCAAGCTGGCTCTATCCACCTGAGAAAGACAGAGTGCCCACGTTAGCAGCCCAGCTCTTTCACAAGAACCTTGCAGGTCCTTGCATGGAGCAGGAGGTGACAAGAAAGGTGGGCTTTGGGGCCAGCACAGAGAGTACAGGTCTGGCTGTCCCACAAGGTGTGCATCCCATATAACTGGAGTGATGCTCTGCTTAAAGGAAGGAGAAAAATACCAAACCCTCAAAATCCCAGGCCAAAACACGACCTCTGGCTACTGGAGTTAATGGGGGATTCCCGTCTGCTTCTCCCACAGGAAATAGCTCAGATTTTTTTTGGCAATTATCAATGCCCTGTACTTCCTTCAGGAATTTTGTCAGCAGCACCCCAGCAGCCAGGCTGGAGGAATGCACAGGGACTCCAGCTGGATGTTTGCTGCAGGGCTGACCCCTGGGGTGGGTGTAGGGCTGGGTGCTGGCTATCCCCATCTTGGGCAGTGGTGTCTGGGCACGGTTATTCCTAGTGCTGCCAGCATCCATTTGCAGATGCCTGTGGTGAGTGGAGGTGGTTTGTCATGGAAGAAAATGTGTGAATGGATCCTGCTGCTCCAGAATGACTGGGCTGAGTTGCAAGTTCCCACTTAGGTGTGGTGGTTTGGTAAGGGGGATGATGAGTGGGTAAGGGGCTGTGTTATTATTCTTGCTTTGCTCCTCCAGCCACATGTGTGGCTCTGTTAACACCTTACAGGTAATGACAAAACTTCTTCAGGGCTTTGAGGGGGGAAGCAGAGGTTTGCCACTACCAGAGACCTTTTCCAGGACAGGGAGGAGGAGAGGAAAGGAGCTACTGGGAGTCCCTCCCGAGATGGAGATAGTTATCTGTGAGCTAAGTATGTATTTATTGGCTCATTCATTGGGAAGAACCCAGCTGGAAGCTATGGGGAAGGGCATCTGGTGTTCATCAGGACTGTGGCCAGAGCAGTGGGGCTGGGGGTAGAGAGCAGCCCCAGCTGGAGGTTTGCAGAGGAGGTGGCAGCTCTTTGCAGACCCGAGTGAAGCTTCCCAGGACTTTGCTCTGCCCTGTGGCAACCCTGACCCTTCACAGGGCATATACAGTTTACATTTCTTGAAATATTGTCTTTAAAAAGCAGTCAAGAGCTTCAATCCCAAGAGTGGTGGAGCAGGGCTCCAGCTCCAGTGGGTTGGGCTGTTTCTGCCAGAGAGACCCCCCCCAAATCAACTGGGGCATGTGGGACCTCATGTTCTGTCCTGGTCCAGGAGCTACTGCCAAACACCACCATATAGGAATTTACCTAGAACACAGCAAGGGAAAGCATCCCTTGAGGTGGGATGCTGTGGAGAAAAGCACTGGGTGCATGGATCCCCTCCTTGGGAGCAGACTGTGCTGAGCAGTATTTACATTCGTCCATGCAAACGGCTTCTGTTGGAGTTTTCTCTTTGTCTTTACTTCGTCTTGTCTCTGCTCTGTGCTGGTCTAGCTGGTTTAAAAAGGTAATTAATCTCAGTGGAACGAGTAGGGATGTGGATGTCATCGTCCTTTGCCAGGGTGTCCCTCCTCAAAGCCAATCTCCACTTCTCATATGAGGGCTGAGATGTCCATCTTCATTTTCTTTACATCTCTAACATCAAACAGAGCAAGCGCCAGTGGGTAGGTTGGTGTGGACCCACGATGGATCCTGGAAATGTGCCATCAAGTGCCCAGCTGTGTGCCTGAGACTTCTGACCCCAGGAGATTGAAGGGACAAGCCCAGATGCCTCCTGCCCATGGGTGACATCCCCTATGGGGTGTGCTGGGGCCTGGCAGTGCCCCTGAGCCATCCAAGTGGGTGCAAACAGGTGGGTGCAAAGGCTTGTGGTGGGCACCACAGACCTGTTGTTGATCTGTTCCCACAGCCCCACAGGCAGATTAAAACCTGTGAGCCCAGAAGGTGCTTTGAGGTGTAGATCCCTTTGGAGATGGCTGGGAAGAAAACTGGTGGGCAGGATGTTTTTAACCAGTTTTAATTTTTTGATAATTTCTTGAGCTTTTTGGTGATGTATGTTGGTGTTGGTCACTGTTAGGGTTGTGTGTCCTGCTTGGCTTGGATGTCACCTGGAGGAGAAACCTCCCCCTGCAATGGATACACAGAGGTTGCACAGACTTAGTGCTTCTGAGAGAGAAACGTGGTGCCTGGGCCTTGATGGGTGTCACTGTTGAGGCGGGCACGATATACAAGCAGACTACATTTCAGAAGGCTAATAACCTGATTATTACAACAGCTAGCTGTCTTTTATACACTCTACAAAGTTTACACTTTGTTCATTAGTTACAATAGGTCAGCATTGATTGGTGTAAAATCCATCACCACCTCTGTTTTCTACTAAACTTTTCTTAAAAAACTTAAAAATACTTTTCCCAGCTGCACGTTTTCTTTCCTGCTTATCTCCTTCTCCTTCTCTTCTTGGTCTTCAGGCCAGCCCCTCGATAGAATACCTTTCAAAAATAACCCTTATTCATTAACCCTCTCTGGCTCACAGACCAGCTGTAAGCCTCTCCAGAGATGGTCAGCTTCAAAGTTTTTCAACAGGTAACTGTTGTTTGGAGGAACATAGAGGCAGTTGGTCTGGCTTAGGGAAGACTTATAGAGTGAGTCTTGAAGAGCAAGATGGCACTGGAAAATGAAAATGCTGCAGTGGGTGAGAAGGATCTCCATGGTTTTATCTGGTTCCTGTGCTGGAAGATGCTTCACCCACCTTTAAAGAGATGAGTGTGTGTCTCTGTGCCCAGGTTTTGGCAGGGATCACATTGTGTCTTTAGCTCCAGCTGTGTCTGTGTGGATGTGTCTCCTGCCTGGGAAGGAGGAGACCTACTCCACCTACTACTCAGTACCTGTGAGAGGTGACTTTGCCTTGAGGCACTGGCTGCCAGGTTGCCCATTTGCTGCTGGGCTCCAGCCCGGTAGCACCAGTGGGTTGGCCCTGGGCAGTGGAGACAGCTCTGGCCATCTCACCAAGCTGGAGGTGGCTCCCTGGAGGTGGGCAGAACTCCCACGCTGACAGGATACACAGATGAAAGGGACAAACCCAGCCCTGCTGCTAATTGGCAGCAATCCTTATGGCAGATATTAACCCTGTGCACCTCGTAAGGGCTCAGCAGCAGGAAACACGCGTGGCACGTCGATGGCACCAGGACTGAGGCAGGTACTGCCCTCCCTGCCTGCCCACCATCACTGAATGCTGCAGGGTGCTGGGAGGTTTTCGGGGAGGCTTCAGACAAGCTGCTGGTCCATACCCTGCTGCAGGACTGACATCCTAGAGGGACACTGGTGGCAAGGGTAGGGTTTTCCCTGGATGGATGCTGCTGCTTGGACTTTCACAAGAGGTACCGTAAAGGATGGGTTCCATTCATGGTACTGATCCAGTGGGATGGGTTTTTTGGCATGTCTCCCCTGGCACTGGTAGGATTGGACTATGCCCACTGTGGCTGTGCTTTGGGATCTGTTTGTGGCTTCCACCAAAGCTACACTCCTTCCCACTGGGCTGGATTTCTGCTTGTTTCACTGCAGGGTAGGAGACAGGGATGGAAAAACCTGTAGGAAAGGCAGGATTATGCCTCCCTAATTAGTAGGGGCCTGATTATAATTTCTTCCCAGAGCTCTGGTAATGATTAAATATGTGGGAATTATCTTTTATTATTTGTATTGCATGATTATTTAGAAGGCTGGGACCCTGTTTGCTGTGCAGACAGGGAATGACAGTCCTTGCCAGGAGGAACGCTGTCTCTGGCGTCCTGGTCTGGGTAGATTGGGGGTTGAGCTCTGTGTGCCCATGGCATTATCCAAATTGCTACAGCAACTCCCCAGCCCAGCACTTAAAAGAATTTAAAGCTTTGAATTGTATGTCCTTTTGCTTGCATGTGAGTCACATCTGTTTTAGTATGGGGGGAAAAAAAAAATTAAGTGCATTACTGTGACCTCTAAAATCATGATTTATATAGAGATTTAAAATTACATATATATATATATTTTTGGCACCAGGATTGTCAAAGCCCAGGCGCTGGCCACTGCTTTTAGATGCTCTGGCTTTATTGTTGGAGGGCTACAATAAAGCAATCTTGTTAGGTAAACATAATGATGTTATGAGCCACCATCTGCTGAAGAGCTGCTGCAGGGAGCAGCAGTGGGAGCTGCCTGCTGTACTGCTGCTCCCCTGCTACTTCCTGCTGGCTGGTGTCAGATATGTCCTAGGAGAAACACGAGTGGCAGGTATGGATGGAGAAAGGGCTTTTTCTTCTGGCTTCCTCCCTCTTAATCAGCTGGTATATGAGCTGAACCCTTCCAGCTGGTGAGGACCAGTTCCCACTGGAGCATAGTGAGGCTCTTGGGATGATGGTAGGGTCATTGGCAAGTTTCCCAAAAACTGGGCCACCACATTGCTGAGCTTTGGAGACCCGGATGTGTTGTAATGCTTTGGTCTGTGAGGACACCACAGGATGCCACCAGGTCCCTGGGTCCCACAGAATCATCCTTGCTCTCACCCAAGCACAGGGCACCACCATGCTGGTGGCAGCAGGGACCCCCACGTCCCCCTGGGTGCAAACTTGCAATCACTGGCACAAAGGACTGCACTTGGTTGGCAAAATATGTGAGGAACTTTGCTTGTTTAAAATGCCTTTGGGGTTTGGGTCTTAAATAAACATCCTGGTTGGGGTTTAGGTTGGAGGTTTTCATGCTGGGAAAGGCAGGCATGGGGGGAAGGGAGCTGCACCAGTGCCCCGAGCCTGCATGCACCTTCTGACAAGCTTAAAAATTGGCTTCATTAGAAGAGATCACTGAAAATAAATTGCTCTGCACCCTTTAGGGGAATCACTGGTCTGTAATTTCATCTTGTCTTTCTAGGGAAAAATGCCCAGAAACCCTTCAAGTGAAATTACAGCATTTTACCCTAAGCTAGAGTTTGGTATTTTTGCCCCCCAAAATGTATTTACCTCCATGCCCCAAGATGAAGTTCAGCCAGGATCTTGAATCATGGAACCATAGAATGGCTTGGGTTGGAAGGAACATTAAAGATCATCTTGTTCCAGATGGGATACCTCCCACTGTCCCAGGCTGCTCCAAGCCCCATCCAGCCTGGCCTTGGACACTTCCAGGGATCCAGGGGTAGTCACAGGTTCTCTGGGCAGCATGTCCCATCAGAGGTGTGGGGCTAGCTGGGGTTCACTGCACGTGCCAGTCCCTTGCTATCCCTACCCCACAGCTCCTTGGGAGATTCTAGGCTGGGAAAAGGAGCATGCTGGGCATTCAGGATCCTTATGAAACAGCATGGCCCAAGCAGAGTGCCCCAGTGCTGTTACTGCAGATTCACAGGCAGAAAGGAGTGGGTGGTGACCTTCAACAGGACATTAAACGTTTATTAAACCTGTCAGAATTAGTGTCAGGCTGTTCAGTTCTTTTGTTTTGTTTTGTTTGTTTGTTTAAAATGAGAGGGGAGAAAAAGACACTTAAGAGACACAAGCATGACTGGTGTCATGAGCTGATCAGCCTGATGCATCCCTTCCCATATGAGCTCTCAGAGTGAAGACCTGGCTCTGGGGCAGACCCAGCATCCACCTGTGCCCTTCTCATGGGTCCTTGCTGGATCCTGCTGCATCCATTGCTCCCACCTTCCTCTGTGCCACTCAAATACTTATTGATTAGGTGGGCTAAGTTTTCCCCCCACCTGTCTAAGGGTTATTCCTTTGGAGGGTGGAAGACTGAGATCAGCCCCACTTCTGACTGGTGCTGTCTTCCCACAGCCACCCACCGGCTTTCCCTATGCCACCTGTCTGAAGATTATGTGCTCTCTTGAAAAGTTCTTTGTTTCCCCACATTTTCTGTTGTAATTTATGTACAATACCACTGCTTGTTGAAAAACAAGGTCTTTATCTCTGTGGGAATTACACCTACAGAAATCTAGCCCTATTGCTGCCTGCACGAGGCTTCCATGATAAAAGACACCTCCAGCACCACCACTGTATTGCAGATGTTTCCTCTATTTTCACATCTGGAAAGGGTGATGCATGGCTCCCCTCTGCATCTCACCTCAGTGCTCTCTGACCATCAGCTGCTCAGCTTGGGGTTTGAAAATAAATTTTCTCCCCACCTTGATTTATTTCTCTCTCCCCAGCAGCATAACATCATTGAATATATTTTTCTCCTTTTTGTTATTTTTTTTCTTTTTTTTTCTGCAAGCAAGATGCATATTTCAACACTTGCTGACCTTTGTGTAGGCCATGCACCTAATGTGGTGATGCTGATGGACAGAGCAGAGAGTGTGTGTCCCACAGGGCCAGGGGTGCCTGTGGTCAAGGCTGGCAGCACACTCCTGGAAAGGGCTATTTTTAACTGCTGGGCTGGGTTGCCACCAATGCACTTGAGCACGTAGGCGTCCTTTATTATTTTAAACATGATCATTCAAAATAATGTGGAATTGTCAGTGCTGTGGGGAGCTGCTGCTGGGGATGCTGCAGGATGCAGTTTTGGCACGCTGTGGGGGTCTCATCCATGTCCAGACTGGGTGGACTTTGCTGTGGCATTGTCCCCATGGGGCGTGGAAGCTGGTGCCTGTTGGCAGCTCGAGCTGGCACTGTGGAGGTGCAAGACCAGAAGAGCAGAAGGGGAAGTGTCTCCTGTCAGGGCTGCAGGTGAGGAGAGCAGTGGGAGGGTGACTGTCTTCCTGGTGCTGGCTGATGGCTTGCTTGTCTACGTGTGCTGCCCCATGTCCCCATGGCTCCACGTTCCCCAAAACCAAAACTACAGCCACTGGTGCATACAGCATTGCTTGTCTGTGAGCCAGGACGCGTTGCTGGGATCTCTCTCTTCTTCCTCCTCCCCATAACATTGTTTGTGCCTGGATCTGGTTCAGGGAGTGCCAAGCTGAGTCTGTACCTCGAATGTGTGCTCCTGAAAGCCATTGTGATACCTATGGAAAACTTTCCAGCAAACACCGTTCCTCTCAACCCTATGTGCTGTGCACGTGCTTTTACTAACCCTTTTACTGACCCACTTTTTCCAGTGATGCTATGATAGGCATTTAAGCCCAGAACCTTCTTTCTCACTATTGATTTTGCTTTCTGCTTGAGTCTGTGCAGTGCTACTGGTATTTGGAGTAGCTTAAAGGATGCTGTAGAGAAACAAGCTGCCACTTTGGGGTGCTTTGTGTCCTCAGCAGCAAGGCAGTGGACATGGGGGCTGGGGGAGATCTTCATGGGGATGGAGCAGTATCCCTCCTTGGAGGTGCTGATATCTGGGGGGATGGTGATTTGGGGCTGTAAGAAGTTCTCCTTGAAGATGCTGGAGAGATGCAAGATCACACTCAACTCCTGGGCAAAACCTCTTCAGGGTGGCTGGGCTGTTTTTTCTTCCCAGTCCCAAATCACTGGCCCTGAGTAGACATTAAGGTGCTTCTTCCCATCTTGAGGGAAAAAAAGTGTTTTGCTTTGAATCAGTTTTTGGGGCTCTGTGTGTCAACAGGCTATCAGAGGATGAGGCAGAGTGGCTGAAATAAATCCTATTTAAATATTTACCTGCCCACTATGAAGTAGTTCTGTGTTTACCTCATGTGGAGTGAAGTGCTGTGTGGAGTGCTCACTGGCTCTCTGGGCACAGCATTTGCACCCTTGCTGCACCCGTTGCTAATTACTTCCCACCCATTTAAGAGGAACTGATTGAGAAATGAATGCATAATTCCAAAGGCCCAGATGTGGATGCTGTGATTGCTGTGGAGAGGGGATGGAGGAGGGCGAGTGTGCTGCTCCCTGTGCTTTTGGCTGAAGCAAGAGGTAATTAGGGGGTTTTGGTGTTGGGGTGATTTGATGATTGAAACTTCTCATTTTTTATTGGTTCCTACAAGTTTTGTAGCACATGAGGCTGCATGGGTCTTGACAGGGTTCGGGTCTGTGCTCAGCAGTGTCCTGAACTGGGGTGATGGAGAGGCTGAGTTGGTCTCTGGTGGTACATCCCCTCATTGCCCACCCCATGGATGATCACACTGGAGAGTTCCTATTTTTCAACTCAACAAGCCCATGTACAAAAACTACGCTGTAAACCCCAAAAATAAGCCATGTGCTCTCTTGCCTTCCCTGTCACGAGGTGCTCTTCCTTTACTCAGCCCCCAAAATCTCATTTTTTGAGGGCCCAGACCCACCTTCCCATGTATAACATCTCCTGGAAGCATCACCAGCCAAGAGCTAAGTCAGCATCAAGCCACCTCTCACACACACTCTCATGGTTTCAGGATGCAGATATATTTATTTTCTGTTATTTATGAGGTACCTGAGCCAAGCTCTTGGTTTGCCTGGAGGCAAGGAACCAGGGTGCCTTATGGCTGCTTTGGCACCCCAGTCCTGCCCTGGGCACCCCAGGAGGTGGTGGGTACTGGACCTTGGGTGTTTATTTCCCTGCCCTTGTATCTAAAGTAAGCTCTGAATTTGGGACGCTGCTTCTCTCGGTGCTTTGTCGGGTGCCAGAGCTGCCGATTAAGGGAAACGTGCCACAAGGCAGGTTTGCTTTGCAGGATTAAAAGCAAATAAATATTTATGCATTATGCAAAGCAGCTCTGATAAGATATGTGTGTCATTGGGAATTTGAAGCAGTTTCAACTTAGCCCTGAGATGAAGGGGTGTGCGTGTCGATGTGGTATGGGGGCTTAAAGGGATGTTTCTTCTCCTGCTGCAGAGAAATAGAGGGAAGAAACAAGGGGTTTCTTGCTTCTTGGGCTGCTCTGGTCTTGAGTTTTACCATCTCCTGCATCCTTGTGTGTTTAGCTGCAAAAATGGAGAAGAGCCAGGGAGAGAGAGCAGTGCAGGCAGCATTTTGGATGCAAATATAATGCTGGCCCCGCTCCTGATATTCACTGTGTTTACATGTAAATGCAAACAACTGTTGACTTAGTTTCAATAGATAATGTATTTCATAACACAATGGAAATGAGAATTAAGCTGGAATTTAGCAGGAGGGAACATGTGTTTTTGCAAGACCTTGGGCTCTGCTGGCCCCATGGTATTGGGGGACACCTCTGCCAGTGATTTTCCTGGCTAATCCTTTCTGAAACAGTGTGAGCAGGACAAGGGCAGGGCTGGGTGGCTGCAGGTTCAGGGAGCTGAGCTGGCCCACTGGCAAACAGGGGTTATAGGGACCAGGGCAGATCTGGGCCAGCTTCTTCCTGGGAAAGAAGGGCCTCGTGCTCTGGGGTGGGTCAAGGTGTCAGGGAAGGGAAGTGCTGTCCCAAGCTGCCATGTTCGAGCTGGAGTGATGACAAGTCCTGGGAAGGAGGAGGTATCAACAGCTAGGTCACCTTGTCCCGATGTGACTCCAAGCAGAAACACGTGGGAAAGGACCTGGCTTGTTTTGGGGCCAGATCCTGCCCAGCCTGGAGCCATCCCAGCAGGGCTCCCTGGGGCCAGCCCAGGCAGCCTTTGAATTAGGGCTGTGATCAGAGCCACTCCCACTGCATCTGCCCTAGGCTGGCACACTCCCTACCCCACTGCAGTCCAAATCCCTCTGAGAGCACCAGGTGAGACCTTGGCACCACAGCAAACCCCTCCGGATGCTGTGCTGTCCTGCCCAGGTGAAGGTACTGATGTCTGTGCAGTTCCTCAGAGCCCCCAGAGGCAGAGCTGTTGCTGGGGGGGTTGCAACCAGCAGCTGTCCCTGGATGTGGGTCTGTCCCATCCGTCTGTCCCTGTCCCTGGCTAGCTGCCATCAGCACAGCAAGGCTTATGGCTCTCAGGGCTCAGTGTTAGACAAAGCCAAGCCTTTGTGAATGTGGGGGTAGTGTTGGGGCGTACACCAAAGATGTATTAGACACTGGAGAATTTCCTCACAGGAGCTCTGGGGTTGGTCACACTGCTGGGGACACTTTGGCTGGAGGTGGCGTGGCCCCACCAGCCAGTGGGGACCTGGAGCTGCAGAACAGGACCTAGTGTTGCTGCCCCAGCTGGGATGCTGGGCAGCCCCACTGCCATCCCCAGTGGTTTCCTGTGGAAGGTGATGTCCCTGCCTGGGGCTGGTGGGAGCCGTGGCACCCACAGCTGTTTGGGCCTGGCAGCAGCAGCAGTGCTGAGCCTTGGCAGGACTGGCAGGGTTTGCATGGGAAACAGCAGGTTTTGGGACTGCTGTCATGGCCAGAGGCTGCCTGGGCAGGAAATGGGGATCCTGGCTGGCTGCTCCTCCCAGGCAGCACTGTCAATACCTGCCTCACCCGACAGGTCACACCAGGGCGGGTGCATGCTTGGCTTCACCCAAGACTCCTCCATTGCCAGTGTGAGTCACCTGCCCTGTGCAGGGTGCCCAGCTCTGGGCAGGCATTGAGGCTCTGGGTGTCAAGGAGCTGCTGGCACTAGCTCTCTACACACATGCTCCCAGCTGTGGGGTTGGGATGATCCAGGACCTGCTCTCACCTTTGTGACTCATCCCGTAAAATAAAATAAGGGAGAAGAGAGTGGGGAGTGGGAAACAGGGCATGGGATGCTCCCATCTCTGAGCCTTCTTTCATCCCTTTAAAAAGCAATTTTTTTTTAAATGAATTTATTTATGTAGTCAGTCTGGATTAGCAAACAGCCCATCCTGTAACACAGAATACTAGGTACTGAGACACCAGTAACCAGAGAGAAATACTAGAGATAAAATTAAACATAATGAGATTATGTGGTTTCTCTCTGTCAGGGACCACCTTATGCAGAGCAAACTAATTGCCTGTGCAGAGCAGAAAGTGGGTGATGAGCAGTGTCTGGGAGCTGGGGAGGGGCGGGTGCCATCAACAGCAGCTTTGCAAAAGAAAAAAACTCATTGGGGTTGAGTGCTGAGGAGCAAGATGAGGAGTCCAACAGCATTTGGGGGACTGGGATGGAGCATCCTCTGCTCAGCCCTTTTGGATTTATTATCCCCAGCAATGAATTGCTGCTAGGCTTTTGTATATTTGCAGTTTTAGTAGCCTTTTGCTAGATAATAGTAAATAATTATTATTAGTAATAATAATCTGGAGCAGTGTCTGGTTAGATGGACAAGGTGGACACGCCAGTAGAGGCAAGAGCCAGGATAGGATATTGAGCACTGTTCAGAGAAAGCAAACTCCCTACCAGGGTGTGGGGCCAGGTCTGCAACACCAGGGGCATCATATATATTTGGGATTTTTCCTTAATTTAATGGGGAGAAAAAATATTTTTTAAAACCAAAACAGCATTTGTCTGTGTAATATAAAATTCAAGTTAGGCTCCTAGTGATTTCATGGAAAACAACAGGCTTTTTATATTGGCTCTTGGGGTAGGAGGAGAGCAGGCTAGAATAAAGATTTACAGTCTTTGGGAGATTAAAGGCCCTTGGTACATTGTTCAAATACCACGAGATTAGTTTCCAAGGAGACGGATACCAGTTGCCATAGGCACCGGGGGCCAGGAATTAGGATTGCGATTTTTTATCCTGATCACGCAACCAGTAGCTGAATGCTGTTAAAACTGGGCTTTAAATAACCCCAGTGTTAGTGTATGCTCTGCTGAACCAGAGGCAGGGAGCAGAGCCCCTGCTCCAGCACCCACTCAGGCATGCAAGGTGGGACCCGAGTGCTGATGGAGGGGTGCAAGGGGGTACAGGGCTGGGAACCCACCTTGGTGCAATCCCAAGACCTGCCTTGCAGGTTATCCTATGGCTTCTGAGTTCATTTCACCCCGTATTTTTCACTGAGCAAGGGATTGCCAGCAGCTGCCTGCAATAACCAGCAGTCATGATGGTGCAGGAGCTAGGGATCATCGTAGATTCATGGGATCATGTGGTTTGAAAGGGACCTTGGAGGTCATCTAGTTCCACCCCCACCCCAACATGGGCAGTGTCCCCTGCCTGTTTCCTTCCAAGGGGGTAGTACAGGGCAGAGCAAGCTTTCATGACCAAACACCTCCTTCCCTGTTCTATTTTACACACAAATCCCAAGGCACCTGCTGGAAAGCCTCCTCACATACACACTGGCACGACAACGTTCACCAGCATCGCTGCCTCAGCTCCGCTTTCCTGGATAATCTGGCACCTGCTGTGGTTTAGTCCCACTCATAAATGAAGCAAAGAACAAACTAGGGGCTCCCACAGGGAAAAGTGTCTACCACAGGAATTTCACTTTCCATCTCCAACCAGGGCACTGCATTCTGCTGCCACCTTGATTTCCTTAAGCCTAGCCCAGGTGCATACCTTAACATAATACAGTAAAACTATAGTAGGCTTCTGTCTAGTGCAAAGGGAGATAGAAGAGGATCAAGTGCCCTTCAGAAGCTGTATCTCATCTCCCCCAGGATAAACACTTGCATGGCATGGCAGCTGCTGGGGGATCACTCTGCCTGTGGAGCTCCAGCAGCACTGCTTTCAGCTCCAGACAAGTTTCCACGCTGCAATCTCACAGCAGGCAGGCACAGAAGTTCTTGCTTCCAGCAATTGCTTCTTCATTTATTAAAGAAATTTCAAATAAAAACAAGGGGGAGAAAAGCGTTAATTTGAGCATTCCCATCATAACAGGGGGGGATGCTGAAAGCACCATGCATGGAAAGCTCGATCCTGCCCCGGCAGCCCCACCTGAATGATTGGGGTCATTGAGGCCAAGATGAACTTCATGGTGGCTGGTGGGTGAGCAGAACCACCCAGCCACAGGGACTTGGGTGCCTGTACAGCTCCCAGAGCTGAGCCACCCCCCCCAGGGGGATGCCCAGCCCCAAAACTCTGCCTGCATCAAGGAGCTCAGCACCCCTTCCTGTACAAAAGCACGCTGCTTGGCAGTTCCTAGAAGGAGAGATGCAGGCCTGGCACCTCAAACACCAGGGCTCAGGTTGCACTTCCCAGAAGCAAGTGGCATGGAGAAGCCAAAATTAGCAGGCTGATAATTCTACCCCTTGGTACATCCCACTGGTCTAATGAAAGGTGTCCCTGCCCATGTTGGGGTGGGGGTGGAACTAGATGACCTCCAAGGTCCCTTTCAAACCACATGATCCCATGAATCTACGATGATCCCTAGCTCCTGCACCATCATGACTGCTGGTTATTGCAGGCAGCTGCTGGCAATCCCTTGCTCAGTGAAAAATACGGGGTGAAATGAACTCAGAAGCCATAGGATAACCTGCAAGGCAGGTCTTGGGATTGCACCAAGGTGGGTTCCCAGCCCTGTACCCCCTTGCACCCCTCCATCAGCACTTGGGTCCCACCTTGCATGCCTGAGTGGGTGTTGGAGCAGGGGACTCTGTTCCCTGCCTCTGGTTCAGCAGAGTTCACAAAGCAGTGCCTGCATCCTCACTGTGCTGATAGCACTGTTGCCCAGACTGTACCAAAGGGTGTTTGCCCCCCAGGTCTGCTGCTCTCAGTCTTTGGAGAAAGGTGTCACCTTGAAAAGCTGCTATCAGGTTGATACCTTTCAGTCCTGGAAAAACTGCAGCCCATGGCTTGGACAGGAGCATTCTTTGCTGGTTAAGAAGTGGCTGGATGGCTGAGCCCAGGTGGGGAGTGGTGCTGCATCCAGCTGGGGGTCAGTCACCAGTGGTGTCCCCCAGGGCTCTGTGCTGGGGCCAGTCCTGTTCAATATCTTCACTGGTGATCTTGATGAGGGGATTGAGTCCATCACCAGTAAATTTGCAGATGAAACCAAGCTAGGAGTGTGTGTCCATCTGTTGGAAGGTAGGAGGGCTTTGCAAAGGGATCTGCACAGGCTGGATAGATGGGGTGAGTCCAACAACATGAAGTTTAACAAGTCCACGTGCCAAGTCCTGCACTTTGGCCACAACAACCCCTGCAGTGCTGCAGGCTGGGGACAGAGTGCCAGGCAGAAAGGGACCTGGGGGTACTGAAGAGCTGACTGAACACGAGGCAGCAGTGTGCCCTGTGGCCAGGAAGGCCAGAATGGTGTGGCCAGCAGGAGCAGGGAGGTCATTCTTCCCCTGTAGCTGGCACTGGTGAGGCCACACCTTGAGTGCTGTGCCCAGTCCTGGCCCCTCAGTTTAGGAAGGACGTTGAGACGCTCGAACGCGCCCAGGGGAGGCAACGAGGCTGGTGAGGGGCTTGGAACACAACCCTGTGAGGAACAACTGAGGGAGCTGGGCTTGTTCAGCCTGGAAAAAGGAAGGGTCAGGGAGACCTTATCCCTCTCTACAGCTCCCTGAAAGGTGGATGTGATCAGGTGGGGGTCGGTCTCTTCTTCCAGGCAACCCCTGACAGAATGAGATGACACAGCCTTAACCTGCACCAGGGGAAATTTAGATTAGACATCTGGAAAAAATTCTTCACTGAAAGAGTGACCGGGTGCTGGAATCCTCTGCCCAGGGAGGTGGTGGAGTCACCATCCCTGGACGAGTTTAAAAAAGACTGGACATGGCACTCGGTGCCATGGTTTAGTTGATGAGGAGGCCTTAGGTCGTGGGTTGGACTTGGTGATCTCAAAGGTCTTTTCCAAACCTAGTTCATCCTGTGATTCTGCGGAAAGTAGCAAAATGAAAGGGAATTTTTGGATGTGTGGAGAGATGTGACAGCAGTTATGGGGCAGCAGGACCAGGCTTGGGACTGGGCGTGCATGTTTAGGGGATCAGATGTGTCCTCAGCAGATGCTTCTCACACCAGGGGTGTGTGGCAGCATGGCACCTGGGGTCCCCAGAACTCCTTGCTTGTCCCACGAGGACTGTGCTGTAGGGGCTCACACACACAGGGCATGGATTAGGGCTTTTCAGGGTGTTTAGACAGTTGAGGGTATTTCTGGGCATTTTGTGAGTGCCCTGGACCACAGTACATCCGCTGTACAGCTGACGTTGGTTCTGATGGAGCATCTCACCAACCACGTGTTAGGGACACAGTAAACCACCCTGGCATGGGCATGGTCTGCCTGGCTTGAGATGGAGATGATGTGGCCTCAGAGGCTGAAGGCTCTGAATTAGGTATAAGAGATTAGGGCTTAGCAGGGCAGGACAGGTGGGTTAAAGCAAATTGCCCATGTGGAGCAGGTATGTCCACTGCTGCAGCAGAAAACCCAAGGACAGCTGTTTGGCAAGCATGGAACTGTGTCATAGTGCTCCTGTGTTCAAGATGGCTTTGGTCACATCTGCTCAACTGATACTGGTTTTTGCTTAAGCAAGTAGAAGAAAACCACAAATGGAAATTCAAGTCTGGTCCCTACCCTTGCTTTTGCCTTTGCTGTGGCTGATGTGGTTTCCAGGTTTTTTTTGCTCAAATGGCTCCAGCTCACCAGGCACCTCACTGATCGTAACTACCTGCAAAAAAGGAACCTCCAAAATCCCTGGGGTGGAGTGGGACAGGGAAATACCCTCTGAGTCACATTGGTGAGATAACCCTTAGCGTGGGTCCTGCCCCAAAGTGATGTCCTCTGATGGGACACAGGGATGGGCCCCTCACTTGGAGCAGGGACACTGTCCTGGTACTAGCAAAGGGCATTATTTCTCCCTCTGGCTCCAATCAGAATGACTCCTGATCGCTTTTAAACATGTTTAATGGTAGCCAGGGCTAATTGCTTAGGTATCTTCCAGAGCCAGTGTAAGCTTCAAAAATTCCTTTAAATGTTCCCTCATGGAGTAACAGGCAATTACAAATAAAATTATGGTCATCCCATCATTATGTTCATGGGCTGGTAGTGTCCTCCCAGCAGGTGGGCTTGAGGGCACTGATCCTGCTCCCTTGGTCCTGAGAGGATACAGATGGATGAATGTGGTGCCCAACATCCTGTGGTCTGTCAAACATCTCATGTGGCCAAGAAACCTAAATACCTTTAAAAGGATCCCACCCCCAGCTGTGCTTTCCCTGCTCTAATACATCCCCAGGCTGCCCCTCCACTACCCAGGAGGGTAAAGGGCCTGTAATCCATCTGAAGACCAACCTCTAAAACATATATATAGGTACATGTGTGTATATATGTGTGTGTGTGTGTGTGTGTGTGTGTGTGTACAAAAATCTGTATTTCATTGAGATTTGTACACATATTATATTGTATCTAATTTTTTTATTTTTATTTTCTGGAACTGGGTTTGGTTCATTCGAGCCTCCCACCATCTCATCAGACCCACTGAGGCAGCAGTTTTCCATTTTCCTGGAAAAACGCATACACAGATAATCTCCTGCCACTATTATGTGGAACTATGGACAGGACCAGTGCAATAGTCAATTTTTTTATTTCCTTTTTTTTTTTTTTACCCCCCGTGTGCTGAATAGCCAAAGCTCTTCTTGATTTTGATTGCTGTTTAGCTCCCTGAACAGAGAACTTGTCCACACCATCAGGGGCTTTGTGAGCATTCCAGGAGGGCAGGCATGGGGGGATTTTCCTGGGGATGTTAGGATCTCTATAGAACAAGAAGGCAGCAGTGGCAGGGTCTCTTTAGGGCTCTCTGTGACATTCCCTAGCTTCTGGCTTCTCCCTTGCTGAGTGCTGGGTCTGAGCCAGTGCTCTTCCACATGTTGCCTTTGGGTGCAGTTGGTAGCTGAAGGGCTGAGCTGGAATATGTGAAATGGCTGTGACATCCACCAATGGGTTTAGGTTGGGCTGCCACACTGAGGGTGCTTTTCCCTGAGATGGTTTTGAGGTCTGATGTCCTTCCCAGGTCCTCATGGTGGGAATGGACAGAGTTATATATTTGTAAGATGCAGCAGATCAACAGGAAAAAACAAATTAGTTTAAACCCAATATGTTCTAGGCCAGTTTGGACAGGGCTTTGAGCACCTGGTCTTGCAGAAAGTGTCTCTGCCCATGGCAGGGGACTGAAATGTGATGGACTTTTAGGGTCACTTACAAACCAAACTATTCCATGAGTCTGTGACTCAGTATTGGTAGCAAAATCCCCAGTATTGGTAGAAATCATTGTAACAAGCAGCAATTGTGGGATATGCTCCATCCCTTGTGGGCATTTAGTCATTCCCATCTCACAGCATCTGATCCACTCTGCACTGGGTTTGGCCCTGGGTAATACCCAAAAAAAGGGTCATTGCCTTGCCTTTTTTGTGCTGGCAAGTGTGGCCCAGAGGAGTGAAAGTATGGGGAGAGCCAGTAATTCAGTCCAGATTTGCAAGTCCTGGGCAAATGTTCAGGTTCCCTTGAGGAATGAGATTTTGGGGATTTATGCTATATGAGGCATTCACTCGCAGCAAGGTGAGGGGCAAGGGGAGGATGGAGGTGGAGGGTTTGTTTCAAGGACCATGGCAGTGTGGAAACAACAGCTCAGCTTAATAAATAAGGTGCTGTTGCTTCTGACTGTGACGTGGGGCTGAAAATAATTGTAAGACTTCAGAAGATAAGGAAGATGGGAGAAGAAAACTCTCCCATTCTTAACACCAGGAGTACCTGCAAGTTCAGTCTTTGCATGAGCCAGGGGCATACTGTGCAAAGTGCTGGATCACATAAATCCCCTCTACTCCTAATGGCACCTGTTCATAATGTGAGGGGTATAATTACAGCTTTCTGGCAGGAAATTTCCTTTGGAGGGTTGTCACTGGCTTACTGGTGTTTTGGTTTTTTTTGAACTGTTTTTTTAGTTCCATTGGATTTAGGGATGGTAATGTGGGATGCATGGCTGGAGGATGTTTATCTTGGTGAGATGCTGCCCCATGGAAATGTTGGAGGGACTGGTGAGGGGATGTGCCTCCTGTGGGTGCAGGGCTGGGGGGGCCCTGGCCCATTCCCCAGGAGTTCATGAGCTTCCCAATGTGGCAGGTTTTTCCTTTGCTGCAGCATAGGTGATTCATGAGTGAAACTGCCCCGGGGCCAAGTTTCTAATCTTTCCCAGGATTATCAAGGGAGATGTTGTAAGAGCCAAGCAGGAGATGACATCCTGTGCCAGCTGTGACACAGCACCCTGTTCTCCTGAGAGTATTTCTTGTGGGCAAGAAATAATTTAAAAAATAATAAAATTTGATAACTTAAAAAAAATCCTAAAAAGTGTGAAAACAATCTGCAGATGTTTTCTTCGGCCCTGTGGCAGTCGTGTGATGGTCCCTGAGCCAACCTTTGTTCCTGGGGTTGAGACTCAGTTTGCAGAGGTGTGATGGGGCTGTGAGCAGGACCCCTGTGGGAGGTGACATCAACCCTTTGGTGGTGTCCCAGGGAGGGATTTCAGTGGGACAGTTACGTGGAGCCCCAGGAAGTGAGGCAGGCTGCTCTGCACCCATCCTACCCACCTTGATCCCTGTTGCCAGCCCCAACTGCTGTAAGAATGGTTTACCCTAGTTTTCTTAAAGAGTACTTCCCCTTTAATTAGACAAACAACTTCAAGCCCTGAGTCTTAATTTGATTTAAATAAGCCTAGCACTTGCTAGTGAAGTTTTCTTTCCTCCTTTTTATTCCACCCTTTCCTAAGTCCACTGTCATGCTCTTTGTGACCACAAATGATTAAAAGCTTTATTGGAATATTGTCCCCCCCATCTCTTAAAATCCTGTTGTGTTACTTGGGTCATCTTTTTGTTATGTTTTGGGTTTTTTTTTCTTGTTGAGTGATTATTGCTTTTACTTATTAAACAACCAGCCAGGGGAAAGGGATTATTTTTGTTCCCATCTCCTGCAGGATAGGAAGGGGATGCAGGGATCCTGCCCCACTTCCCGTTGATGTTATCCCTGTCTTTCGTATTGGTTCCCTCTCTGCAGCCAGATCCAGCTTGTGGCTTTGCTTTTTTCAGCCAAGAGAGGAGCATCTCTTCCCTGGAAGTGCTGATTCCTGTGGGAGGCCATGGCTGAGCAGGTTGGTGCAGCTAGAGCTCTCTGAGTGGATGCTACCAGCCCCACCAAGGCAGGGACTGCTTCTCCAAAATGCTGCTAGAAGACAACAGAATGCCTATGTCATAGCAGCAATATTTAATAATAAATAGGGCACTCAGAAACATGCACAGGCATCAAAGTAAAGCTGTTTTCTAAGCAAGTGCTTGGGGGATTAAGAAGAGAGTGGTGCTCCCTGGAGCAAGGCAATGTCTGGTGCCCAGCATTGGCATCACCAGCACCTCGCTGCTTCCTGCAGCAAGGCACCTCTTACTAACACAGCATCCATGAAAATGTAGAATCTCAAGTTGCCTGCTCCTACAGAGCTGTGCTCAGGAATCTGCTTGGGAGCTTGCAGATGAAATGGGCTCTTGTCTGTCTGTCCATCCATGCATGCACAAACTGCAGGGCTGGAGCAAGGCAGATTGCTTCCTGGTGTTGCTGCAGCTTCTTGTGGTGGTAAAGCTGGAGGTGCCTGGCAGAGACCTGTCCCCAGCATGGGGACACCTAGGGTCTGTGCCCAGCTGCAGGATCATATGTTCAGTTTCCTGCTTTATTTTCCAAGATGATGCCTAGTTAGGCCAGGTTCTTTCCCCATAGAAAAGAGGAGATGTCCATCAGATTTGTTAGAAAGTGTCAGATGAGTGGAAGAGGAGTTTCCTGGGAGACTGTTAGTGTGGCTGAGGTTCCAGCTCTGCTGTCTGCAGGTGCCAGTGGAGCCCCAGTACTGCTTGGTTGATTTCAAGAGCTGGCAACATGGGGAAAAACCTGGGGGGCTCACCCAGAGCAATTCCTGAAGTTCATTAATTATTGTTTAATGGGATTTGTCTCCTCTTCATTAGCTTGTTGCAGACCCTTATAAAAGATTTCCCAGAGAAGCTGTGGCTGTCCCATCCAGGAAGTGTTCAAGGCCAGGTTGGATGGGGCTTGGAGCAACCTGGGATAGTGGAAGGTGTCCCTGCCCATAGCAGGGGTTACAATGACATGACCTTTTAGGTCCCTTCCAACCCAAAATGTTCTGTGATTCTTTCATAACGTGTGTGTGCTCAGACACCTGCAGAGATGCCATTGTGGGAGAGCTTGTTATTTTGGGCCAAACCCCACCATTTCCCCAGTTTCATAGGGCAGCACAGCTCTGCTTTGCATTCAAATTCCTTCTGCTTAGACACAGGTGCAAACTAGGGTAGGAAGGTGAATTTGGGGATTTGCTGTTGCCTTTCACCCATGTTTTCAGTGCAGCTGGGCAGCTATGGTTATTGACTGAGTGGCAAATTGAGTTATATGCAGGCAGCTTCATTCATATTCCCCACCTTCTGCCCATCCAGCCTTGTTAGATATTCTCTAGCCTCTTTCATCTGTTTGTGAGCACATGATTTGTGATCTAGTTTAAGTGGCTTATGAGCTAACTTGCCACCCTTTAGTCACAGGATTAAAGCTGGGTGGTGCAACACTGCCCTCCAGATGGAGGGACCATAGCTGGGAGGGATGTGTTGGGTGCTGGGGTGATGCTGTCTCGAGTGTGGGTGTCCCAGCATGGGTGTTTGGTGCAGGGTGAGACCTTGCCTTAGCTTTCCTGCAGCATTGGCATTACCATGAGTCAAGATGAGATATGAACACTGAGGCACAGAAACCTGATGCTGTTGCTGCACTTGTAGCTGGGTCACAGCAATTTTTCCCCGTTTGGCTGTGAGGGATGGAGATTCTGGGGCTGAGCTCCTTTCAGATGTGTGGTCCCTGCACACCACCTTGTCCTGTTCCCCCTGACACCAAGAACTGCAGAGTGGGGTGGTTTGATTAGGGAATCCCTTGCCATGAGTTGCATCTCTCCCTTGGGGTGAAAGCAGAGCACCTGTGACTTTGACCTGTTTTAGGGACACTTTTGGGTGGCAGGCTGTCCTCTTGCCCAGGATTTAGAGCAGGAGGCACAAAGATAGTACGGTGTCTTGGTGGGGACAGAGCCATCACCCCTGCTCACAGCTGCCATCAGAGCTTGGGCACAGGATCCTCTGGCTTGCATGGCCATGGGCTGGACATCTGGGGTGTCCCACCATGTAGCTGGTCCAGTGGCCCCCGTGCAGTGGTGGCATCTCCTCGAGGGTGAGCTCCTGATGCAGAGATGATCTGGCCACTGCTGGTACACACAGCATGGGCTCCAGGGTTTGATTACAGCTCGACAGCTCCTGCAGTTGTCTGCCTTTAGCAGAGGACTCATGGGGATTGTGGGGCTCAGGCTGCTCTGGCCTCTCTGCATGCCTCAGTTTCTCCTGTGTACCTGTGCCAGCATTCCTCCCACAGCACACAATGGTTATGGGGCTTCTGTGGTATGGTCAGCTCCTGCTCTCTGTTAATAACAATGATGCATAGCTCTTTTATTCTTTCTGTTTTCAGGTGAATATGGCCTTGGCAGGGAAGCCTTTAGATGTGACACTCACCACCTCCAGAGCTGACCAATGGAACATGGTTTTTCCCCAGAGAGACGAAGTCATCACCAGCTTAGTGTCTGCCTTAGACTACATGGTAAGAGGCCAGTGGCACCCCTGTCCCTATGCCCCTCCCTCCTTTGGCCTCCATTTAACAAGGCTGTCTGGGTACAGGGCTGGCACAGGATGCCTGGTGAGCTCATTCCGTTCCCCTCTGCTGCTGGAGAGCCCAGGGAACTGCTGAGAAATAAAAACCCTTTCCTGCCCTGACAGCCATAAGGATCATAAAGTCAGCACAAGTTAATCTCAGATGTGTATTGTTTTTCCCATTAATATTTATGTTGGTATCAACTGGCTGTAGGGTGGTTGGCTTTTTTTTTTCTTGCTGTTTTACCAATGTTACGGTGAGCATTTACACAACAGCAGAACAATGGCTTTTTATCTCTGAGAACAAAGAAAATAACTTTCATATCTTTTGACGTAGAATTCCCGGTGGAAACCTTGCCTAAGTCAGCCGTGCTTACATAAACAAGATAGCTGTCTGGATTAAGTCTCGTGGACCAGAGCTAATCTTATTTTTAACTGTGAATGTGATCAATAAGGGAAAGCGGATGTGTAGTAACAAATGTCTAATGCAATGAGATGTGCTAAATAGCTCTCTCTTTTTAAAGTCAAGTCATATGTAATGCATTTATCTAGGATATGTTTTCCTCTCTGTGTGGGTAGAGGTTTTTTCATTAATACCAATTTCCTTCTCTTTGACATCACCACCCTACTAAGGAGCAGGTTCCCTGGAGCCTACACACCCCAAGCAGCTTTGATGATTTATATACATGCCATCCTGTACAGCAAATTATGTTACCATAGTTTGGCTTCTTAATGAATATACATTATTATGCAGTCCTTGTTAGGTGCTTACACTGGAGCCAGGGAGCCAAGCTCCTGAATTTCAGCCTTTATCCCAGTGCTTCACCAATGGCAGTCTCTATGCTCACTGAAACCTAGCTGCCTGTGTGCCTGGTAAATAAACCACAGGGCCATATGCATGTCACCAAGCAGGCTTAGGGTTTAGATTTGTTCTGCATCCATATCTCACATATCTGTGTTTTTGTGTTTATTTTTTGAGTGTTGGACCTTTCTGAGCAAAATACTTGTCCTTGTGACTGGGTTTTGAAAGGAGGTTTCTTAAAAATATCTGTTTTGTGGGATTTGATTCAATACCTCCTTGAAGAAGGTGAGCAGGAGGTAAAATCACCTAGTACAGAAGCTGGTTTAAGCCCATACAAGTGAAACTCACTGTACCTGTGTTCAGGGAGCTGAAGGGAGCTTAGGGGGGTTGGTCCATGTAACCCCCCTTGCTGTCCTGCTCCCTCCCTGGCTGCCAGCATCCTCTGAGTCCTCTGTGGGGTTGTTGATGTGTCTAACCAGGGCTGATGCTAGGAAAATCCCCCCTTTTTTACCCATTTAAATCATGACCTGGGGATAGCATCTTCCTAGCACCAGTGCTGTAGCTGTAGGAATATGACTTAGGCTGCCAGCACTGAGTAACTATTATAATATAAAAAATACTAATAAAAATGCATATACATGTGTATTATGTAGAGCAGGAAGGGCATGTTACATAAAGTGGATTAATGGAATAAGTTTTTTCCATCTCTTTATTGTTTTGCATAACTGTACAAGAAGAATCGTTCAGCTAATCTGGACTTTGACCATATTAGTGTTCTGCAGCTGAAATAAGATTCCTGTGTTCCTTATTCCATTAGAGCTGGTGGAAAAATGCAAATTGTTATCGGTTGTGGTGTGGGTTTTTTGTTAGTTTTTTTTTTTTTACAGGAACGTTTTATTTTAAAGAAATGCAATAAAATGTTTATTTTTAGGATAGGAAAAAGTGAAATAAAATTATGGGTAAATAGTTGTTGTTTACCAGCTGGATATTTTTGGGGAAATAAATATTTTTAGGGGATGTCATAAACCCATGAAATTCTGACATAAACCAGAGCACCGCTTTTGATGGAAGAATCTTTTTGATGGGAAGAAAAAAGTCCCAGTGGGAAATGGGAATGGGTGGGAAGCAGGGATGCTCCCCCATCCTGTTCTGTGCTCACCTGGTGCCTCCAACAGTGCTCAGCACTCGCCAAGCTGAACGCAGAGGTTGCCTGCATCGCCGTCCACGAGGAGAGCGCCTTCGTGCTGGGCACTGACAAGGGAAGGGTTTTCCTCAGCGCCCGCAAGGAGCTGCAGGCTGACTTCCAGAAGTTTTGCAGTGAGTATCTGCACCAGCACCCCCTTCCATGCCAAGGTTGGTGTGCCAGCCGTGAGTCCTGCTGCGCACGGAGGGGTTGTGGTTTGGGGGGCACCACAGTGCTGTCTGTCAGTCCGTGGTGCTGAGTGCTGGTTGAAGTGATGGAGAAATGGGGAGGGAATTGTGGCCAGAGCCTTTTCCCTGCCAGCCTCTTCCCTGCCTCTTTCCTCCTTGTCTCTTCTCTCCCAAAGCATCCCTGAGGTGGTTCAGGGCTGGATGGCTGCTCTGCTGCCCTGCTGCTGTTAGCCTCCAGCAGTGCTGCCACAGCACTGGAGTATTTTTTGAGGACTGAGCAGAAATAGTTTGTCCCAGTGATCCTCCCAGGAGCAGAATGGCTTTCTTGGTCCAAGACTTTTGTTCCTGGTTTCAGAAAATCAGAAATTGATTTGGTAGCTGGATGTGTTGTTTGTGGAGTTGCTTATATTTTTGAGGGATGAACAGTGGTGACGCGATACCTTGAGCAGAGACTGTGTTCCCCCAGCTTCAGATCAGGTTCACCAAGTATCTGAGGGATACCTGTGTATTACAGGCCTTCTGTCCCAGCTCTGTACCTCTGCCAGTTTCCAAAAACCAGTCTGGGAGATGAAGGGAGTGGGGGAACTGTTCTGTGAATGGGAACCTTGATTTTTTGGACAGCATCATCCCCAGCATGCTAGTTACTGCTGCCCTCACTCAGTGCAGAAGCTGGAATGGGACCTGGTTTTGGTGGTGCTGAGAACACCAGACCCAGATCTGTTCTGTGGTGGGATGTCAGTGGAGAGAAATACGTGGTGTTGACAGAAAGCACATAGGTTCTTAATCCACTGGAGACATAGTTCAGGAAGGGTTTGCTCTGGTGACACCAGTGCTATGAAGCTGCCCAGGTCACTGTCTGCTTGGGCTGTTCACTGCCTGGCTCTGTAGGAGCAGGTCTCTGCCATGGCTCTGCCCAGCCCATCATCCTGCTGCCCTGGGCAGCTGCTGGCCAACTCCACTATTCCATCCTCTCACAAGAGATGCCATTAGTTGTCCTCCACTGTATTCTGCAGGACAGGAGGCATTTGGGGGATGTTTCCTACATTCGTGGGCAACTCTGCCTTCCCTTCCCTTCCCTTCCCTTCCCTTCCCTTCCCTTCCCTTCCCTTCCCTTCCCTTCCCTTCCCTTCCCTTCCCTTCCCTTCCCTTCCCTTCCCTTCCCTTCCCTTCCCTTCCCTTCCCTTCCCTTCCCTTCCCTTCCCTTCCCTTCCCTTCCCTTCCCTTCCCTTCCCTTCCCTTCCCTTCCCTTCCCTTCCCTTCCCTTCCCTTCCCTTCCCTTCCCTTCCCTTCCCACCACCCACAAGATGTGGATAGCATGGGGTGGCCAAAGGGAGGGAACTCCTTCATGTTTCCTCAGGCTGAAAGAGGTTGTTCAGTCTGGAGAAGGGTCCAGAGAATCCTGAGAGCCCCTTCCAGTACCTAAAGGGGACTAATAAAAAAGAGGGGGAGTGACTTTTTGCCCAGGCAGGTGATGATAGAACAAGGGAGAATGGGTTTTAACTAAAAGGGGAGAGATTTAGATTAGATACTAGTAGGGAATTCTTCTTTTGAGTGTTATGAGCTACTGGGATATGTTGCCTAGAGAAACTGCAGCTGCTGCATACCTGGAAGTGTTCAAGGCCAGGTTGAACAGGACTTGGAGCAGCCTAGGATAGTGGAAGGTGTCCCTGCCCATGGTGGGTGGGTAGAATCAGATGGTCTTTACGGTCTCTTTGGACCCAAACTCTTCTCTGATTCTGTGACATATCCTGGTTGATGACCTACCTCTGTGCAGGGGCAAAGCACCTGGCACTAGCTCCTGATTCCCCTCTCTTTGGTTTCATTTATACCTTTCTCAAAAATAGTCATGTCTGGTTGAAAACAAGTCTTGAGCATGGGATTTGAGTAAAGTGGATGATGGTGCAGACAGGGTGAAATGTGATAACTGTCTTGAATTGTACAGGCCCCTCAACTCCACTCCATAAAGCCCTTACAATTGGTACACAGTGGAAAGTATCCCTGAAGTGCCTTTGATTTTTTGCTGCCCTCTGAGAAAGATCTGCATTAATGTAAAGCAGACATCACTTGGATTTGTAAGAAGCCTCTTATCTCTCTGGGATGCAGACCTTGCTTGAACACCCTCCTTTATCTGAACCTCTGGTTCTGCCTTTCTTGATGCATGGGGGGAATTGACAGTGATGGAATTAACGTCAGTGGAGGAGGGAGAGGCAGTACTTGGAGGATGCTGATGCATTTCACAAACTTGGTAAAACACCCCAAAAAGTTTTCCATGGCCTGTTTCACCATACTGTGGGAGGCATGTGAATCTTTACAGGGGTGGCATTTACTTACCTGTTTCGAGTTCTGTGTTGCTTTTGACCCATTCCCCATGATGTCCTTTATCCACAGAAGGATCTACGAGCTCCTTTTGAGCACCCAGGCCCAATTGCCAATAGGAGCCTGTCGAGGATGATGAAGGAATTCATCTTTTGTCACCAAAAATCCCTTGCAAATTACTGTGGATAGAATAGCAATAATGCATTTGTAGTGTTTAATTTTCTGTGCATTTACAGATGCAAAGAAGTCAATGCTGAAGATATGCTTTATTTGAAGTTTAATGGGGAAAATTAGCAGGAAATAGCTGGTATTACTGAGCTACTTGATGCTGAAGGGTGAAAAAGCCTCCATGAAAGACGGATTTTCTTTTCCTGAGAGATTGAAGGCTAAGCAGATTGAAACCAGAGACTAGAAATGGACTGCCCAATTAGTCATAACTGTTTCAGTGTGGCTTAATGGGAAAAGCCAGGGGAAAGGGGGCAGGCACCAGATGAGTGACCCTGCTGCTGGCACCACTGCCTGTCACCAGTACCTTTCCCTGCAAACTGGGGGCTGCTGGGATCAACCCAGTAAGATGTCATCCAAGCTGGGCCCTGAGGTGGGTGGGAGACTGGGGACACCTGTCTGCTCACCCCTTCTCACCACAGTGTCTCCTGTTTTCTCCTCTCCCCTCACAGGAATCCAGCAGAGGAAGGAGCAGGACGCAGAGGTGCAGAAGAAGGCAAAGGAGTGCGGGCAAAGGGTGCTCAGGGTCTCCCCGGACCAGGGATCAGATGTGTACCTCCTCAGGAAGATGGTAGAGGAAGTGTTTGATGTGCTTTATAGTAAGAACCTTCATGCTTCCCTTTGGGGATGTGGAATGTCCCTGGGGCTCACTGAGCTGCCCAGTGCTGCCACCAGCCACAGCTTTCATTGCCAGCCCAGCTCCTCAGTGTGGGAGCAGGCACTGCCAGGGGCAGCATGGTGAAATATAACTCTAGTATGGTGAAATGTGCTCCTGTATAGAGTTAGTGCTGCACTGAGATGTATTTGGCCACTGCTTCTTAGTTTTCCAGAGTCCCAAACTGAGCCAAAAAAATTCCCTGTGCTGGATGAAGCATTCTTTGTCTCCCATGACCAGGGGAAGCTTCTGTAATGCCCTGAATGTGATTTCCAAGCACACCTTTATCCCTACCACTGCATCCACAGCACCTCTTTCATAGCACTGTGTTGGAGCTCTGCAGATTCACTCCCTCTTTTCTCTGGCAGGTCTGTTTAAAAAGAAAACAGATTATTTTCTAGTACGTGGCCCTGCAGCCCCAACTTTGAGGTGTTGCTGTTCCAGCACATCCATCATCCCCAGCAATAAAGCTTCTGCAATTAAATATAGATGACCATATGGCTGTTGGTATGGAACCCAGTGGGTTGCAGAACTCCTTCCAGGCTCAATCTGCAGTGGCTTGAGCAGCAGCAGCACCTTCTTCTCACTCACCGGGATCCCCTGGAATCCCCATGGAGCAGCTGGCAGCAGTGGCCTTGCTGCTGGCCCATGCCTTGGCAGCACCTCTAGAGCTGTGCTAGTCAGGGTAGGAAAAGCAATATTGGCTGGGGAAATCAGAGCCCCAATTATTCCCCCATGTTGCTGAGTGGATTGTGTTAGTTCTGCATGATGCTTTGGGGGAGTTCAGGCCCTGTGGCTGGGCCAGCTGCAGAACTGGGTGTTTGGCTTTTCTGGTTGCAGCTCCCCATCACCATCTGAGATTCAGGGCCTGGTAGAGCCCTGCTGGGGCTATGCAGGTGTCCTTGAATGCAAAGTGCAGGCTTTGCCCCTGCTTGTGTATGTGATTTGGGGGTGGGCATTCCCACATAACAGAAGGGGAATAACAGGAGCTGCCACCAGCTACTGTGGCTCACATGCAGGAGTTGCTGCTGCTGGCTATTGCTGGCATCTTCCACAGGCTTCACAGACAGAAGAGGGACATGGCATCCCTTCTTCCCTGGGACAGACAGTCACTGAAATTTTCTGAAGCCACTTAAAGGACTTATAGGCAATATTCCCATTAATGGGAGCAGTCAGATCCTATTGCTGCCTTCCAAAGAATGAAGGAAGGGGTGATGCCGAAGAGCCAAGGGAACAGAATGGTGAGGGTGTTTTTTTTTTTGCTGGTGAATTCCCTCTCCAAGCTGCCAGTCTCATTGTCCTGCTTCTGGGACAGTGCCAAACTTTGCTGTCCTCTTGGGAATATGTTAATTATTAAAACCTGACATAGAATAAACATATAATTGCATTAGAAAAGCTTGATCATGGTGCATCTGCATGGGGTTTATGAACCCGGCAGCCCATCCATTGGATGATTAGTAAGGCTCTTTACAGTTTCATGGTGTATGGAGTTGTGTGGGGACACACTGGCCACATCCTCAACACAGCATAGCCAGCATTACCACAGCAGAAGAAGGTTGGGCATCCCTAGGACAGCAGTTTTGGCTTAGGCACTGGGTGTAATTCTGCCTTTGCTGCTGCCTCAGTAATATCAGCTGTATCCATCCTTGAGCTGCTCTGTGGTGAATCCTGACAAAGCTTCTTGCTCCCCTCCCTTCATTCCCCTTGGGAAGAGCCTCTCCTGTTTGAGTGGGGAGAAATACACAGGAGATAGTAGATGCCCCAGAGTGATTCTGTTTGTAACACTGAGAGGACTGTGAGAGTTTAACAATTATGATTCTCAGGGCTTTTTTTTTATCCTTTCATCAATAAGGATTGGAAACAAAAAATCTTTTTAAATGCTTGGTGAAAAAGATTCCCTCCAGAGCCAGGTAATCTCTGCAGGATGACTGATTACCAGCTTCTATTAAGCAGGCATTAATGATGATTATTGTCTCTTTAGCCAAACCATGAGTTTCTGTGCAGCAGCGCGAGGGTTCTGAAGGTCACCTTGACAATAACGCAGTCCCCATAAAAATATGTTTGGGGATTTCTTGAGCATTGGGTTGATAAGGAGCCACTGTGGGCATTGGAAGCTTCTCCCAGTCTTGAAGAGAGGTGGTGAAGGGAGGTGGAGAGCTGCTAGAGCCAGCACATTGGGGCAGGGAAACTGTCAGCTTGCAGAAAATAAACTCGTGGTGTTGAGGTTCAAAGGCTTACTGAAAAACTTTGGTTATTTGCTTAATTAAAATATTATCAATCCTCCTTATAAGAAGCCTTAATGGCTCATGCAAGTTGCACGTTGTTAGTTATAATGTATTCCCTCAAAGGACATGTTGAAGAAATCACTTTTAGCAAGGACTTGCTTGCAGTGTCATAAGATTTGCAGTTTCTGTAAGATTTTTTGGTGTTGTTTTTTTGGTTTTTTTTGTTTTTTTTAAGAAGAGAGAAAAAATAAAAGATTGAGAAGAAAATCCACAGTATAAAATCACTCAACAACTTAAAGGTCCCATAATCTTCTCTGTCTGCACCTCAGCCTGGAGATGAAGGTGCAGGCACTGTATCATGCCACCAGATGTTCAGCATCTGGACACTTCTTTGCCAGACAAGTTGCATTCCTACATGGCTGTTTCCTGTGCTTCATGCTTTCAGCACCATGTTTATTGATCACAGTGGCTTGGGTTGGTTTCCAAAGTAATTTTTTCCCCAGAGAGTAGCTTGAGGGTTTTTGCCATTCCTTGAAATCCTTCAGAGTAGGCTGTTTTTCTAGTGGTGTTTTTCCTGCAAAACATAGTAAGGCAGCCTTGGTTTGGGCACACAGGCTCTTTATCTCGCTTAGAAAATCCCTGTATAATGGCAATGCTCACTGCTTGTCTGCTGCTGCCAGGGAAGGGAAAGCAATTGTACCTGACTCCTTAGGGAGATTTTGGTGTCAGAGGTAAAATGGAGCCAGAGGTACATGGTGAGGACATGGTGGGATTATGCTGCCGGTGTTGAGGAGAGCAGGTGAGAGTTCTGGGCAGCTGGAGGTGATTGTGCAATCAAAGTATCGATGTTCAAGCTATCTGTGAATAGTGGGATGGAGGGAGATTATTGGTTTTGGTTTTTTCCTTGTCTGTCATAGTGAATCAAAGCTGCTTGACAGCAACAGCAATCAAACTGCTTTCTGTTCTTCCAGGAGGTAAAATAAGAAAACTGACTAGAAATGAGGTTCCCAGAATATCTCAGTAAGCATGAGATAGAAATCATTGCGAGCTCTCTGCCTTCTTTGTCAGCCCTTGGCTCCTTCCCACCTTGCTGATGGCCACGTACCTCACTGGCATATGGCTGGGCACTCCCAGGGGTGGGCTTGTGCCAAGTGACCCCAACTGAGGATTCTACTGTGAAACCTGAATTATGAGACATCTGCTTATTGGCTTTTATGAGCTTTCTATTAATTAGTGCTTTTAGAAAGGAGTTGGAGTGCCTTGCATGCTAAGTGCAAAGGTAGGAATGGGCTTTTTCTCCTAATGATTCTGTTGGTATTTCTTGCTCTTGCATTTACTCCTCCAGCCCAGTTCAGCTGTGGTCAAGGGCACAGGGTATTTGTCAGTGTGTAACTCTGTCCCCTCCCCAGGTGAAGCCATGGGGAAGAGCAGCGTGGTCCCTTTGCCCTACGAGAGGTTCCTGAAAGAGCCAGGCTCACTGGCTGTTACTGGCCTGCCCGAGGGCATCAGCTTTAAGAAACCCCTGGAGTATGATGTGAAATCCCTGATGGCCATCCTAGAGCACAGCCACAGCATCCGCTTCAGACTAAAAAGGTAATTTTGGGGACCTCCAAGGAGCAAGACAGCAGCGAGCCCTTGGGATGGTGTATCTTACAACACTGGCAGATGATGATTTTGTGTGGCACAGGCAGGAGGGTCCCTCCCATGTCCCAGTTTCTCCCACAAACCTGGGTCTAGCCATGCCAAATCCAGCCTTGCACAGAGATTTGTTCGTGCTGGGGGGGCTTGAGTCCATTTCAGACTCATTTCTATAAAAAGTGTGTGTAAACATGCACATTAACTGCATCTTTTTATGTGTCTCTGCCAAAATTTCCACTGCGGTAAGCTAAGTGCTTTTCTGTCTCCAGAGGGATTTCCAGGGTAAATGCTGCAAGTGTCTTCCCAGGCTGAAATGGGTTTTGTAATGCCAGACAAGGAGGGAAGTGGGGGACTGCAGCAGAGCAAATTCCTCCTTTTGGCCACATTTATGCAAGGGGTTCAGTACTTTTAGGTGCATATCCCCTGCATTTGCCTGGCTGGCAGCACCTCAGATCCATTCAGAAAAATGCTGAGCATGACCAAATACCTCCTCTAAAAGCTTGATGCTTCTGGAAAATCAGGCTGAGACAGCTGAAAGTAGGACACGCAGAATTTGAGCTGTCTGTGAGCTTATGTCTCATGTGGAGCACATTGGTTTCTTCAGTCTGAAACTCATTCGTGGGCTGGCTGAACTCCCCCTTGAATGTGCCGTGGGGGCTGGGGGCTGGCATAGGCAATGGAGCCAAGTGATTGTGGTCATAAAAGGTTTTACCCCTTAAATGCACGGGGCATGGAGCTGGGCAGCTTGGTACTAGTGAATAAAAATGCTTTGAACTGCTGTAAGACTAACCAGGTCCACTTAAAGAAGACAAGAACTGTTTAGGTGCCTGAAGATGCTTAGAAGGTGCTTAGAAGCCTCAGGAGTTTGAGTGATGGATGTAGCTTCTGAATCATAGAACAGAACTATAGAATGGTTTGTGTTGGAAGGGACCATAAAGACCCTCTCATTCCAAGCCCCTGCTGTGGGCAGAGGTGCCTTCCACTAGTCCAGGTTGCTCCAAGCCCCATCCAGTCCAGCCTTGAACACTTCCAGGGATGGGGCAGCTTCCCTGGGCAACCTGTGGCCGGGCCTCACCACCCACACAGGGAAGAATTTATTCCTAATATCCAATCCAAACCAGCCCTCTTTCAGTTTGACGCTGTTCCCCATTGTCATGTAACTCCCTGCCTTTGTCAAAAGTCCCTTTCCAGCTCTCCAGTACCTTTGGATACTGGAAGGCCAGAATATGTTTTCCCCAGAGCCTTCTCTTTTCCAGGCTGGACAGTCTCAACTCTCTCAGCCTTTCCAAATAGGAGAGGTGCTCTAACCCTGTAATCGTCTTCATGGCACCCCTCAAGAAGCAGCCTGGCAGCTGGTGCTGCAGCATGTCCCACTCTCCCAGGCACAGCTCTTCTTGCCCATCCACATCCTTGCTTGTTGCAGCTTAGCAGTGCCATGGGCTCAAAGGAACCTGTTTTTCCCTCCTCTTCTCCCTTCCTTCCCCCCAGGCCAGCAGATGAACCCAGCCGAGAGCCCAACCCAAACATCGAGTTAACTTGTTCCTCCCTCGCCTCCAAGGGCAGCCGAGACTCTGGTGCCAACGGCCCCGTGGCCAAATCCACCACCCAGGATGCCCCCTCCGCCATTGCTATCACCAACTTCCTGTACGGCGTCTCGCTGCCCACCCCTGCCACCATCGACCTCAAGCAGGAGGTGTCCTCGGGGCTGCCTGGGCCGACTGCCGTGGGCGAGGCGCTGCTGGCTCAGCCGGCCGGAGAGCTGAAGGTGCCTTCCTCACAGGAGTACAGCGACTGCTGTGGTAATAGCCTGGAGTTTGCTCTGGGATGAGGGCCTGGTGCATTGCAGACCCCTGGCCCTGGTAGGGGCAGGCTGGGAGTTTTGGTGTTCCTTGATGTATTGGTTAGGAAGTAAAATCAGTGAGAGACTCCAAGTCAGAAATAGGATTTAACAGAAAAAAAAAAAAAAAAAGAGAGAGAAAAATAAAATACATGCAATAGTACAAAAGACAACCACTGAATACAATCTGACACCCCACTAGTTAGGGTGGTGGTAGCAGTCCAGATGAAGGGGTCTTGTTGAAGTAGTGGTCCTGTAGAAAGCTCTGGTAGCTCTTGTCCTCTGGAAACCAGTGAGTAAGGGCTGCCTTGATGTTCCAAATCTCAGATTTTTTCCCCCAGAAAAATTTTTTCCCCCAGCTTGGCTCTTCCCCCCAGATGGAGCATCTCCCAATGGGATGATGGAATTTTATCAGTCCTGCAGTGGGGCTCAGTGCCCCATTAACAGGAGATTTCTCCCTGGAGAAAGTATGGGTTGTGGAAAACATAACACTGCCCCACCTGGTTTTTAATAGATGGCCCATTAGCAGAGGATATCTCCCACAGAGATAAGGATGACTGCCCCAGCTGTTTTCAGCAGAGAGTGATAGAATGCATACTTTTGGACACATCTTTACATTGTAACCTAGGACACTTGGATGAAAACCGGTGTAGAGCTCAGCCACTATGGAAATGAGCAGAACCCTTGCCATGCTGCACTGCCCCAGCCCTTCCCTGGCTGCCTGCAAGGTGCTGGCAGGGCACACCTCTGTTTTTTCCCCCAAAATGACAGGTGCTGCACCACCAGGCTAGAAAGGCAGCTGGACTAGGGAGGCAGGGGTTGGTCTGGCCAGCACAGCACCAGGTGTCACAGGCCAGGGTGCACGGAGGAGAGATAGAAGGGTTGGTGGGGGACAGCAACCCAGGGTCTTTTGATGCCTGCAGCACTGGTCAGGCTCTCATCAGCCCTTTCTCCTTGTCTCCCCTCTTGTCCAGGACAGAAATCATCAGTCTCCGGAGGTCCCCTCATCCAGAATGTGCACTCATCCAAGCGCATCCTCTTCTCCATTGTCCATGACAAGACAGGTCCGTGTCCTGCTCCAGCATTAAAGGCAGCTGGCAGCTTTAGTGAAAGGTTTCCCCCTCACCACACCTCTCCCCAGCAGTCTCCCTGCCCTCTCCAAGCTTTGCAGGGACCTGGCAGTGCTGGAGGTGATGCATCTCACATTGGAGCCAAGACCTTCATCTCTGCTCCGACCCATCCCTGCCATTCCAAGATGCTGATAGTGGTCCTTGAGCACTGCTGGCTGTCTGGGAATTCCCATCTCTGCCTCCTGCACAGGGAGCCAAGGCATGGCTTTGGGAGAGGCTGTTTGCCCCAGCTGCAAACAGCATAACCTGCTGAAAACCTGGCATTATTTCAAAAGGACTGAAACCCACTTGTCCCAGGGGGGTTCTGCAGCAGTGCCTGGGGGGATCAGCAGTGGGGAGGAGACTGCCATTTCCCCACCTGCACTGCACCCAAGGGAAATGCAGCCTAAAAACCCATGCCTGCCTTAAAGAAGAGAAAAAGTTATGGGTGGGAAGGTTGGGAAAGAGGAGAAGATGGAAAAGATCCATTTGTGAAAGGCCTGTACCTTTCAAAGGTTCATTCCAGGTGGAGGTGGCTCTGTGCAAGAGGGTCTTTCATTTCAGGGCTGAGAAATTTTATGGGGTCATTTCTTAGGAATCTGCTTTGCACATGCCAAGGAGAGTGCTCAGGTCTGGGGTTGGAGAAGCCCAGACCTTATCTGACAGCCTGGCAAAATTTGCTCAGGAACAGGGAAATAATATTTAAAGTCTTGTTCCTGCTTCACAGCACTTTGCAGGAGAAAAGTGCATCTGCTGTGTATGAACCATATGGAAGTTTCTTATTTCTTGTATTTTGTTTTGATAGATAAGTGGGACAGTTTTATAAAAGAAACTGAAGACATCAACACCCTTAGGGAGTGCGTGCAAATTCTTTTTAACAGCAGATATGGTGAGTAGGAGTTAATATCCCATTATGCATCTGCAGTGCTTGTGGATTGCATATCATTATATAGCAATCATTTTTGTTCCCTAACACAGCAGCAGAAGCCATATGCTAGAGCTCCCTGCTCTTCCTAACACATTTAGCTCAGCAGCTCCCAGTCTCCTGAAGGTTATGTCAATATTTCTGTTTGGAGCCCCACACCATTGTCAAGGAATTTATAACTGGGCTGTAAAGCAGCCCTGTCTGGGAATGTGGCATGCTGGATCATAGCACTTGGGCACCAGGAGTGGTGGCATGTGGCCCTTCTTACATACATGTGGCAGGTAAAAAGAAGGTGGTCATTGTTGCAGCTGCTTTTTTTCTCCATCTTCACAGCTTACATATGTTGTTGCTGCTCCCTTTGCTGTGGGCAGTGCTTTTAGGGTAGATCCTGGGAATTAGGGCAGGTGGAAGCTTGGGAAATCATTGTGGGGCTGGTGGGTTCTTCAACTGTGCCATCCCTATCAGGCTTTGTAATTTGTGAGTTACAGATGGGCTGTAGATGTGTGCTGTGTCACCTGGGAGTTGTATATGGGCTTGAGACAAGCCCTTTAACTTGTGATTTGTATTTGTGTACCTGGAGTGTGTCCAAAGGGTAACAGAGCTTAGGAAGAGCCTGGAGCACGAGTCTGGTGAGGAGCAGCTCAGGGAGCTGTGTGGGCTCACCCTGGAGAAAAGGAGGCTCAGGGGGCACCTTCCCACTCCCTACAATTAGCTGAGGGAGGTTGTAGCCAGGTGGGATTCAGTTTCCTCTCCCAGGTGACAAGTGACAGAATTAGAGGCAATTGCTTCAAGCTGCTCCAGGGGAGGTTTAGATTGGACACCGAGGAAAATTTCTTCACTGAAAGGGTGGTCAGACACTGGCACAGGCTGCCCAGGGTAGTGATGTAGTCACCATCCCTTGAAATGTTCAAAAGAGCATATGGCTGTGGTACTCGGGGACATGGTTTGGTGAACATGGTGCTACTGGGTTAACAGCTGGAATCAATCTTAGAGGGATTTTCCAACATTATCAATTTTACGGTTCCACGTGCTATGCAGCTGGTGAATCACAAACCTGCTGTGGTGGGTCACAAGGAGTTTGGGAATGATATTTGGACCAGCTTACTCCTGGTTTGATCATCACTGGGCATGTTTGGGAGTTTTGGAAGACACTTAGCTGTGTTTCCTGCTGCTTTCCTTTTTGTCCCATTTCCCATGGGAGAGCTGCTCTTGGGGCTCACTCTCAGGGACAAGCAGAGAAGAGGGCAGAAGGCATTTGCTCTGCTCGAGTTCAAACCCTTACAGCTTTGTTTTAGCGTCTGTGAAAGACAAGGCACTTGTGTAAATGAAAACCATGTGTTCATCTTTCAGCTGAAGCCTTAGGGTTAGACCACATGGTCCCCGTCCCATACAGGAAGATTGCCTGTGACCCCGAGGCAGTGGAGATCATTGGCATCCCAGACAAAATACCTTTTAAAAGACCTTGCACATATGGTGTCCCCAAACTCAAACGGATACTGGAAGAGAGGCACAACATCCATTTTGTCATCAAAAGGTGGGTGGCAGGGAAAGCAAAAGGAAGTGTATGGCTCAAGGGTGTCAGGGATTTGAGCTATGCTCCCTCCATGCTCACAGGGTTTGTTTTGACACAAGAAACTAGTTTCACTCTCTTTCATAAAACACAGTTGAAAGCTCTATCCCCCTGCTAACCTCTGGTTTTCATTTCTCTCTCTCTTTTTGCAAGGATGTGGCAGAGCTGGCTGTACCATGATCATCCCCAAGTTCTGCCACCCTGTTTTAAGTGATCAAACTTTGCTGATACCCCCCCCCCCCCCAACAAACATTTGAAGGTGGTTACAGCACTTTCAATAACATTTGGTGGATGGGAGCGATTGGCCCTGGGTGGAGGGAGGAGCATCCATATTCTCAGGGTTTCCTGTCCACCTTGTTTTTCAGTGATCACTTGTGCACATCCTCTGCGTCTGGTGATGAGAATGTAACACCTGCAGTGTGTCTAGGTGTCTGCCTTTCCTCTGGGGTAGGAGGAGTGGATGTATTCCCAGTTATCACTGTGCTTTGCAATCACTCTTTGCTTCTCTGTCAGGAAAATCTGCTCTGTCATACTTGTGTTGTTCCCTTCCTAGAGGTGTGAAACTAGGGTGCAGAAAAATCCTGGACAAGGCTCCCAAGGGGTCTAAAATCACCAACATTGATGGAATTCAGGCATTGTGAAAGGGATTAGCTTTCCTGATGTCAGTTGGTAGAGGAGCCACTTTGTCCAGGCTGCACCAGGTTGGCTCAGGCTGTGAGATGTGGCCCTGGACATAGTTTGCTCCTATAAGCAAAGTTGTGGGTAGCACTAAAATACAATATTTAGGAGACAGGTGACATCATGGTCAATGGTCTATACTGGAAATTGAAGATCCAGCAACAGCTACATTGGTGCCACTGTTTCTTTTTGTAAAGCCCAACCTATTGCAGCCTCATTTAATAAGTCAAATTAAGACAATGACTTATAAGCAGATTTAGAGGTGCTTTAGTTAAAAAGCATATGCTATAAGGTTGCTTGGCTATACTAAAGCTAAAAGGCCTTTTTGTAGCTGAGAAAATAATTCCTTTTTTAGAGTATGAAAAAAAATTACTAGTTTGACTTGGTTTAATGCTATTCATTAATTAAACCTCCAATTCAGTCATCAGCATCTATTTCTAATTTTTTTTTTCCTTTTCTCCTAGGATGTTTGATGAAAGAATTTTTACAGGTATGTTCTCCAAGTCCTTTGATTTTATCCCCCACAAAATTGAAAGGTTATCCAGAGAAGCAGAGCTGAAATAATGTCACCTGTAGGCAGAGGAAGTGCAGGACACATGCAGTTACACTCAGTAAGGAGAAGCCTTGTCTGTGCCCTACACCAGGACATGCTGAGATTGCCTTTGTCTGGTATCAGTGCAAGCTCTCCACTCCCCTTAAAAACTGAGTTTTGAAGGTTTAAGCAAGAATTCCTGGTGTGTGAGGCTGGGCTGGCTCCTGAATCAGGCTGAGCCACAATACGGGCAGTACATGGCTTATATCTGTACTTTCAAGAGGAAAAAAATCACTGTGTTCCTCACTGGTAAATTATTCTCTTTTTTTTTTTTTTTTTTTTTTTGACTGGGAAGTGCAGGCATCATCCAGCTGCTAACCAATTTTTTTAAAAAAATAATAGAAGTTCATTTTTCCAGTGACAAAATGGTGGGGAGAAAGTTCTTTGTCCTTCTTTGCTCTGTGTTTTCACTCCTTTTTTCTCTGAGCTGGAGAAGCCAGACTAATTCTTTACTGTGAGGGTGGTGAGCCCCTGGCACGGTTTGCCCAGAGAAGCTGCAGCTGCCCCATCCCTGGAAGTGTTCAAGTCCAGATTAGATGGGGCTTGGAGTGATCTGGGATTGTGGAAGGTATTCCTGCCCTTGGCAGGGGCTGAAACGAGATGGTCTTTAAGGTCTCTTTCATCCCAAACCATTCTGTCACTCCTGATAAGTGCATCTTGGCAGATACAAGGAGACAGGTACCCATGCTGTCAGGCTCAACCCACACTCCAGCAATGCCCTCATCCCATTTCCCTCATACACACCTGGAATGTGGCATTGCATCCAGATTTATCACACCTGGGTCCTGGATTGCCTGGGCTTGGCTCACAAGTAAAGACATGTTTTGGGGTGGTGTTTTGGTTTATTTTTCCCCCTGAGCTGCCAACCACACATGCTGGTAGCTCTCCAGACACCTTCTTCCCAGATGTCTCTGCCAGGCAGATTATCACTCTGGCCCCAGCCCTGAGAGTGCTTCCTGAGCATGATGACACTGGAGCCATCCAGGGGATGAACCTGGAGGGGGTCCCACCTACACGGGGGACTTCTTTGTCTGAAGCCATTAATGGCTTTTTTTTTCCCTCAGGAAAATGATTTCTTTAATCTCTAGCCCATCCCCAAGGGATGGAGCACTGAACTGTGTTTTTGGATGCTTGAATTTTTCCCTGCATAATGGCTGCACCATGTCTGGGGGAGGCATCATGTACATCTGTACATCAGCTCCAACCTGCTGATGGAGATCACTGTGCTATGAGCTTGTGGATTACATGGTAGGGAGGTGCAAGTGGATATTTGGAGATGAGGAAGCAAACCCCGCAGAAGTGAGGTGGGTGACAGGTCCCACTCTCCTGACAGGTTCCTGCAGGGCTTCCAGAAGCAAAACCCATTAAACCTGGCTCTCTGTGGTTTGTGTCAGCACATCAGCTTCTGCAAAAAACCCCACATCTGCTGAGTCAGGAGGTGCCATTTCTGCAAAGACATTATTTTCTGAGTGGAGCTGTATTTTAGGTTGCCGTTTGCGAAGTATCCCAAAGCTTCCCCATAAAGTTTTGCTCACCCTTTAATTAAAATACCCACCACTGCTCAGAAACCTATTTTTGTTACTCCCCTGGGTAACGGCTTCAGGCAGGCTCTGCTGATGCAAGAGCAAGATTTGGTTCATAGAAAGCACAAATTAAAAGGAGCTTTTTGGACTGTCAGTAGATAAATAGTGTCTTTAAGGTTCTATATCTCTGCTGATCCTATTGCCAGAGCCCTGCCCTTTCTTGCAGGCTGGAACCAAGAGGAAAGTGGCATCAGGTTCCCATAGATGGAATATGTTTTAGAAGGGTGAGGATATTGTGATGGTGCTTTGAGGTCATCAAAGGACATTTGACAACAGCTGTTTAACGAGACACCTTGTGGTTTCTGCAGCTTCACAATGTAGATTCACTCCCTCCTTCCTCCAGCCCTCGTTCTTCAGCTCTTTGCTCACCTTCCCTGCCTGATTTTATTTCCTACTTGCCTTCAGATTACTCTTTTCATCTCCAAGGTCATTGCTGAGGCTTCATTTGAGCTCCTTTCAGGCTGCTGAGGAACAGGGTAGGGAGAGAAGAAGTTTTTCATAGTGGCAGGATGCTTCTATCCCTCTCTGTGTCACTGTGACAGATTTCTGCTGCTTGGTTGGCTTGGAGCTGTGAGACAGGGCTGCCTGTGTCTCTGCTACTCTGTGTTTTTCCAAGCTCCCATCCAGTGCAGCACATTCCCTCCCTTGGGACAGGGCTCTCCCCACTTTGGGGCTTGCTCCTACACGCAGTGATCCATGGCCCTGGGTCTTCTGACCTTAGTCCCTACCTCTTGGAGGCCTTGTCCTGTCAGCTAGCCCTCCCTTTCTGGAGATGCTCTTTCCTGGCAGGGCTTCCCAGCACACACATAGTTGTGGAGAGGTTTAAGCAAATGTCTTGCTAATATTTTAATATGTGAACCCAATGGAATTGGCTTCCTTGTCCTTGCAAGCAGGTGAAACTTGAAAACCTACTCTCCCACCCTGACCTCAGCTCTGGGACTAAGAGGGGAGCAAACTGCAACATTGGCACGTCCAGTTGTTAATACTGGTTTTGCTTTTCTCCCAAAACCCACCATGCACACCTGGCAACAGGAAGCAAATTTACCAAAGATCCAACCAAGCTGGAGCCCTCCAGCCCTCCCCGGGAGATCTCCCCTGAGCCTCACCGTGGGACCACACTGGAACTGGTGGGGACCTCTCAGGCCAACACCAGGTAAGTGGAACTTCTGTCCCTGTTCCCTGTAAAGTGGCATCCCTCTGAGAGTTATTTTGGAGCTATTAATGCACGCAGCAGGTTACTGGTGTGTTCATCAGCAATGTCCAGTGGGTGCAGGAGGGTGCTGTGAGCACGATTCAGTAAGCTGGAGCATCAGGGCAATGTTGTAAGTCCATAATGGGAAGATGAGTGGCTAAATTTGCATTGCTTTCCTGCCTACCTAAAATACCACTGCAATGGTACAGCTAGTCAGCACAGAAGGAGGCCAAGCCAAAAGTTTGGAATCATTAATTTTGAGCAAAACTAATGAAATGAGGGTCATGCCTGGGATTATCTGCTGGAACCATCTCTGATATTAATGCATGACCTAAAGGATTTACCCTCAGCCCACACCATAACAGCATCCTGCTAATTAAGTGTTGCTTGTTTAGGAAGCTCACAGTGAACCTAACAGTGCATTTCATAAAGGTGGGCAGGAGGTTTTTTATGAGAGTACCTGTTTCTGTAACAACCATGCCATGAGCTAGACAGGTCCAAAACATGCTGACAGCACCTGTGGAGCATATATCGCATAGCATACAGCTTTCCAGCCCAGTCTGGCAGGTTCAGGAGGTGTCTTGCTCTTCATAGCCCCAGTTTCCTTCATTCTTAAATCAGTGGAAGCAAGGTGTAATTTAGCCTTTAAAATCACTTTAAGGAAGAGAGTCAGGGCAGCAGTTTATAGCATTATGAACTGCTGTAAGACAAGGAACCTTCTCCCAGCCTTGTTTCACACAAGTGGAGTGAAGAATGCTCCTCAGTTTGTCTGGCACAAAGCCTCATTGCCCAGCATTGTCAGCTCCACCACCTAGGGTTTCAGACAGAGCCATGCAACTGCTAACCTGTGCAGGTCAGGATAGGGAAATAAGGTAACTTGTCAATCTGTCTTAGTTTGAAAGATGGGTGTCTACTAAGGAAGGCAGGAGCTTCTCTTGAAAGGGAAAATGTAAACTCCCTCTCTGTAAATTATTACAATTTTGAAATTAAGGTGCTCTTAGGCAAAGATATGGGAATAGGAATAACATTTCTTTGCTAGGAAAATTAAAATAAAAATACAGTAATACAAAACCCCAAAACACTGACAGAGTGAGAATCCAACCTGGCACCCCATCAGTCAGTCCGGGTGTTGGGAGCAGTCCCATGAAATGGTGACTGCATCCTCCTGCAGTGACAGATGTGGTTCTGTTGAGGAACTGATTCTGTAGAAGGGTGTAGTTTTCCTCTGAAGGTCTGGTGGTGATGAAGATAGGCTTGGTCTTCCTCTGGGAATCCAGTGGAAAAAGGCTGCTCTGATGTTCCAAATCTCAGATTTTATCCAGGTAGGAAATGCTTGGCTCCTCCCCCTGGGTGAAGCATCTCCCAATGGGATGATGGAATTTTATCAGTCCTGCAGTGGGACTCAATGGCCCATTAACAGGAGATGTCTCCTGGAGAGAGGAGGGGTTGTGGAAAACATAACACTGCCCCAGCTGGTTTTCAACAGATGGCCCATTAGCAGAAGATATCCCCCCTGGCTTATGAGGGATGGGTCATGGAAGAGATAAGGAACACTGTTCCACCTGGTTTCAGCAGATGGTGATGGAATACACACTCCTGTTTACATCTTGCATTGCAGCCTAAGACACTGTCCCATCCATGACATCCCTTAGGTTCCTTTCCTTTCTTGGCTCTTGGGTGACATGAACCTGTGACAGGTTGGAGTCTCTTCTGGTTCTCCCCAGTGCTGTTTCAGGTTTGTCCCCTTGGATGTGGCTGCTGCATGCCCTTAAAGCATGTCCAGGGCAGCAGAACCTGCAGCGTTACAGCAGGCAATGAGTGAGCCTGGCAATATGGCCAGCACTGAAATATCACAGCTTTGGAGGGCAGAGACCTCTTGAGCTGCCCACTCCGTAGGGCTGGCATTTGTCTCCATCTTTCTGGTATCTTCAGCTTCAAAGGAGGGTTTATGGGAGATTTTTTTTTTTTTTTCTTTCTGCAAATGAGGAACCTCCATTCCATTGGAATGGTCCACCCATGCTGTTCCAGGGAAAGTGCAGTGTCCAATACTCCAGGAGAAGGGCCAGACACTGTGAGGTGTAATGCACTCGCCAGGGAAACCCTCCCCCCAGATATTCTTGGTGAAAAGTTTGCTTTGGCCCGAAGCAGGAGAGTTTAAAACCCTTCCCAAGGCTCCCAGGTAGTATATACAGTACCTTTTAGACCAATGATCCTTTTTGCCTTTCCACATTTAGGAAGAACATTTCAGGAGCACTCCTGGCTTGTTTTGTGGTTTGTTCTGCTGATGGTCCTGAGTGGATTTAGGCAAGTGAGAAGTGGTTTTGAACATCCCTCCTGAGCCAACAGGTGCTGGCTCAGAAGGATTTTCCTTCCCCCGGAGGACCAACATTGTGAAGGAGTGCATTTTCCAGAGTGGTTCCTTGGGTCTTTTACTGCCAAAGAGCTGTGATTGTCCTTGTTCAAGAGAGAGACGAGAAAGCACATGCATCCTGAGAATGCAAAATAATCTCATTTAGATGCAGAACAACTTGTGTAAATTCCTGAGCATGTGAAGTTAACTGTAGATGAGAATAGTGGATAGTGACCAATTTTCAGTGAAGAAAAGCTTTGAACAGAATAAATATTTACCAAATCAATTGATTTGTCCTTTCTCCCTATTTTTTTTTACCTCCATGAGTAACCACATTGTAGTAATAATTATGCAGTGCTCTCTGTCACAGAGAGCATGTATGTACAGAGGGATGTAGCCAACCAAGTTTTGGGCTTAAAAACATCCTCTGTAGTTTTCAGGAGCTCTCTGCTGCATCTTTCCATCCATGGGTGTCTAGAGGCAGGGCTACCATGAGCAAGGGTGCAGTATCAGGGTGGGTTTGAGAGCAGGGCTTTTTTGCAGAGAAACTAGCAGACCTTGCAGCCATGGATGCTCTGCCACTGCTGGGACCACTGTGGGTGCAGTGACCCTGGGGACCCCTCTTGCAGCCCTCTGTCATACCAGGCAGCATTTCTCCCTCCTGCCAGGATCAGTCCACACACCACTGGGTTTTAAGCTCTTTCTTACACCATGACCACCTTTCTTGTCTGCCTTTCCCTTTCAGGTCTGAGAAGTGTAATGTTTCTGAAGGCTGTGAACCAGGTGAGGAATAATACATTTTCTCTTGCAAGACAGTGTTATGGGGGGCACACTAGAGCAACATGCCTGCAAAGTAACTTGAATGTGTGACACTAGTTGCCTGATTGTGCCACAGTGCAGTTCTCTAAGGACTTTATCCCCATTTGATTGATACAGACATGAAGGCTTTTAGCCTCTGACCCTCCAGCTGGGGCCTAAAAATGCATAAATTGAAATAATGAGACTTAAGCATTTGCTTAAATGCAAAGCTAAGGGAAGTCTTCACTCTGAGTTCTTTTGAAAGCCACCACTGAGAAGTCAGAAGTGTTGGTATTCTGAGCACTATGAATGAAAAGGAAATTCCTTTCCACATATTTAGGGGCTTGGACCCATTGAAACACCACACCAAACCAAGCCATGCTGTCTTGCCTTTACAAGCTGCAAACTGGAACTCAGTGCCTTGCAGTGGATCTATCCCACCCAAAGTGAGGAAATTTATCTTGAGAGAAGAGGAAGCTGGGCTGAGGACTGTGGGCAGCCTCCTCCTGGGGCAGCTGGTCAGCACAGGGTTTCATCTGCTGGGTTTGAAACCACACTGAATTCCACCAGGGTTCAGCTGGTCTTATCCTGGTGTGATGCAGCTTCAGCCAGCCCTCTCAGAACAGGGGCAAGTTCCAGGCATGAGTTTGGGAACATTAAAATTGCTAGGAGCCGTGCACTGGAGACAGCTCCTCTGGTGTCTCCAACACCTGTTGGTGACCCAGTTCATTTTCAGTGAAGAAGGCCAGGAAATGAGCATTTAATGAGGTCCAGGTGCCAGTTGGAGGGCACCAAGAGCTCCTGCCAGCCAAGCTGCTTGCAGAACCATGCCCACAGGTGTCCCTTTGGGTACCTGCATGCCGTGGGCTTGATGCTGCTGGGCCCTTGACTGAAGCCTTGTTGTTGTGGCAAGCTCAGCTGGTGCTGAAGTGACAGCTGGTGATGCTTTCCCTGCTTTGGTGCTGTGTTGGGCAGATTGCTGGATCCTGTTGGCGACTGCCTTCCGTTGCCTTTCCCCATAGGTACCTCAGGAGAGCTAGGTGGGATCAGGCAGATCAAAATCGAACCAGACGAGCTGAACATCATCCAGATCACCGTACCAGGTAGCTGCTGGGGTACCTCTGTGTGCAGTGCTCGCTGCACAGGCAGGGTTGCCACATCATGTTTCAGCATTTTGCTTTGAGAGGAGGCATTTGCAGGGTGTTTCCCAGCCCTTAAGGTTCCCTCAGGTACCTGCAATGGTCCTCCTCAGCTGACATAGGAACATAGTGAGGTTTCCTGGGAGCAATGGAAGGTGTTTTAGGGCTCTTTATTGTTTTTTGTCTCTCCTTCATTGCTTTCCTTTCTTGCCTTTCCTCTGGAGAAAGCGAGCCTGGTTTGCTGCTTTGCTTCCTGTGGAGGATCCCCAGTACTGAGTACAGGATGCTTCTGAAGAGGTCCTTCATGTAGAAAACCAGCCTGGTTTTGAAGAGTTCATAAAACCAGTTTTAATAGTAGGCAGGTTTGATATTAAGCACATGCTAAAAATGTGTTGGAATTGTTGACACAGATGGGGGAAATTCTCCACGTTTCTGCCCAGAGAGGTCAGTGGCAGTGGGTTGTGATGAAGATGCTTGAGGGGCAGCTGGGAAAGTCAGATTTCCACTGTCCTGGACAGTGCAGCAAATTGCAGGATGATCCTCAGAGTTTAATGAATGGATTGTTAGCAGTTTGCATTTTCAGTGTGCTTTACAACCATTAATTTAATAAGCTCCACAGTATGAGGGCAGCAACAGAACTCTGACATGCCTGAGGGTGAGTGATTCTGGGGACAGTGGTGACACCATGCCCTACCACACCAGTGCAATCTCTGTTGCACCCAAATTGTAGCAGTCCATTTAGTAAGGTGATAGTTGAGGAGCCACTCCAGGATTGGTGTGGAATAGACTTATTTATGGTTGCTGTAGGGGAAGGAGAAGGAAAAAGCTATAGTGGTAGATCAAACATTTTCTTTTTCAACTTGGCAGCTAATGGAAGAGAAGAAAGTTGATACGTGGTAAGCTGGAGGTCCATGGGAGGAGTGGGAAGAATTACCACTTGTCCAGTGCCAGGGAGATCATACCTCAAGTCCAGAGTCCACCTTTTCTTGCCTTATTTGAAGATCAAGTTCAATCAGAGAGAATACAGCTGAAGGCAAGGAGGAGGATTAATAGAAAAGAGGTGCTCACCTACAGGGAGAAATTGGTGAAATTGGGATTATTTATCTTGTGAGGTAGAAGAGACCTGACTGAAGTATATAACTAGCTGAAACTTCATTTAAAGCTTAATTTGGGTGGGTCTTTGAGGGCATTGGACAGCCTACCACTTGGGGAGACAGGTTTAATGTAAGGGAAACCAAAAAAGGGTTGGTGTTATTGAGGAAGGCAGCATTAGTGGAACTGTTTCCCCTATGTAGTAGAAAAATCAAGCAGCATTAGCCTTTTAAGTCAAAATTGAGCGTATAGATGGAATTAAGCCAAGTAAATAATTTGAAGTAGTTTTCCTCTTCACCTTCTGTGGAGGTTAGGAAGAGATTTTTCCTTCTTTGAGCTCTGGGTGGTTCTGGGAGGAAGAAGGCAGATGCATCCCCAGAGCATTTTCTGGTGGTGTGTGGGGCTCCTGGGAGTGGGGGACCCTTTGCTCAGTCCTTGCTGATGGCCAGGACCCTCTGAACACTGTTTTGGGTACAGTGTCCCGCTGGCTTCAGAACAAAAAGTCCCATGGGATTTTCTCCACAGACCGATCACCTGGCTCAGTTGAAATGCATGACCCGGTGCCCACACACGTGGCCTCAGATGAATCAAGATACATCCTGGAAACAGTGGCAGGTACCAGAAGTGAAGCATCTGGGAGACTGCACAGTAGGATGGGTGTTCATGCATGTGTCAAAAATGAGTAAATACTATTTATGATCCAAAGTTGACCGGTTCCAGAGTCTTGGCCTCAATGAGGCCAGCTGGGAGCTCTGATGGAGTAACTGGTGAGTTCTCTGGCACTGCTGCTCCTTCCCATCCTCTCTTCAGCTCCAGCATGCTGCAAGCCCAAGCCCCTTTGCCCAGTGCACACCTGGAATTTACCTGTGGGATCTATGCTGGCCCTGTGGCTGCCCTTGCTCCTGCTGGGTCTCTCCTTTTCCAGGGAGCCCATGCTGAAGAATGGGCAGCCCTCTTGTATGGAAGCACTGGGTTTGTTCTGCTGATGCAGCTCTTGGCATGCTGCTGCCAACCCAGCCCCTGCTGGGACATGTGCTCAGAGCTTAGTGAGGGGAGGTTGAGGGGCTGCAGGGCACCTTGAGAACTGCTTTTGTCATGTCTGGTTTTGCTGGTGCCTGCTGCTGCTAACCCTGTTCTTCCTTGGCAGAGACAGAGAAGGGGTCCAGTGAGGAGTCTCGACGTGAAGAAAAGCAGATGGAGGGATCAGGTGAGTGTGCTATGAGCTCTGAGCATTGCCCATTGTTGCAGGTTTTTGGAACGATGGATGCACACAGATGTATTTTAGGTTGGGTTTTGTGAGTTTCCTATGTTATCAGTAAAGCCTTTAGCTTTTAGTCTTTGGCCTCCAAAACCTCTGCCCACAGAAGGGCACCATTGTGTTCCTGAGCTCTGTCCTCTCCTCTTGTGCTTGAATTTATTTTTCCTTTTTTTTTTTTTTTTTTTTTTTTGCTAGCATGGCTCTGTAGCAGGTGCATCCTCACTCTTTCTTGTTATGAGATCAGTTTAGAGGCTTCTGTCAGAGGACTAGCACTGATTTGAGGGCATAGAGAGTGAATGACTGTCTCTGCCAGAGGTCAAACAGGGGCTTCTCACCTGTGCACTGCTTGCCCTGGAAGCAGCTAGTTGCTCAGAGCATTTCTCTGTGTTGTTTGTTGGTTTTTTTTGGTTTTTATTTTTTTCTTTTGTTTTTGTTTTTGTTTTTGTTTTTTTTTTTTCAGATGGAATAGGGGACATTTTAAGTCATTTGAGGAAACAAGTTGAAATTTTGTTCAACTCACGATACGGTAAGATGGTCATTAACACATGTTCATCATGCCAGGTGCTGTCTTTGTCACTGGCCATTTCCAAAACAGCAGCTGAGTGAAGGCGCAATCTAATTTGTTCATCTGCTATCTGCTGGGCTCACAAATTCATTTGAAACCTCCTCCAGCCTTGTTACTGCAGCTCTTCCCCTTGATTTCCTTGAAGTTGTTTCACTGGCTGCAGCCCAGGAATTGCTGCCATGACTTTCAGCCTTCATCTTGCAGAGGGAAGGTCCAAAGTGGTTCCCCCATCACTTGTTTGAAGTCTCAGAGAGTGTTTTCCACCCACAGTGATCATTGCACGGCTCAGGAATGCTGGTGGCACCTTGGTGGTGGAGGCTGGCACTCAGCATGCTCCACTCACCTCTACTTAGAGAGGTTATTTAACTGAGAGGAAACACAAGCAAGGTCACACCTGCATTTTGAGAGCTGGCAGACAGTTTTTTGCCACTTTTAGGACCAGGAGACGTGGCTCTACCTGACAATCCTCAAAAGCCAGGGGCATAGCTGAGCTGGTAGAGCCCACTGTGACCAGGGAAAGGAGATGAGCCAGGATGCTCTCAGGGAGGACTGGACACTGGGGATGCAGCTGGAGCAGCCATTGGAGCAATGGCTGTCACTGCTTCCCATGTTACTACAGTAACAGGCTGGGAGTCATGTCCACACTGATGAGGTGGGGTTTTTAACCTTGTCATGGTTTGACACTGGCCAAACATCAGGTATCCATGCAAGTTGTTTGCTTACCTTTTTCTGTTTCACTTGGGCAGAGGAGAGGGGAAAAAAATAACGAAGGGCCCACGAGTTGAGATAAGGACTGGGAGAAAACACTCTTAAGGCAAAACAGGTTCAAATTTAAAGGCATCATGTAAATTTATTATTAACAGAGCCAGAGGAGGATAATGAGCAGTAAAATAAGCCTTTAAAACACCTTTTTTCCCCACCAGCCCCTCCCTCTTTCCCACTGACAATGCAGGGGGACAGGGCATGGGGATCTTGGTCAGTTTGTTGCTCAAGATCTTCTGTTCAGTCAGGGAGAGGAGTCTTTTTATTGCTGTGCAGTGGGATCCCTCACATGGCCAAACAGTCTTCCCGAAACTATTGTAGTGTGTCCACAGGGTGCAGTCTTTTAATGCTGGGCTGCTCTAGCTTGGAAGCAAGGGCCCTCTCCCTTTGTGTTTCCCACTAGATTACAGTTTTCTCTGGAATCCACCTGCTCTGGTGTGAGCACTTTTCTCACGGGCTGCAAGTGGATCTCTGCATCCCCATGGACTTCATGCCTTACAGGGGGACAGTTTATTTTACCATGATCCTCACCATGGCTTGCAGAGGAATCTTGGCTCCAATGCTTGGAGCATCTCCTCCCCCTCTACCCTTTTCCATTGACCTTGGTGTTGCTATGTTGTTTTCCCAAACGTGTCCTCACTTCCTCTTTATCTCTGAATAGAAGAAAAATTGCTGCTCGTAGGTACTATTGCCAACAAGCTGCACTGATTCAAAGATTTCTGCAAGATCCCACAGTTGATTTTGTCACCAACCTCTAATTGACCCCGTACCATGTCCATCTTCAGAGCCATCACAGATTGGCTCTGTCAGACATGGTGGAAGCTTCTAGCAGCTTCTCACAGAAGCCACTTCTGTGACCTTCCCCTGCTACCAAAAAACCAGGCTGTGCCAAATCAACACAAACATGTTTTTTCATCTATCCAAGTAGCACTGCTTGGCACTGGCTGTTTGGTTGCTTTTGGCAGTATTCAGCACAGCAAGGGGAGTCCTCACCATGCTGGGCTGCACAGGCTGATGGGGCACCCCCAGGCACGTTCCCTGTCCCCTCACTTAGCAGAGGGGTTTCCATGGGGGTCTGGATGTGGGGTTCCATTGCGTTGTGGAGAGATGCCTGCAGCCTTTATAGGAAGGCAGGCTGTCATAATGGAGCAAATGCAGAAGGCAGTTCCAGGTGGCTGCATGGCTCTGTCCCTCATCTCATGTCTGCCAGTGTCAGGGACATCCCCACAAGGCACAGAGCGACCACAAACTCCACAAAAACCTCTTCAATCCCTCCAGCAACATACCATGTTGCTGTTGCTTAGACCTGACACGGAGTTCCAGCAAACTAATGAGACTGGGTCCCCATGCAGCGAAAGCCATAGGAATATCAGAGCCAGTCAAAGTCCCCTACTCCAAGTTCCTGATGTACCCCGAGGACCTGTTTGTTGTGGGTTTGCCAGAAGGCATCCTGTTGCGCCGCCCCAACTGCTTCGGGATTGCCAAGCTGAAGAAGATCCTGCAAGCAAGCAACAACATCCAGTTTGTCATTAAAAGGTAAGGCAGGGGTTGTGGCTGTCCCTTGGGGAGGATGCTTCTGCTCAGAGCTCCTGCTGCTGTGCAGTGTCCTGGGGAGCACCCATCACTTGGTCAGCTCCAAGAAATTTGCTTGATCAGGAGTAGACGAGGGTTGTTGCCTTGTTGGAGCTGTCCGTGGGAGGTAGATGTGGTGTTGTCATCTGTCCCTTCATGGCTTTTGGGTTTTTAACCTGCTTTTGTAAAGGTTTGGCCACCTCAACAGGATGGGTGAAGAGGCATTTAAACGTCAGGGTGCCCTGATGTGGAGCAAGGACAGGGGCTGGGAGCCCTGGAGGGTTTTCCTACAGAAAGTGGCTCCAGCTGAGGTCCAGATGTGCATATGTGCACATGGGATGTTGCAGACATGAGGAAAGGTGCTGACCCTGTGCTGGGGACCGAGGTATCATAAGAACTGTGGGAGGGCTGTGAAAAGCCACAACCAGTGTAATGCAATAGCATTGCCCTGTAAAGGGGAACAGGTCCAGCAGAGATGAATTTTAAGATGTCTTGGGTATTTTGGGGGCAGTTTCTCACCCAAATGCTGGCACAACCAATGCTGCAGGTGACTGAAACAGAAAATAAATATTGGGAACATGGAGATTTTGTGGTGTCAGAACAGCAGCTCTTAGGTCAGTTCAACCATATTTTGGGGCTTCCTCCTGTCCTGATCTCAGATCCATTCCTTTGTGACACAGCTTCAGTGCACCTTGTTAACAAGACCTCACTATGCAGCTTTAGTAGTAGGTATCCAAATGGCAAATTTTGGGGTCAATTTTATGTTGAAGGAAGCCATGCACAGCTTCTCCCATCCCTAAGAAATGTTCAGAATCATATCCACTAGAAGTCTGTAGCTGCTGACTTAAGCTGCTCAGTCATCACCTGCTTAATCTCATCCCAAAGAGTGACACATCAGCTCATTAAAGAGTCTGTCACCATGAAAACTATGTCCAAAGTTCTCCTGCTGTGTTGCAGGAGCTTTTAAATGGCATTAGCCAGACAGAGCAAATGGTTTGTGTCTGTAGGAGTGGTATCCTGAGGATGCTGGGGCAGCAGGTTGTCACTTGCAGGAAGGTCACTCACCTGCCCTCTGCTTCTCCCTGTTTTCCAGACCGGAGCTGCTGGCAGAGGGCGTCAAGGAGTCGGTGTCAGACAGCCCAGCAGCCAAAGGTAGGCTGAGACCCCAGCAGCCAAAGGTAGGCTGAGACCCCAGCAGCCAAAGGTAGGCTGAGACCCCAGCAGCTGGGCTGCTAAGGTCTAGGTAGGAGAGGAGTGAGAGTGGTTTCCTACAGCCTTCCCTCCCCACCTTGTTCTTTGGCTGGAAACCCCCTCTCATGCATCCCCCTTGGCAGCACTGTGAATCCTAATTCCTCTTCTGTCCCCTGTCTCAGCCGCCGACGAGAGGGACTCGAGCGAGGTGCTGCTGGAGGACGCTGTGAAGAGACAGGGCTTTCAAGGTGTGGGGCTGGAGCCACATGTGGGGCTGAGGCAGAGCTCCTGGCCCGCTGTGGAGGCTGCATGGGACAGACCTGGGAAGGGAGTGGGAGTGCTGCAGGTGTTGGGGCTCGGTGGGTTGGCACAGGAGCAAGACAAGGCTGGGAAGAAAGAGAATAGGAGGTGGGATGAGAGGATGGAAAGCACAAGTGACTAGAAGAAAAGATGCACAGCCAGTACAGGCTGTCCCACAGGTCCAAGAAAAGGTTTGAAGTGCTCTTGGTGGTGCCCTAATTAACCAACTTGGTTTATCTCCCTGTCTGACCTTGTGAGATGCATAATTAAGTTTCCAAGCCTAGGGGTTTGCCTTTTCTGGGGCTTTTTCCACCTGTGTGATGTTTGTATAAATGCCACTTGTATTCAGCTGGCATCAGCATGGTGGCTCCCTTGGGGGACAGGGTGATGGTGAGAAGCCTGTGTGCTGGACAGGCAAGTGCTGCCCTGTTCAGGCATCTCTTGTTGGGCCCTGGGGGCCTGTGCAGGTTTGCAGAAGGATGGGGAGCTTTTTCAAAGCCTTTGGCTTTTCTGAGAGGCTTTGGAGTGTGTTATATTTTAATGCCAGTAATTATCACAACTGAATCTTCAATTTCACGTGGCTTTTATTCTTAGCAAACAGGCAAGGGAAAAATAACCCAACATATTTCTGTTTAGATTATTTTTAAGGACTTTGAATGACCCACTCCACAGATTAGCTAATTGCTAGATAAGGGCTTTCCTATAATTAGAAAATGGCATTACTTAAAAGTCACAGAGTGCCTTTTAATATACCAGCAGAAATCTATAATTGTTTCTTTATTTTACAGAAAATTATGATGCCAGGCTTTCCAGAATAGACATTGCTAATACACTGCGGGAACAAGTCCAGGATCTGTTCAACAAGAAATATGGTGAGAAACCAGGCTTGTTTTATTCCCCCCCTTACTCCCTCCTAATTTTTTTGCTCTTTATTTCTCCCCTCTGCTTCTGATTCCTTCTTGCCAGGTACTTTTTCTCATCTCCCCCTTGAGCTGCTGGTACTTAGGAGGGCCAGGAGGGAATGGCAGATCTGGGATTTGGCACTGTTTACTTCAGGAGCTGTTGGAACACAGAAGTGGTGGGAGGTTGGGAAGGGAATAGGAACAGGCTGTATAGAGTGCTGGGGGACAGGAAGACCCTGCTCCTCCTGTTCCTAGAGCAGGGAAATGCTACTGTCCCCATGTTGTGGTTTAGGAATGTTATACCCCAATTTAATGTTCATACTGAAGCACTGCAAACCCTGCCCTGCTCATTCACTTGTCCTTTCCCCTCTCCCTCCCCTTGTGGTTGGGTTGGAGAGGAGACTTGGAGACACAAAGGGTAAAAATCACATATTGAAATAAGAGTTTACTGGAAACAGCAATGGAATAAGAAAACTGTCACAATATCTGTAACAGAGGGAACCAGCACTACTTCACCACTCCCTCTGCCACACTTATTTGACCAGGAGGGACCCCTTCCCTCACTCCTGGAAAATGATGTGAGGTGATATAGAATAAGCTCTAGCTCTTTGCCTTACCCTCTCCTGGGTACTGCAAAAATTAACCCTGTCCTGGCCAGAACCCCTTTATCTATACCACTTACATCATGCCAAAATTCTACACTTCCCAACAATATACATATGTCTGTGTGTGTGTGTGTGTGTGTGTGTGTGTGTGTGTGTGTGTGTGTGTACACAAGCACAGACACCCTTTCTATAGTCACTGCTGTCCCTCCAAGATGTTTGTTGAGTTCATTTTGTCCATGATTGTGGGTTCTGTCCATCTTGGAGGTCTTCCACAGGGCTGCTGTGCTTTTGGCTGGTTGCTGCACCACGAGCTCATGGCTGGTGTATCTGGAGCAGTCCATCCTCATGGGCCATGGCAGTTATGGCAAACAGTGGCAGTGTCACTCAGCAACCAGTTCAGCATTACAAACTGTTCTCACCCCAAAATCAGATTCTCTGGAGGGACACATCATGTTTCCCTGTCCCTCTGCATCACCCACCAAGTGCATGCAGGTCCTTGAGCAAAAACAATCCCATGGATAGGTTTGCCTTTGCTTGAGGCAGGACTAATCCAAACTGTCTTCCCTGACATATTTTCTATATATGCACCACTTACCCTCTTTTTTGTACATGGAGTACATCCCTCAGTGCAATGGCAATAAAGCAATCCTGACCCCTCTGCCTGCTCTGAGCAAGAGCACCATGAGGAACACATGGTTCATATATGGGAGTATATGCAGGATTAGGTACCACAACCACGTGAACAAACCAAGCAATGTTGTGACCAGTTCTGTACCTAATAACCTCTGGGTCCGAGCCTACTCCTCCAGGCTACTGCAAAAATTAACCCTGTCCTGGCCACAACCAGGACATGCCATTTTCTAGGCAGGGGTAAGTGTTGTCCAGGTACTTGCAAGGAAATATGTAGCCTCAGTCCCACAGCCAGGCCTAAGAGAGGGAACATACCTGTGGAGTTTTCTCCAAATAACCTCCCAAAGCAAAGAGCAGCAGCTTTCCATCCCTCCCACTACAGTGCATGGACATCATCCTGCAGGATGGAGCATCTCCTCATCCCCATGAGCTCTGCTGCACACATGTGCCTGTATTTGAACCCCCCCCATTGCCATCACAGAGGCAGCCTGAAAATGTTGGCCCTTGATCTGATGCTGACCTGGTGCCTCAAGCAGCCTGCTCACACTGTGCTGTGCCTTGGTAGGGCTGGGGATAAAGCCAGAGCTGCAGAAGTGACATCCCCTGGCATCCTGCACACTCACTAAATTACCTCTCACTTCTCTCCTAGGTGAGGCCTTGGGGATTAAATACCCTGTGCAAGTTCCATACAAGCGCATTAAGAGCAATCCAGGGTCAGTGATTATAGAGGGCCTGCCTCCTGGGATCCCCTTCAGGAAGCCCTGCACCTTTGGCTCCCAAAACCTGGAGAGGATACTGGCCGTCGCTGATAAAATCAAGTTCACTGTGACACGGTATGTGGTGAGAGGTGTCAGCCATCCTGTGGAGCCAGAGAGGGGAGAGGAGGGATGCACTCCCTGCTCTGCAGCCCCATTGGGGCAGGTCTGTAAATGCCTCCAGTCCCCCAAGACAGCAATTATGGTGGCAGCTAATGGTTCATCAGAAAGGAGGGGACCATAAAACAGACACTCCTGCTTTCTTCCCATCCACTGCCTGAGGAGGTGATGGGGAAGGCAGTGGTAGGAGAAAAAGGTGCTTGGTGTGATTGATCTCCAGTCAGAGAAATCTCAGCCCCTTTTTAGGAGGCTCTAGACAGATTATTGCTGATGCAGGGCAGTGCTCAGAGCCCTGCTGTGCTTTAGCACCCCTGTTAGTGGCAGGGTCCTCTGCAGTTTCACAGCCAAAGGGGATGGACACAAGTGGGAAGGGAGGGAAGAGCACTCTAGCTATGTATTGCTCTAAGGTGAGTCAGAAACAAAACAGGCTTAAGAGTGGCTCCATCACCTTTTTACTGCTGTTTGTCTTCTTATCAATGGGGCATGAGTTACATCATGCTGCCCCAAGCAGGGACCTCATCCCCACAGAGCTCCTGCTGGTCCCATGTGAGTGATGTGAAGGACAGGCTGATCCCCAGGCTTCCATGGGCCACGGGAGGGTGTTCAACCCAGGCATGCTTGCTCCCTGGTACCATTTAATTTTAAATCTTTTTTCCTTATTTTTCACAGGCCTTTTCAAGGACTCATCCCCAAACCTGGTAAGAGATCATACCTTTTTTTGCCTAAACAATGCATTCTCTAGTGGTGGTCAGGGAGTTGTAAACTGTGGATGGCAAACAATAATTTTATCAGCTGGAGGAAGGTTGTTCTGACTTCACTTTCCTGGGCTTCCCAGTTTGGTTTTGTTGTTGTTTGGTGCATTTGTTGCCTGAAGCAGATGGCCTCAGCATCACCCATCAGTGCTGCTGCTGATGGGTGCCTCACGGTTGCCTTGAAATGATGGCATTTTTCAAGAGCTAATCTAGGGCAGGGATCTGTTTTCTGTATTTAAGAAAGCACCCACTTTCCTAAGTGTTTTCTTGAAATGTAAAGATTAGTGTTGTGATGAGCTGCTGGGTTGGGTGGTGAGAGAAGATCAGGGTAAGGGATGATTGCCCACAAGGGTCCATGTTGGGCTGCAGTAGCATGGCAGTGAAGGTCCACTCCAGCTCATGAACATTCCACAGGCAGATATAGCAGGGAAGACATGGCAGAGGAGAGGATAGGGCAACCAGGGTGTGCTCCATACACAGCTGCTCAAATCATCATCCCAGAGCCATGTCCTTCACTGGGAGTGCCTGCAGTAACTTTCTCACATTTCTTGATTGCTCAGAAAAGAGAGCTGCTGTCAGAAACATGGGTAAAAACCTGCCTCTATTTTAAATGTCTGTAATTACAACTGTTGGAAGAGCACAGATGGGTGCAAAGAACCTTGTCATCTTTATTCATGGCTTCCCATTTGCTTGGCCAGCCTCCATGGCAATGGCACGATTTAGGAAAGATAAGTATGACAGACAGGAAAACATTTATACGCCCTTATTGAGAATAGCAGAAAGGTGTTAGAGCTCTAACAAAAGGTGAGCTGTCAGTAAAATTCAGGCATGGTCTATGTGTTCACTTCTGGGAAAATTCAGACATGGTCCATGTGTTCACTTCTGCATCCCTGTGCAGGGCCCAGCCCATGACAGGGAGGTCACCTGAGACCTCAGTGGAACTTGGCCTTAGACTTGTATCTTTTGGTCCTAAGCAGCAGTTTGCATCAGCTGGACCTAAAATGAGCCCTCACTGAAGCACAAGTTTTGCAGAACTCTCTTTTTCCATGAATTACATGGCTGTGTATATGCTCCTCCAGCCACGTCTTCTTTCCATTCCCCTGCTCTGAACAGAATAATTACATTAAGAGACATTGCTCTAACACAAATCACACCATTAACAAAGGAGCACATCAGAAGGCAAATACTTTAGGCTGCTACCTGGCTGGGAGGACAGAGCCTGAGAAAAAGAGATGTAGAGGAAATTGATTTTCTTTTCAATGCCCAACATTTTCCCCTCCTTCTCCAGCTGAATGCTCCCTCACAGACTGGCCTTCTAGCACAAACCCAAAGACAGATTTTGTGTGTATTTCAGTACCTGAGTGGGCCCAGCAGGTCACAGCATCCCTGCCAGGCTGGGTGTTTCACTCCCTCTCCTCCCACTGAGGTTTTAAATAAGAGCAGATACAGGTGAAGAGTTTTTCTTACTTGGCATCTCTATTTGTTATAGACAATTTCCCATATTTGCCAAATTTTCAGAGACTCATATTTTCTAGTAATCAGATTACCACTGGAATGTCTCTTCCAGAAAAAAGCTGATTGTATTTTGCCTCTCCCTCTTCCCTATTGGCAGCAATTAACCCATTATTTGCTTTTCCACCCCACTACACCAAAGTGGTTGGTGGCAATACAGTGATGCAGTCACTGCCTTGACCTTGATTGCTTTTCATCTGTCTTAACAAAATGAATGATCTCCAACTAGCCATAGGTCACTAAAAATTTAAATTAAAGAGTCCTCTTTTTACCTCAATATTGTGTAGTGAAGCCCTGTCATGTAAAATGAAGAGCAGCAGCATGCTTGGCATAAAAATGAAAATCACTTTTATTTCATAGAGGAAGGTTAAAATGAAAGCAATAGTTACTCCCAAGTATGGCATTGCAGAGGTCTCTAAAAGCTGGAAAGCTCAGGAGGTAACATCATAAATGTAAGGGAAGCTAATGGGTTTTGTGGATCATTTTGGCTAAAAAATTACATGAAGAATGCATGTGTTTAGGAAAAAGGGAAATTTAATGTAATTCTAAGCAAAAAAAAAATCACTTTGGAGAGATTTTATTTGCCTTTAGGTTACACCTTTATGGGCTTTATTATGCTTTAAAGTTGTGCATCTCCTGAATTGCAAAAAGCATTACCTGTAACTGCAGGACCACAGATCTCTTTCTTTTGGGGACACCTATTTTTTTGGTGTAACAGAAACAGGTAAAAGGATTTCAATATAATCTGAGCACCTCATGTGCTTTTTTCTCAAGATAATCTGTAATTTGTATGTTGAGATGGTATTTTTCCTCCAATGGGAGGTAGAGGAGTTGCTAGTGCAGAAGCAGCTGGGGGCTGTGTGCCTGCAGGGATGCTGTTTGCAAAAGGAGGTGGATTTTGCAGGGAATGAAGCTCATTTTTAGAAAAAAACACTTCAGCACTGCAGGTTTGCAGCTTCTCAAAGATGGGACAGTGGCCCTGAGGCCACCAGTGCCAGCACTTCACCTGCATGGCTTCCCCAGGGCCTTTAACCCAGGAGCACAACCCTTTGTCATCCAGAAGTTTTCCTTTTGATTTCCAGTGCCTCTTCTCCATGCTGCTGGTCTCTGCTCTGCAAAAGAGACCTTCAAAACCCCTTTTGAAAGCAGCATGATCTTCCAGCATCAAACAGGAGTGAGCGAGCAGGGGTGAAGCTCTAGTGCTATAAACACTACACTTACCCTTTGGTGTTTTTCTTCCTGAGGCACAGATACAAAACTGGCTTAATATGAGCCTTAGAAAAATGCTATCAAGCAGAAGTAATCTAGCACACACACTCACACACCAAAAATCTTTCTCTTAATGTTAATTTTTATGTGCTTTGATTGAAAATGTAGACCAGCTCCATCTGTCCTATTCCCCAAGCTCCCTACCACCATGATAGATTATTTTCCATACTCCAATTAATAAAGTAGGGCAGGCAGTGTTATTTAATTAAAAACCCACACATCTAGGCATCCTTTATATATATTTATTTTTTTTTTAATTACGAGAGCACAGTCCTCCTCAAGACTTTGATGAGATGTGCCTCACATTGGAAACTCCTAGCAGGAAAAACAGAAAAGAGGAAAGCTGTGATGAGGGCTGAGCACATCTTGCTCCATCACCAGGTTGCTTTTCAAGGTCCATATCCATCTCCCTTCACCCTCCAGCCCTTTTTAACCCACCAGCCAGGCCCAGGGTGATTATTTTTGAGTGTTCAGCTATTTCTAAGGTGAAAATTCAGGCAGTTGAATATATGTGTGTGTGTATATAAAAATATGTATTTTTATATATGGATAATTATGAGGGTTAAAATTCAAGCAGGTGTGAATAGCTGTGGAGCTTCAAAGCCTGTTTATAAGCATGCTTGTGATTCCAATCACCTTTTTCTTTCCCTAGCTTTGGTCTCCTTTTCTCATTTGCCTGTGTGTGTGACATCCTTGCTGTTGAGAGGGCAGCACCATCACCCAGCTCATCCAAGCCCTTGTGTTCATTTTGCTCTTTCCTTCCTCCTGCTCCCCACCACTTTCATGTCCTGTTGTGTCCTTCAGAGACCCCACTCCCCTCCTTTTCCAGTGAGATGGGTGCCATTCCATCCTGGCTGTAGTGCAGCACGTTGGGATGCACTCCATACCTTGCAGGACAGCTGCCCTGAACCTGGTGGGATGCTTCCTGTGGTTAAGGCTGAATGCCACGTTTGAGTTAGCAAGACAAGAAATTTGAATTATTTTTCTTAAGGTAAATTCATAACAGCACCTTGAAATGCTGCAAAAGCCTTTGAATTGCTGCCAACCAAAGGAAATGCCATGCTGCCATTTCTAAACCAGTTCTGAGCAATATTGGAAAGATCCTGCCATATGTTGCTCTCCCTTGGTGCTTGCAGCTCCTGCCTGGTCTCCTCCTTGACAGAAGCCAAGCCAGGACCTTGCTCCCTCTTGGCTTGGACTCTAGCTTGGCTTTCCCAGCACAGCATGACCCATCTGTATCTCTTCCCTTTTGCATTAGTATTTAGTGTTCTGCCCACAGGGTGTCACCAGCGATTTAGGGACAAAGCTGCAGAGATCATCTCTTATTTTGGGGAGGGATCCTGCAGCATGGCAGTGAGCAGCACTGCTGCAACTACCTCTGGCAGTTTGTCTTCCTGGAGCTCAGGGGTGAAGAACCCCAGCTCATGGGGGTCTACACCCAAATTTCAGTGCCTGCAGCTGCCCTGGGCAGAACCACGTGTTTTTTTCTGTTCCTTTGTGAACCGAAGGGCTCTCCTCCCCCATGCAGGGCATCAGCAGAGCTCTGTGCTGCAGTGGCTGCTTTCCTGAGCCTGCTTGAAATGGGGAACACGTATTTTGAGCTAGGTATTTGCAGCTACTTCAGATTGCTTATGCCTCTGCTTAGGAAGTTTGGACACATGCTCCTGCTGTCTCCCAGAATCCCCTTCAGTTTGCCAGTGTCAGCTCACTGCAGTTTGGAATCCAGAGCCTCCCCTCTGAGCCCCCTCCTTGCCCTGCTCCTGCAGCCCTGACCTCCCCACCAGCAATCCCTGTGGCTATGACTTCAGCAGGGTGAGCCACTTCATTCCTCCTTTTGTCCATCATGCAAATGCTGGCTATAGTCCCATCCATGCTGTTTTTCCACTGGAAAATTATTTATTTCTTTTATAGTTCTTTTTTGTTTGTTTTTATGTTTTCTAATTTCTTTTAATTTCCTTTTATCTTTTATTTTATACTAATTTATTTATTTTAATTTCTTTTTATGTCACTCATAACTTTGGAGTCAGTGGCAAGCACAAGCCTCTCCTTAGGGATTCCTTTTTCTCACGTTTCTCCTGTTTATGTAGAACTGACACAATTTCCCTGTTTGCTTTTCATCTGCTTTTAACCTGAGATTTTTTTCTTCTCCTCTGGCACCGGAACAGCTGTGCAACACAGCTGCTGCTGCTCTGGCACATGCCATAAATGCTGCCATTTGGCCATCCACGCTTATGCACATGTGGACCTTGAGCTGCTCAGGAGAGTGGCATGGCCAAAGGGATGCTTGCAGGCTTAAGCACATTCCAGCAAAGCAGGTCCTGCTATGAGATGGAGAGCCCAGCTCACTAGTAAATAACTTGCCCAGCAGTTATTAGCTACCAAAATGTCTTTGTGCCAAGGGACCAGAGGAATTATAATCCTGGGTTTTGCTTTTGTTTGTGACCAAGAAACCAAGCTGCAGCACTCATGGATCTCTTTTTCTTTCTCTTTTTTTTTGTCTTCCATTAACTTGCGCTGTAGCCCCTAGACGGATAACATCTTTGGAAAAAGCCTATGCTGCTTTGAATGGTACGTAGCTCAGTTGATGCATCGTAGATGGTAGCAGACAAGAAATGCATTTGTGTTTTAATATGGGAATGAAAATGTCTAAACCCCCCAAATTTCAGGTATTGTTTTTTTCCCTGTTGCTCTGTTTCCCTGTGATATCCAGAACTGAATGATACAGTGTTTTATTGTTGTTATTAATCCTTTCTCCATTTCTAAGCACTGTTGCTGTAGTCCCTTGGCATCGGTGCCATCACTCCAGCCAAACGAACCTGCCATGTTCTTCCCATCCTCCATTCTCATGTCCCAGCAATTAATTTATTACAAATCCACTTGCCATTCATAAGGAGAGCTTCCATGGATTTGGGTTGTTTTTTTTTTTGCTTTGCTTTAACACATACTCTGGGTCAGGGCTGATGCATAGCCATGAAGGCTCCAGGGATGGAAGATGTGGACTGATGTACAGGACTAAGGAGGAGCTCACCTGCCTGTGCCTGTAGCAGGGCACAGCATAGCTACAGCAGATCCAGCCTTAGTGCCATCAGCTGGGATTTGGGCTGTGGGTCTAGGTGGTAATTGCTGCTCCCACAAGTTTATAGCTCAGCTTTGAAAACATGCATATGTTAACCTAATTTGAACTGCATTTAAACCTGAGTTACTGCAGAATAGCCTCAGTCAAGTGAGCACATTTATTCCAGATTTACACAGGGGTATAGCTGAATTGCAGCTGTGGAAGCTGGAAAGGGGAAGAATCCCCTTAGGATTCAGAGCAAGATCCCAGGCTGCTGTAAGGAGCCTGCCTTCAGCCTGCTGGCTGAGTATGTCTTTGATGATCTGACATTGTCTGCAGAAGGGATCTGAGCCATATTCTCAGTGATGTGTTGGGCAGTGACAGCTTTCCTGATGAAACGCTGTTCACAAAGTCTTTGGGTAACAGGAGGCTGTTACTCCATGAGCAGTGGCTGAGTGGAGGACAGGCATCCCCTTGAGCAGCATTTGAGGGTACAGGTAGTGGCATGGGAAGGAAGAAGGCTCCATTGTGTGGGTATCCTGCCCAACTATGCTGTGGCTTCACCACTGAGATCAGGGTTCTGCACATGACATCATGAACACAGACAGAACTATTATTTATCCATAGGATACCTTAGATTTGGTTTTGTGAGGGTTTTTTCTGTCACTAGAGGAATAAGCAGTTTGGATTCTATTGCCCAGCGACACCTAAATCTCAGTTTTAATAATTACTAAAAGTAGCTTGGTGTCTCTCCAGGAAATGTTAAGCTCTGACAAGTCCTGTAGAAAAAAAAAGTAAGTGGTGCTTTAAAAATGTGACCACTTGTCACAAATGCCTGTGGAGTGCAGAGGTGCTGACTTTAGGCAAGCAGAATTGGGAAAAAAAAGTTAATCAACTAGCTACTATTTTAATTTAAAAGATAACACAGACCTGAAGCCAGCAGTGTGGACAAACCTGCTTTATGGAAAGGACTCAGCACATTTCAGGAGCACTAGTGGCTTCCTTGATTTACTCCTTCCTTCAGTTTACTCCTTGAGTTGATTAATTCCCAAACCCAAATAGTTAAAGTCAAAGGGAGATGGAGATCTCTCTTGCCTGGGCACGGAGGGGTAAGTCCCTGGGAAGCAGTGCCACTGGCCAGAGGCTCCTCTTTGACTTCACTGTTATGCATGCTCAGTTCCAGGATTTTCATGACATTTGTTTGTGTCCTTGGATGGGAATTCAGGAGTAGTGCCTGCCTCAAGGTGGAAAAAACACGATCCCTTGGGATCCCCTTGGCACCTTGTTTCTTGCACTCAGGTCACTTGGGGCACGAGCAGAAAGGAAAGACCTGCTGCATTTTTCAGTCCCAGAGAATTAAATGAGTGAGAACACTGAGTTTTGGTGTGTCTTTGTCTGCTACCATCTACACATCCATATGGGAACGTATGTACAGCCCCCAAACTGAGCATTGATGACAAGGAAGTCACAGAGGGAGTCCACAGGGCTGTCCCCTCTGGTCTGCCATGGCCTCCGGAGTGGCACTGCAAGGCACCACTTAGAAATCTTCATCTACTGTATTTATGTTTTGCTCCATGCCATTCAAGCTGCTTTGTTGCCATTTCTGGATTCACAACTGGAAGCACAAACTTGCCCCTGAGCTCTCTTTGCAGAAAGTTCTTGTTTGTTTTTTATTTTGATTTGTTTGTGATTTTTTTAGGTTTTTTTTTGTTTGTTTGTTTTTCTGTTGGTTTTTGGTTGTTTGTTTTTTTCTTTTTGGGTTTTTTTTTGGGTGGGCTTGGTTGTTTTTTGGGGCTTTATTTGGTTGCTTTGTTTTGTTGTGGTTATTTTTGTTTGTTTGTTTGTTTGTTTGGGATTCTTTGGTGTGTATGTATACTATCCAAACAAAACAATTGTTTTCCAGGTGGAGAAAAGGTTTTTTTGAGGCTGTACCCTGCAGTAGAAAGGTGCAGAGGTTTGAGGTTGCCAGTTTCTCTCCAGCACCCACAGCAACAGAGTGGCAGAGATGTGGGATGGGAGTCTTTCTGCCTGGAGTGCTGAGCAGTGAATTTTCACCTCTCATTTAAAACAAAACTTCAAGCCATGTGTTTGCTTGAAACCAAAACAAAAATCATATGATTGCTCAAAATTCTAAAGAAACGTAATCATGTGATTGCTCAAAATGAAACTAAATAGCTGCAGACTGGGGGCAGAGGATGCCTTGATTCATCATGCTAAGGTTTGCAGGGATCACCTTGATTTTGGTGGGTAAAAACCCACCATGAATAGTCTCTGCTCCTGTGAGACCCCACCTGAAGCACTGCATCTGGCTGAGGCAGACCTGAACCTGTTGGAATGAGTCCAAATAAGGCTACAGACTTACCCAAGAGCTGGAGCACTCCTGCTCTGGACACAGGCTGGGACAGGTGTTCACCTGGAGAAGAAAAGGCTCTAGGGAGACCTTGGAGCTCCTTCCAGTGCCTGAAGAAGCTCCAAGAGATCTGGAAAGGGACCTTGAACAAGGGCCTGGAGTGAAAGGACAAAGGGGAATGGCTTCACACTGCCAGAGGGCAGGGTTAGATGGGATATTGGGACAAATTTCTTCTGTGTGAGGGTGGTGACACCCTGGCACAGAGTGCCCAGAGAAGCTGTGGATGCACCATCCTTGGAAATGTTCAAGGCCAGGTTGAACAGGGCTTGGGGCAACCTGCTTTCATGGAAGGTGTCCCTGCACATGGCAGGAAGTTGAAACTGGGTGGTGTTAGAAGGTCCTTTTTAACCCAAGCCATTCAGTGATTCCATTATTTTTACCCAGTGGCTTGCCAGCCTGGGTGACAGTGCCTGCCTTGGGTGCAGTGAGGGTCTTTGGGAGGAGAGAAGGTGGGGAGTCCACCCCACTGGGCTGGTCCTGCAGTGTGCATCCCAGCAGGCTGGAGGGGTGACTGCAGCAAGAGGCAGAGAAGGTGTGTTCACTTGGTACTTTATACATGTGGGGGGAAAAAGACATTGAAAGGGACAGGTTAGGGTTAGGTCAAAGGGTCATGACCCCAGTCATTTGTCCTGGAGCCACCTGAGGATGCTGAACAGCTGGGTGTAAAAATCTGCTGATTCAGGCACATCATTTGAAATGAGAGAATGAAAGAGAAACTGTCTAGCACAGTTAGGATAATTTTAAAAGCTGCTAAAGCCAAGCTGATTATATGGCATATTATAAAACAATACTTCACTTAGGAGCTTAGCCAAAAAAGTGCTCTCTCATTCCTTGATGTCACTTGTGGGACCATTCATGGCACTGAGGGCTTGAGTCTTCATTGCTTTGCATTTTTTCTAGTCATTTCCGGCCCCACAAAGTAGATATAAAATGCTTTTAGCTGTGGCAGCACATGGCAAATGGAATTTTGGCAGCATTTTAGAGCTACTTTCACAGCTCTGAAAGGTGTTGCAGGGTACAAGCACAGAGCAGCACCTCCAAGGTGTCCCCAGGCCATGCTGGGGCAGAGGGACAGGGATACTGTCCTGCATTATGTCAGTGAGATTGGTTTCCAGGGACTCAGAAGGGAACAAGTTAAGTTCACCCCTGTTCTTTCTTGCTCTTGCAGATGAGGATGATGCCAACAGACTTGGAGAGAAGGTGATTCTTCGAGAGCAAGTGAAAGAGCTTTTCAATGAAAAATACGGTGAGTCTCTGCTTGTGTGCATCATAGGGTGAGGCTGGTTTTGCTGAGAGCAGCCACAGTTAAAATTGTTTCCACAAAGGCCTCTAATCATAGCCCAAGCACGTGGCAGCTGCTGCAGCACAGATATTGTCCTGCTGCTCCATGGTACAGCCTGTCCTCAGGGACATCCCTGTCTCCCACCCTTGGCAGGTGGGACCATTACCTTCTTGTTGACAGCTCATCCTTGGAGAGGGGAAGGGGTATGGCAAAATGTAGCACAGTAGCAGGATTTGTTCGGTCTGATGTCAGCCTCTGATGGGACAAACTCTCTGGAAGGAAAGGCAGAAATGTGGCCGTGTGGCCACTAACAGTTCAGGTTTTGAGGCTGCAGAGATTCAAGGTGGGACCAGGCTCTTAGAGTCAGAAACAGCGCAGGAGTGAGGGATGTCCTTCCTGCTCCCCAGTGAGCAGGAAATGAAGGGGTACCCAGAGAGGTGAGCAGTGGGTTTAATTGTACAGAAGGAAGGGCTTTTTATGCAGCAAGGAATTAAACAGAGGTGTATCACTGCCATAGGATGTTGTGGAGACCAAATAAATAAATGGATTCAAGGAATGGGGAGGAGTGTGTGCAATGTGATGTGGATGAGGATGGCTTTGATCTCCATCCCAGTGCCTCCAGACCTGCTGATGTACAGAGGCAAGAGGAAATGGGCAAATCTCTTGCATTTCCTCTCTGTCCTGGGCTGTCTTGCATGCTGCTGCTGCTGCTGGTCCAGCCATGGTTTTGGGCCAAGTGTGGCAGTGTGTGTGTTCTGAACTCCATGGTTTTGGGCCAAGTGTGGCAGTGTGTGTGTTCTGAACTCACCTGAGTTCAGAATTCTTGACAGAATTCTAAATGTTGACTAACAGAGTAGACAATAAATTGGGCAGGTACATGTAAAATGGCTGGGTGGGATGTGACTGCAGCAAAGGTTGGGCACCATAGCAGCCGTGGTATCCCAAAGTCCCCCAGGGCTCTTGGTCCTTCAGTTGGCTGGTTCTGGATCCCTGTAGGATAAAGCTGTTGTGCTGTCCTGTGTTCTGGCATTGCAGGAGAGGCTCTGGGCTTGAACCGACCTGTCATGGTGCCCTATAAACTCATCAGGGACAGTCCTGAGTCTGTGGAGGTTACTGGGCTGCCAGACGATATCCCTTTCAGAAATCCCAATACCTATGACATTCATCGGCTGGAGAAGATCCTGAAGGCACGGGAGAGCATCCGAATAGTGATTATAAACCAGCTCCAGTAAGTTTTCCCAGCTTTGTGATAGGGGAAGTTTCTGTTTGTTAAGTGTTGTCCTTGCTTCTTCAGCCATAAGCAGAGCAACTCACCATGAGGCCACCAGAGCCACCACATACCTGTGGAGGACCTGCTCCATTCCTGGCATCCACTGTCCTGTGCCACAGGGAGGTACTTGGCCATGGGTAGGCACAGTGAAGGATTAGCAGGGCTGATTTGTCCCCTCTTTCTTGTGTGATCTGGGATGATGGTGCTGAGAAGGGATGTGACACGGGGGCTGGTAACTCAAGAGACCCAGCAGAGTTCTTTCAGGTTGCTTCTCCCCAAGTCCCCTCTCCACACAATGGGGTGTTGGAGCAGTCAGCTCAGGTCAGGGTCTGGGCTGTGTCCCAGCACAGGCAGGCACACAGGGTGAAACAACTGACTCATCCCTTGTCTCTTCCACAGGCCGTTTGCTGAAATCTGCACCGAGGCCAAACAAACAGGTAAGGGAAGGCTAGGACATAACTGTGGCTTTCCTGACATTGTGGGAGAGAAAATGGAGGGGAGCTGTGAGGTGGCATTTGAACCTGCCACATCCCCAGGGCAGGGTGGGGAGAAGATCCTACCTACAAAACATTCGGCTCAGCATCTGTTCCAGAGTAAACTATCTTCTTGGAGGATTCCACTTCTGTGAGCTGTGGGAAAGCTGGGTTGTTTGGTTCAAACTTCCAGCATGTTCTGGAGGATGCGATTATCTCTCTCCCATTAGCAATTTACTCACCATGAGCAATTTATTCCCTGGTTAAAGCCCTTAATTTGAGCCATCTTTTAGCAGTTGAATTTCTAAGGGAACAAGGTTTCTGACATCACGGGGAACCTGGGAACGTGTTTCTCTCTCTGTCCCATCATCCTGATAAATCTCAGACAGTTTTAATCAAATGTGTCAGAATTAGCAGTCCTAGAGATAACTGCAGTCCTGTAAGTTTTATGAAAAGAGGTAGATGAATAGAGAAGGGAGATCTGGCAAGTAAAAGCATGCCTGCAGTGTGAGGAAAGCTGACAGCTCTGTGCCACGTCGTGGAGGCCAAGCCTGTGTCACCAGTGGCAGCACAGCAGATACTGCAGGGGGATGCTCTGTGGAAGGCAAGATGAGTCCCCACATTTAGGGACCATTCTCAGGGCTTGGACTCCTCATGCCTCCCCTCTCTCCTTGCAGAGAAAGACATCAGTGTTCCCAAACGGAAGCGGAAGAGGATCTCCGAAGGGAACTCGGTATCTTCCTCTTCCTCTTCTTCCTCTTCCTCTTCTTCCAATATGGAGTCTACATCATCAACAAATCAGATCTCACTTGTGGTAAAGCCTTCCAGATATTAGGGGGGTTACTGCCTACCTATCTTTCTGCTTCAGGATGCTGCTCTCTGTTCTCCTCGAGCTGTCACCACCTCCCTCTACCTGACAAACACTATAAAGTATGATGTAAAATGGCACAAGCAGGTTTGGTGAAGGAGGGGACACACCTGTGGGGCTGTCTTTTTCTGCAGGGTTTGTCTGGGGGAAGTCAGCTGAGCTCTCCTGCATTCCTGCAGTGTGCCTCAGGGGTGCTCAGCTTTAGTGGGTGCTGCATATGAGACAGGCTCAAGCAAATCCCTCCACCCCAGTGCTGGGTGGGGTCTGTGGTGCCTCTCATCACCTTGGGTCTGTGGTGCCTCTCAGCAGAACCTGGTGGTTCCCCATGGTCCAAGCTGTGCTGGGTGTACCTCTAGCTCAGTTCTGGGAGCAATGCAGAGCTCTAGAATGCCACAAAATGGGAAAAATAGGAGATAAAGTCAGGGAGACGCATACAACTGCACTCCTTCAAGGCTTGGCTTTAGTTGTGGATGATACCAAATAAAACTCCCAAAAATGCACAAGAGAAATATAAACTTTAAAATGTTTTTGTCAAGTTTGCTAGTGGTGTTTTGGTTTGGGGTTGGTTCTTTTCTCTTACTTGGAAAGTGGGAGCAACAGCCAGTTGTTGGAACATGTCAGAGATTTGATGTATGTGTGGTTTTGTGTTGTGTCCTAACGGAGACTTTTGCCTTCTTTTTCTCTCCCTCTCTTTCAGCAATGGCCCATGAACATGTACATGTTAGACTATGGTGGTCTAAACGTCCAGATCCCAGGACCTATTAACTATTAGACCTCAATATCAAATAAGAACCTCAAATGAAAGAAAAAAAAAATAAACGTAATTTATGTAAAAAGTGTATATTCCAATATGTATCGATGCCTTTTAGTTTTTCCAATGATTTTTACACTATATTCCTGCCATCAAGGCCTTTTTAAATAAAAATAAAAAGTGTTGCCTTGCTCTTAAAAGTACTTATTTTATTACATAGAGTATTGATAAATAACACAGGTAAGAATAAGGGCAGAAGGGCACCCCTTGGACAGACCTTTTTGAGCTTTGGCTGCTCAGTAAATCCTTAGTAGTCACCAGTGCCTGAAGCCAAGAGGTCTGAAATGTTTTAATGCTTCATTTAATTTAGCTCAAAGGTGTAAAAATTTATGTACAGAGCTGCCAGAGGAGTGGCACTGAGCTGCAGTGGTGACAGAGGAGGGAACCAGTCCTCCCAAGCATCAGTCACCTTCACCCATAAGTTTTGTTGACTCCAAAGCTGAAGTGCATTAGGATTAAGGGGGAAGGGGGTTTCAGGCCCTCCAACAGGTGAGAGTCCCCCCAAGCCCTCCTGTGTTGAGTCTCCTGCTGTCCCAGGCTTGGAAAGGCACAGAAAGATTAAATTGCATGCGTTTAACTGGCATCTGAACCAAGAAGAGTTTTCGGCCACTGAAGTCCTTCATGATTTATGGTTTTATTATTATCATTCTGTGATTTTATGGGAGGCTTTGATGCCTTTTGGGGGAGGAAGCTCCCACAATAGAATTGTGGAATTGCTTAATTTGGAAAAGGTCTGTAAGACTGAGTTGGGCCATTAACCCAGCACTGCCATATTCACCACTGAACCACATACCTAAGGACCACACCCACATAGTTCTTGAATAGTGGGAGGATAATGGTGATGCTTGCACTTTCCTGGACAGTTTATTTCAATGCCTGACCTCCCTATTGTTGAAGACACTTTTTCCCCAATACCAAATCTAAGCATCCCCTGGCAAAACTTGAGGCCATTTCCTCTCGTTCTATCACTTGTTACCTGTGAGAAGAGACCTCTGCCTGCCTGGCTACAACATCCTTTCAGGTAGTTGTGAACAAGAACGTTCCCCCTGAGCCTCCTGTTCTGCAGGCTGATCACACTTTCACACAGGTTCCATAACACTGGACCACTGCAAGTGGCAATGCTGAGTGCATCCAGGGATGGCCCCAGACTCCTCCATGTACCCTGGACTACTTTGCCCCACATAATAAACAAACCAATAAATTGAGGGGTAGAATTTGAAATTCCTGCCCTTGTATTTCCATTCCATTCATTTGGCAGGAGAAGCAAATGGCTGTGGCAGCTGTTGCTTTCCACTGCATGTGTTTAACTTGTGCTTTGTGCCTGCTGAGAGCCGTGCATGGGAGAGACACGGTGGGAACTCATGTCAGTGCAAGAAACCGAGAAGAAGAAACATCCTGGCTTGTGTGTAGGTAAATGCAGCCCAGCATGAGCCACTAGTGAAGCTAGAGTCCTGGGGCTTCTAGCTTTGGAGTCCTTATAAACAGTGATATGTGAGGTGACCATTGCTGAGTGTCCCTCCAGGACTACAGGATGGGTCACCATAGGCTTGTCACAGCAAACCTGCCCCAACAGCAGTGGCTGTGGTCTGCTGGTGGGTAGATGGTGGCAGACAGAGGATCAAAGTCACTCCTGAAGGTTTTTCTGAGTATAATCTGCTGCTTTGTTTTACATGTTTTCTCTCTGCTTGAGTTTGTGTCCCTTCAGGCCATGAGAAGGCTTTGGACAGTACACAGAACTGTTACTTGATGGTGAGTAGATGTGTTTCAAGGCAGCTGCAGTTTCCTGGATCTGGACTTGAACTTGCTCTGGAGTTAGATGTAAATGATCACGTGAAATAACAAAATCCCAAGTAAATGTAGGATATGGCACTGCAGTGCTTTCAGTTCACCAATTCGAGATTTCCTGGCCAATGCACCAATTTATGTTGCGGATTTAGTGCTGGCCAAATTGCCAGTTCACCCACTAGAGTTATTTACTCATTTCCTGCTGTGAGATAAGATCAGGAGAAAGGCAAAACAGGCTCAAACTTTAAAGGGTACAAAGAAAAACTTTATTACTATAAATGATAAGAGAAAAATAATAAGAATCAAAATAAAACGTTTAGAACACTTCTCCTCCCCCCACAACTTCTTTTCTTTCACACTGACAATGTACAGGAACCAATCAGTCAGTTTACCATCTCTAAAAATAGTCTTTCACCAATTTACCTGGGAGAGGATACTTCTTTTCAGTCTATGAAGGTTTCTCTACAAGAAACAGTTTTCTTGTGGCCTGAATGTCACAGTGATCAGCCACCTGGGAGAATGGAAATCTGATCACTGTGTAAAAATCCCTCCACCAGCAGTCTTCCCACAAGCGTTATTGAGGACCATGTCAACTTATGAGGCACACTTTAAGGATTATATCAGTTCAAACAAAAAGCTCTCTTCATCTTTGAAAACAGAGGTCTTTTTTCTTCTTCCCTGGGGGGCAGCATGGATCTTCATCTCTCTATTCAAACTTACGGGATCGCAGCCATTTCAACACCCGCTTACTTTAGCACAAATGCCTCTGCTCATGTCTACAGTTAGAACACTTTCATACACCCCATAACACATTTCTATGGATTATAGGGAAAGAAGAGTTTCTTCTCCACAGCTTAAAAAAAGATAAATTTCAGTCCACAACTCTCCTCCTTCCCTCATCTAGGACCTGACTCTTCCTTTGTCTGACCTCAGTGTTTTCATGGTGTTTCTGTGCATATCTTCATCTCAGTCCTTTTCTTTCAGGAGAGAGAACAAAGTGCCTGCAAGCCTCATTCTGGGCAGTGAAAGAGTTAATATTTTGCCCAGGCCTGCAGATGGTCTTGTGATCTCTTTTTTCCCATATTCTATTTTACCATATCAGAGTGTTTTCAGCAGTTGTGCTGGGCTGGACTAGGATTTTAGCAGTGCTATAAATTCATGAGAAATTATGATCTCTGCAATGATTTTTTATTAATAGAAAAAGCAGCAAGCAAACAGTGCTGGGTGCGCCGGGGAGTCACTGCCCCAGCACCGATGCACAGCACACAGCCTTCCTTCAGCTTTTTTACAGTCTGAGTTCTTGTTTTCCTGATAACTCCCACCTTCTTTCCTTTCCTTGATTTCAAGTTGATGGTCATTGCTAGGGGATCGCTTGCCCTCTTGCAGTGGTCTCTTGGATGAAGGCTCATCATCTTCCTCAGTGTCTTTTTCATGACTTTTTTCTGCATATGTAGTTATCAGCCATTTATATCACTATAGTTATTTGCTTAATACAATTTCCACAACTTCCTTATTTTTTTTGTAACATGCAAGCAAATATGACCGTGAGTTCCTCATTTGCATGCAAGCAGACAACCACAAAGCCTCTTTAAGCCAAATATAGCTACAATTTCTCTTAGGTAAGCATAGTTACAATTTCTCTTAGACAAGCATAAATACAATCTTTTTGTTCCATGTTTTATTGGACTTTCTTAAAATTGATTCTTATAATTATCCCAGGCACTATTTCCGCTTAACATCCAGCATTCGCGTGGTTTTACTTCTGCTATTGCCTCATAACACAAATCACACCTACATTTTTCGCAGCAGGGTCCTAGCCAGAAGTGATGGTGTGTTGTTTGGCTGCCTTCCATTCGGGGAGGAGAACCCAGCTCAGCTCCCTCTCCCTGGCCACAGGGGCTGGCCTGGAGGGGAGCAGCAGGGTGGTCCCTGCCTGGAGCTGCTCTCCAGGGCTGTTAGCAATGGCAGCACTTCTGTCACACGGAGGGGAGAGGGGAAGAGAAGAGCCAGGACCTCCCCAGCCCATCCAGGCTAGTTACCTTCTGAGAGGCCAGAAACCAAAACAGCTTCCCGGGCTTTGTTCATTTTAAAATGTGAATTTCACAGAGGTGTGTCCTTCTCTTTCAGTGGTTTAATCAGCTGTCGGTTCTCAAAACCAATCACTGATTGGTTTTTGTCAGACATAGAGAAAGCCTAGCTGATCCTCTCAGGAAAAAAAAAATCATTTCCATGGGTTGTCTTTAGTGCCAAACCAGCACAGGCACAAAAGTGGTGAAGTCTGTATCAGTGACCCCAGCTGGAAATACAGTTTAACATCTGAGCAGTTGGCATCAAAATCTGACTCTTGTTTCTGCCTGATACTCAAATCTGTGGCATCTCTGATTAGAAAACGTGATTGAGAGATAAAAACTCATTTTCTCTTATCAAATGTCTGAAAGGGGCTTATTTGCAGGTTATGCCCCCCCCCCCCGGTGGATGTCTCATAAGAAGGCACACTTAATATATTTTAATTATTTTTATGTTAAGGACATAGAAGTCTGATGCTGTAACACTGAAGGCATTAGCATGGTTTAGTAATGATAAGAATGTTTGAGGCTGCTGATAGAGACTCTGGCAGGGTGGGAGGCTGGAGTGCTGTACTCACACAGGCCCTGATGATGCCAAAAGGCAGAGGTGAATGCAAGCAGTGGAGTTAAATTAGGGCACAGGAACTGTGCTGGGGCCATACGATTTAGTTCAGAGAGCTGAATGTAATCATAATGGCTGTAAATGATGGGGGGTATGGAAACTGAGCAAAGAGACTCTTCCCCGCACCAGCATCTCCAGCTCAGAGCCTGGTGGGCAAGATGGGGCTAGATGGGGCTGGCTGTGCCACTAAGGCACGGGCTGATTCAAAACAGCCGGGAGGAAAGAGGTTTGTTAACCTGCAGGGAAAAGGTCTGCTCAGGAGAGCTCAGTTAATCACTTGCTGGGGGTGGTGAATTTCCCAAAAGAGGGAGAAAGAGCCGTTGAGGGACACCTGGCAGAGTGCTCAACAGGTGATCAACTGGTCAATGGAGATGTTCAAAAAGCAGCACTTCTGCCAGAGCTCTCTGGGATCTTCTCTGCTCCCTGTGCTTCAGCTGGTGCCAGGGGGAGGGGGGGAGTAGTGGTAGTGTCTTTATCAGCAGAGGAGTTGGAGATAATTAAAGATGGCAGAGGAGAAGAAAGAGGGAAGAATTGATTTACAAAGGACAGTAAACAGTAGATGCCAAGAACTTTGAGCCTGCAAATACTGAGACTGCTCCACTGGGGGAGTCGTTGGGACTCTCAAGGACTGCCTTGAGTCTCTTTGTTTTAGCAAAAGGAGCTATTGAGGGATGCATGGCTAAAGATAACAGCCAATCTGCAGAGGAGATTGAAGGCAGGGGAAATGACCTTGGGCTATAGGTCCTTTCCAGGGTTGTTGAGTGTGTTCTGCTGAGACGCCCTAGACAAGAGGGCTTAGTGGTAGCGATAGGGTGGCCAGAGGAGTTTCTAGTCACCGCAGCAACTGTTGCATCGGTTAACAAATGATTTCTGAATATGGATTTGTAAGGGCGGTGGACTTGGACAGGGGAACTCATTTTGCAGGGGGATGCTTCAAGGGGTTACAGCTACTTTGAGACTTCAGTGAGACCTCCATAACCCCTGGCACCCTGAGAATTCAGGTCAAATAAAACAGATTAATGGAGAAATAAAGAAAGACTTTATGAAGCTGGTGATGGAAACTAAGATGCTATGGATGTGGCTTTTGCCATTAGCTTTGGCAATAATAAGGGCCAGGCCCAGAGGAGATATTCAATCATCTCCCTTTGAATTGTTGTTCTGTAATTCCTTACCCTTGTAATTCTCAATGTAGCACAGGGGCGGGGGGCTGTGTGTAAATAAGTGATGTGTATTTAAAACAGTATGTGGCCAGGATACTGTCTCTTGTGAGATCTCTTTGGCAGAAAGCCCAGTTAGCACAGACTCTGCCTTTGGACTTTGCTATTCATAACATCCAACCGGGAGACTGGGTCCTAGTTAAGGAGTGGAAAGAAGCACCACTGGTGGTGAAGTGGCGTGGACCTTTCCAGGTGTTACTGACCACAGAAACACCTGTCAAGACAGCTGAACACAGGTGACCCATCACAGTCGCGTCAAGGTCTCTAAAGCCCAAGAGATTTGGACATCTCAGGTGGAGGAGAAGGGTGGCAGGCTGTGACTGAGGAGTGCCCTGGAGCAGCAGCCAGTGCACTGACGTGGGGGAAGCCCCAGGTGCCTACCCACAGACTGCCTCCCAAAAAAGTCTCTATGGGCATCCCTCCTCTAGGGTCTCCAGTCACTGGGGGCAAATCCTTGCTGCTGTCATTGTCTTCTTTATGTTAAGCTGTTTCTGTGCCTTCACGCATCACAGGTGATGTGGAAGACAACTGTGAAAATTAAATAGAAAATTAGACTACACCATTAGAATGTTTTTCTTAATAATCTTACCTTTATGTTGTCAGTTAAGTTTGGGCCAGAAGTGAGAGAATTGGGGTTTTTAGTCCTGGGAAAAGTAACAAAAACCTTTAATGTCAGCAATTGTTGGATCTGCAGAAGGCCAGGACAATGTGACCACAGGCCATGGGTTGCCAACGTGCCTATTGCAGGTTACCTCCAAACTGGTCAGGAGTATGTTATACAGGATTCTTTTTGCTACCACAAGCTCAGGGAAATCAGTTAAGAAGAAGGGGGAGTGTGTGGAAAATTAAATTACCCAAACCGTTGTTTGCAAATAGCTGACAATGAAAAAGTGGTGGAACATATAACAAAGGAAATAAGAAAAGTTAGCATATGTACCAGTTCAAATGTGGAAAGGATGGGAATGGGGCACGTTTTCATGCTTACCTGGTAGACTGTGGGTTAAATTAATGCTTTTTTTCCCACTTATGTGGTGTAGTAACTCTATTTTTTTTTTTTTACCATGTGTGATCCCCTTGCTTAGTGCAACTTAGTTAACATGTAGTAAAGGGGATGCAGGAAGTAGCCCTGCCTACTGATCCAGAAATGGCTACAAAAGGACAGAAAATTATGTCACTGCAAATAATTGCAAAACCTAAAGGGACCCAGGAACAGAAGGTAAAGGCAATGATAACTAACTAAGGTTTGTAAAGACAATTACTGAGAAAATAAAAGAGGAAGGATTGAAAGGAATGCGGGAGTTTTCTTTAGAAACAACCTGTTGTTCTGCTGGTAAATAAAGCTAGATACTGAGAGATAAAAGAAACACGGGCAGGATTCCACTGATTGATAAATGGAATGAGAGGTTTATCTTTACAAACAAACTGTAGGTCTGCTGATATATAAAATTGAATAGGAAAGATGAAAGAAACAATGGGAAGAACCATAAACACCATAAGGAATTCCACTGAGTGATACAAGGAAAAGACAAAGGGGAGGGGGTAGACATTAGAAGGGACTCTTAGGTATTAGGCATTTTGGGAAGTCTGTACCTCTCAAGTACTCCAGCCAATGGGGAAAGAGAGAGGGACATGTGGTTGCAAAATTGGAATAAAAAGGAGGCTGCATTCTCCAAAAATTTGGGAGATCTCTGGGGAATGCCCCATGGCCTCTCCCTTTATTCAAATAAAGTTGCAGGACTCCTCTGTCTCCTTTTTGGACATAAACCTTTGGTGTGTGTGGCTTTGTTTTCCTGAGAATTACAATTAGATGAGTGAAGATGCAGATCTTAATGCTTGAGCTGTGTTTCTCATTTATTACTTTTCAGACTCTGGTGTTTTGGAGGGGGCTGGGGGTAGTGTTTATGTGTTTACAAATCCAATAACAATCCTCATTAAGAGTTGCAAAACACGAAGCCATTTTCATCCCAGGCAGATGGCAACTAAATGAAGTTTAATTAAAGAATGAGAGCTTTGATTCAAATAATTTTTTAAAAGTGTAGTGCACCGAGATGCTAAAGAACAGCATAAACAGCATCTGTGCTTTTGTTCAGAAGCCTAAATACATTTTTGAGGAATCCTTTTGCAATGCCTTGCAGAGCAATCCCTGGTGGTGGCATGCAGCTTGCCAGGCAGGACAGCCAGAGGGTGCCCCACAGGATCCTACTTCCCCTGACACTAGGGAAAGGCTGGGAAAGTAATAATGCAGTTAAGAGTGAGGTCTTCCTTCCTTCTTTGGGTAGTTTGTTTTTGGGGTTTTTTTTAATGTTTATTTATACTTTTGAAGAGTTCAGCTGTTGCCAAAGTAAGACTTTGTCTTAGCTACAACCAAGTTCCGGACTGTTTTCCAGTGGTCATTACAACTCGTTCCTTCCTGCAGATCCCAGACTCTTCCAGCAGTGCACAAAGCAAGCATGGCTGCACAGACATTACCTGTAGCTCTTTGCAGCCTACACAGCTTAAAGCAAGTTGCTTATGCAAGGATAAAAAGGGACTGGAGGCTCAAGGGTTGTGAGAGGCTCCATCCCAGTTGTGGCAAGGCTTGGCTGCCCTGGGAGCTCCCAGGCAGCTTCAGTTAGGGCTCAGTGCTGCCCTTAAGGTCAGCTGTGATAGGGAAGATGTGTGCTAATGTCTTTACCAACAGTTCTGTGTTAAGGTCTTTGAAATAGGTCTGAAAGTCTCCCCTAACTCCAAGCAGCAGGGTTGTTGCAGAGCCCAGCCAGCCTGGCTCCTGATAGAGACAAGTGGCTCTGCACAAGCTGGAGTTCCTGAACTTTGGGGTAAAATTACAGCTTCAAGGGGGCATATATGGTATGGCTCAGGAAGGTTGTATCTTCCTGGTGTTATAAACGAGAAACAAAGTCTCGATATTCAGCAAAATTTCGATTGCATTATTTGATCTAGACGGAGCACGCAGCGCTGGGGAACGTGAGGGGTCAGTGCTCACTCCACGCTCCATCGAACCTTGGTTTGCAGCTCCTTTTTATAGGATGGTTTTCCTTGTAGTCTCCGGACAGTTTGTCAAGCAGCCATGTGGTCTTGGTAGATAAGGAACAGTAGACATGGGGGGGTCTGGTCTTAACAGATAGGTTGGGATTGATTACACCAAGGCAGGAAATCTGGCATTGCAAAATCTTTCAGGCTGCAATTGATTATACAAAGGCAGGAAATCTGATTTTGCAATATCTTTCAGGCCGTGGGAAACCCCCGTTTTGCAAACTGGTATCAAATACAATTTACTAAAAAACACAATATTTGTAACAGGGGGATTTAAACAGAATGATTTAATAATATATATTTTTTTTCTATTTAATGTCCATGCTTCATTTCAGACCTAAGTATTCTGGTTTATACAAACCCCAATGCTTTTATGATTAATACAAATCTTTTATCAATTATCACACTAGTACATCAGCCAATGGGGAAAGGACAGGACAACGTGAAGCCGGGAGTTTAGGACAAAAAGAGGCTGCACCCTCCAAGACCTCAAGAGATTAAGCGCCCAAGACCTCTCTCCCTTTATTTGAATAAAGTTGCAGGACTCCTCTGTCTCCTTTATGGACACTGGCTTTTTACAGCGTGATCTTCCATGCAATCCCCACCTGTCTGGCCACAGCAGGATTTTCTCACACCAACATTTTCTGCGATCCCAGTGAGAAGCCCTGATTTCTGTGCAGGGTCTTTCTCCACTACAGTGCACACTAGAGCCTTTCCAAGGGGTGGCAGCTGCTTGACAGAGCAATGACTTTCATTTATTTCATGTCTTTGTGCATTGTGTGACCTTCAGACAACGGCTTTTCTTCCTCCACATAACTTTTTGTTAGTTTAGGCAAGAAGTTTTTTTCTTTTCCCTGTCCTTGGAGACTGTGGCAGCAATCTTTCAATGGCCTTTTCTTTCTTTTTTTTTTTTTTTTCTTTAACTGTTTGGTTTGATTTTGGTCCAAGATAAGAGAATCGATTGGAGACTGATTGTGACAGGGACTGGCAGGGAGCTGAGTGGCTGCTCCATCCCAGCCCGACCTCAGAAAAGCTGACTCGGCGAAAGAAAGGACCCTAAATCCACCAGCTTCATCTGCTATCAAGAGGAGACCAACATCACAGATTCACCAGGTTCCCATCTGTTTTTTTCCCCAAGCTGCTGTGTGAACCTTTTGTTTTTTTCTTCCCTGAGACAAAATTCATCGCCCTTTTTTTTCCCCTCCTCCCTGCCACATAGTCAGCAGTTGTTTTTTTTAATTCCCTGGTGTCAGCAAAATCCAAAAATGCCAGAAGTTTGTGTTCAAGAAGGAGACAGAGGAGTCCTTCAAATTTATTTAAATACAAGGAAAGAAGTCACTAGGGCACAGGCCCATGGACTTTTCTCTCGAGCTCTTGGAGGGTGCAGCCTCCTTTTACCCTAAACTCCGGGCCACAGGTTGCTCTCTTCCTTTCCCCATTGGTAAGGTACTAGGAAGGTGCAGCCTACCTGAACCACCTTCCACATATTCCTGCTTTGAACCTACTGTTTTACCCCAAAGTTCAGAAGTTCAGCTTTGTGCAGACCCTTGTCTATCCCAGGAATCAAAGTGTCTGGGCTCTGCAACAAACCTGTTGCCCAAAATCAGTAGAAACATTAACACCCATTTCAAATTGTTGCTACCCATACCTTCACCCATCTCATTATGTGTAAAGACATTAGCGCACATCTTTCCTCACTCTGGCATTTTGGGCAGTTTTTTGTTTCAGTGTTGGGGGCAGGAGGTGGGCTAAGGTTCTGACAATTCAATATCTAGCATTTATTATTTTTTTTTTCTCCGTGCCATGTTGGCAATTTGTCAATAAACAGTTGGGGTTTTTTCACTTTCATGCATTAATATGAATTTCTTATTGGTGGGAAGGGATTGCTGAAACACTTTTCTTCTGAGGAAACACTCATTCTAGAGTGGTTTTCTCCTGAAGTTGTCTCTAAACCGAGAATTCCTTGTTGCTGGCTGGGACCAGCCAGGTTCCTAAGTCCTCTGGTCCCTCTTAATGAGGTCCCATTTGGGCTGCCAAGAAACTGTCACCAAATGGCGTGAAAGAAACTTATCCAACTGCAATCTGATGTGAATGAGCAGACACTTCTTTATTTTGTGGCTGGTAACATGGAGGATAAGTCTCCAAACATGTTTGGCTTAGTAAACAAAACCAATCAATTTTATATACATCTTCTGATGAATCATTGTTACATAAGTTCTTTTATATGCTATGTATAGTATTCCCACTCTTAAATGTAACCATTACAATTACTTGTTATAACTTGTATAACTTCATTAATGTTCCTACCCTAAGACAATCAATCATTGGTCATCTCTACCGAGGAGCTGTACATTGGAATCCCTGATATTCAAATTTAGATGGGAAGGATAAGGGGTTTGCAAGCAGTGTCACTGGTGAACATGACAGTCTCCATAGTTTCTTGAACAAAAGATAGGAACTCCAGTAACTTCTTAGTGAAGTTTCTATGATTGTATATTTTAAACAGCACTCCTAACATTCTGATACCTCATACTTCACAATTTTCTACTGCCTTTTATATGATTAAATCTATTATTTTATGAGAGTATTTATTGTTGTCCTGTCGGTTGCCTAGGACCCTCTGCAGGGCTGTCTGGTGGTGGCTGGCACCTCTCCTGCTCTGCCAGCTTGTGCACAACCCTTTTGGCTTTCATTTTAGAGATACTTGATCCCTGGCTGGTGTGGCTGGAGGAAAATTTGTGATTTACAAACTGCTGCAACAGTGTCTGTGCACGTCTGCAATGGCACAACTGTTCAGTGACATGAATAATTATTCAGCAGCCATAAATTATTTTTATGTCCCTATTAACCAGTATGGTCTTTGAAGCATCTCACCACACAAATTTGCCACATTTTCGAAGTGGCAGCTTCTTTTGTGCTTGAAGAAGATGTACCTAGGGGTTCCCATGATGCATTACTAGTGCCTGCAATTCTGGTTAGCATGTTAAAGGATTTTATTTGTGAACTTTGGAAAAATGCATATTTACTGTCACTGTATCCCTCTGGCACAAAAGTTAAATTATTTTAAAATGCTTTTCTCTTCTTATAAAAGAGTTACAGTACACAAGCCAGTTACATGAAAACCTAATTCAATTTGTTGTTGGAGCCCATCTGGTTAACTAGCAGAAGTAGAAAAGCAAAGTGATTATGAATACTTTAAGCCAAGGAATTTAGATCAAAATATTTTCTTCCAGAAGGCTTGAATTTTAAATCTAGAAAGAACACTAAGATTAATTAGTCGGGTGTTTTATGTAAAAAATACTTGGTTCAAGAATATGACAGCAAAACTCCATGGAGGCTGTATCTTATGCTGAACATCTTTTCTAGAAGGAAGTTCTTAATTTCCAGGCTCTGAACTGATGGAGCAATTGTTATGGTCCATGGTAATATATTACAGTTTTAATTACTCCATCTGCAAAAACCACATAAGTTACTTCTAGTCTGAACACTGATTTACAGTATACAGCAAATATCTCTGACAGATTTGGAAGTCTTAAGAAACTGTTTTTTCAGTAATCATCTTGTAATCATGCTGGATAAACACTATTTCACATAAAGTGCGACTTAACTCTGTGACTTCAGTTAACTTTATCCAGCTTCCCAGCTCACCCGGAGGAGATGATAAGAGAGTGTGTTGGGGGGAAACGGTTAAAACGGGAAGGTTTGGTCAGCAGGAGAGAATGGTTTTGATCAAAGTGATTTTGCAGCTGGGAATGCTAGAAATTATGTGAGAAAACTCCATTTATTATGCTTATTGTTGCTCATTCTCTGCTTTGTCAAAGACAAAAGTACACTTTGCGTTTTGGGTGTGGTTTGATGGTTACCCTTGGTTACTTTTGTGTGTTGGTTCACACAGAGGGATACAAAAGAGTGGGAAGAGTCCTGACCTGGAGAAATACCAAATCTCCACTCTTCTGAGGACCCAAGTCATAGCAATAATGGTCATACCAGCAGGAAGCAGCTGCACATACAACTCTCAAAATGAATCATGATTGTGATGTTGTTTAATCAAAAGGCACCTTTCCCCCCCAGAACAGTCCATGGCTGCAGGGCAACAGTCTGGACGTGGCCTCTGAATGATGTCCTGGCAGTGAACTTCCATTTCGTAGACAGGTAAACTCCTCTGGTCTTCCAGAAGGATTTGCTTGAGTAACTTTCGAGCAGGGTGAATTCATGGTATTTAAACCTGTATGAAATGGTCAGTATCAGCTGTGTGTGCAGTAAGGTGCAGCTGGAAGATGGCAGCAAGAAGATATGGTGGTGCATGAAGTTCTAGAGGCCTTCTACTAAAATGCCATATAAACAGTAAGGGAACTGACAAATTGATATAGTAAATAGTTGTGGCTGCCTAGAAAGATTTGGTGTCTTTTGTGCTGAAGTTCTTCACCAGCGGGTACGCCTTTCCCTGCACAGGGTCTGCTAAAAGGAATCACCCAGGTACTGCAGGGTGAAATCTACTGTTTTCAGTTAAGGTGGTGATGATTTTTAACATTTTAAGGTTTTGACGTGTTTCAGTGGTTGGGGTTGGGATTTGTGTTTCTAGGCTGCTGCAGAATGCTTCTGTTTCCCACAATGTAAATTTTGAGGACAGTTTTGTCCAACGGAACAGTGGCAATGAACCAGGAGAGCCACGCTATCTTGAATCACTCAGATCAGTTGTTTAGGGCTCTCTGCTCAGTGTTTGCAGCTGAGTATTTGGTTTGCACAAGTCCACAGCCTCCAGTGATGGTACAAGAATGGCCAAAGCATATCCTGAAGGGCCCTTTCCCAGTGTCTGAGCTTTATTCCCCGGACAGATTTCTTGCTATTTATTACAACTAGGAGGAAGCTGAATGCTTCCATTTCTTTACAAATGACATTTACTTAAAAATGTAGTGTTTGGTGGTTGTTCTTGACCAACTCTAAAACATATTGTGAACATTTTGAGAATCAGCAGTTTTGGGAGTCTACACACTGTAAATATAATGTTATTTATGAAAATGGTAGTTTGATTTAAAATCTCTTGGTTTTAATTGAATTTGAGTTGGATCAAATTTTGAAATGCAACATCTTCCTTTGAATGGAAAACTTTCCATCTACATTTACTACATTGAAGCTAAATTCAAAGGAAAGGAATACTGATGTCAAACAAAACATTTGATACTTTTTAGCCAGGAAAAAAGATCTCATAGGTAGCATCCATTTTGCTTAACATCTTTGAAAATGAAATTAAAGACTGCTGAGAGGAATGACAGATTTGTCTTTACAAACAAGCTGTGGGTCTGCTGGTCGATAAGAGTAGCACTAAGAGATAAAAGAAACAATGGGAACGATTCCACTGATTGATGAATGGAAAAAAAAAAAAAGATACTGGCCTTTACAAACTCTAAGTTTGCTGATAAATGAAAATGTATAGTGGACGATGAAAGAAGCAATGGGGAAAAACCATGAATTCCCTAAGAATTAAAAATTAAAAGGGAGGGTTGCACATTAGAGGGGAATCTCGGGTATCAAGCGTTCTGGGAAGCCTGTGCCTCCCAAGTACCTCAGCGCATGGGGAAAGAGAGAAGCCGGGAAATGGGGATAAAAAGGAGGCTGCATCCTCCAAAAATTTGAAGGACCCCAAAGGGAATGCCCCATGGCCTCTCCCTTAATTCAAATAAAGTTGCAGGACTCCTCCGTCTCCGTTTTGGACATAAACCTCTGGTGTTCGTGGTTTAATTTTCCTGACATTGCTTTGCCACGAAGGTCCCGAGTACCCCTCAGCAAGCCTTCTGCTGGCGGAGGCTGTTGCTGCCATCACTTAGGGCGCAGGGCAGCTCGGCGCCCCCAGGCCCCGCGGGCCCCGGGCCGCAGGAAGGGCTCGGGGGCACGCCCGGCCCGCGGCCCTGGCGCGCTGCCCGGCGGGAGCTCCGGCCCAGACTGCGACTCCCGGCGGCCCCCGCGAGCGCCTGCGCCGCCGCGGCTGCGCGACCGAGCCTTCCCTCGCCCGGTGAGGCGCCGGGGTCGGCCCGACACCGCGAGGGACGAGCGGGGCCGCTCGACTGCGCAGAGAGCCCGCAGGAAAAGCGCCGCTGTCCCGGCGTCCTCCCGTAGCCGAGCGGCGTCTCCAGGCAGAGGGACCGGGCTGCCCGCGCCCGGGGCGGGTGAGTGGGAGGGCAGGCCGGGCCCGGCGGGGTGGAGCGAGGTCCGGACCGTGACGCGCGGTCGCGGAGGTTTGGAGCCGCGCGGGGCCGAGGCGGGCTCGGCGGTCGGGGTCGCTCCCCCGCCGCTCTCACGGGGGGCTGCGCTCCCTCCGCCGGCGGCAGGGGGCGCTGCCTCCACCCGTTGGTCGTGCAGGGCGGCGCGCGCGTGCCGGAGCCCTGCCCGTGGCGGCCGCGGGGAGGGGAAGGGAAGGGAAGGGAAGGGAAGGGAAGGGAAGGGAAGGGAAGGGAAGGGAAGGGAAGGGAAGGGGCGGAGCGGGGAGGTGTGCGAGGGGCCGTGGCGGAACCTGCGCCGGCCCCGCGGCTGCTCCGGACGGGCCTTGTCGTGCGGCTGCGAGCGGGGGAGAGGTCCGAGTCCCGCTCGGTCCTGTGTACGGCAGCGCACGGCAACACACGAGCTCCTGTGAGCAGCTCTCACCGCACCCAAGGCAGGCACTGGCGCCCAGGCTGCGTGCCGCTGGGTAGAAATTACGGAATCAGAGAAAGCTTTGGATAGGAAAATACTTAAAAATCCTGTAGTTCTTATTAAAGCTTCCACTAGACCAGGTCGCTCCTAGCATTGCCCAGCTTGCCAGGGCCTCACCACTGCTGCCTGAAAGATAGGCCTGAAATAAATCCCCGTAGTCCGATGTCTGTAGAGCAGGAATTTGTTTATTCCAGTGCTTGTGGTGAGGGGGACATCTCCACCTAACTCGCCCACCTTTGTCAGGTGCTGTGGTATATTTATACAATAAGTATTGCCTAGTGTTATGATGTCATTTTAAGATCACCTACACACCGGAACTAATTTACATAGCATGAGCTCAGGGATATTAGATAGTTCCTTTGCAACGCTCTTGCGCCTCCCCAATTCAGGGGTCATCAGGGGTCGTTGATAAAGGCTTCCGGGGTCTTCTTTGCATCTGAACTTTCTGTCTTGAGAGCATGCACACTTACAGTGTTCCTTGGGCTGTCTGGTCCTAATTTCTTTATTTTGTGGTTAATTGGCTTTGCACTTGCCCATTTTTCATTAATACTTATCTGTCTCTAAAGTTGTCCACCTGGTGAGTTTTTGTCTTCTTTTGTGTCTATTCAGCATTAAGCAGTTATTGCTTAACCATATACTAGCCATTACATTGTCTAGGAAGTAATTTATATCAGGTTATATAGGTATAAAAAGCTGTAATTCAGGTTATATTGATACCAGGTTATATAGATACATCAGGTTATATTGATATTTTATAACTCAAGCTGTGTATACAAGCATCAACACCCTCAAAATACCCAGTCTAACCCTGCCCTCTGTCAGTGTGAAGTCTTTCCCCCTAGTCCTTTCTCTCCAGGCCCTTGTTCAAAGTCCCTGTCCAGCTTTTTTGTAGGCTACCTTCAGGTTCTGAAATGCCACAATTAGGTCATCTTGGGGCCTTCTTTTCTCCAGGCTGAACAATTCCAGTTCTCTCAGCCTTTCCTTGTAGGAGCCTTGTTCTGTCTATCTAATCATCTTAGTGGCCCTGTGTGCAGCAGCTCGGCTGCTAGCCAAGAACAGCTCCAGCTGACAACAAAGAATTGCTGCAGAAGCCTGTCAGCCTGGTGCTAAAGAGAGGTTGGCATATAACTGTACATCTGTATGGACGTATAACCTTACTAGCGTCTCTTGGCTTCACAGCAGCGTTTTTAATCACAAAATATTTTGGGTATCACCTGTTGTGTTGTCAGTTCTTTGTTTTCAGGCTTCTTTTATCGAAGGTTTGGTATGTGAGGTGCTTGAGAGAAGCATCTGCATGGTGACTTTCAGGAGTGCAGCTGCCCCCTGTAAGCTAATCATGTTGCTGAGTTGTCCGTGTACAAGTCTTTCATTCAGTATCTCACAATAAGGAACAACTTTTCGACTCCTTTTTTAAATATATCTCATATTTTTTTCTGCTTGTTTAACTTTTAGTCTGCATTTAAGATAACAAAATCCAATGAAGCATTTTAAAGGAAAGAAAACAGTAACTAAACAAAAAAAACCCCAAACTTGTAATTCTGTTATGTAAATTAGATGTCATAAAAGTTTGTCTCTTAAACAGCCTGGTATAGGGGACGTGAGGGACAACTGAGGTATCACTACTGGTAACCTTTTTTTCTTATCCATCAGGACATGAGAACCTTTTTATAGAAGTTTGATTGAAGCTTGTGTTGCTCTGAAAAGACTGTGTGTTTGTAATTTTCTGAGGAAAAAGTTACCAACACATTCCTAAACTCAGGCTTGTCAAGTTGACTTTTATTTCTGGTCCCTGGACTTTTTATTCTGTGATGTGGAGCCTGACCTGATGCTGGATTTAACCCTCTAGTTCCTGATATCGTGTCAAGGAGTGGCTGTTCCCAGAAACAGAGATCTGAGATACAGCTTAGCTGGGTAGAGGCTCCAGGGCACTATGATCTAATCAGGTGCAGGCAGAGGCAAGGATGAGGGAGAGGTCTTCCATATAAATTCCGAGGAGGGACCAGGGAAGAAAGACAAAAGATACTCGGTATGCAGGGACTTTTGTACTGGGGAGGTTCTAGGGGAGGGTACAACTTCTCAGCCAAGAGGGGGAAGGCTGGGGAGGAGCGCAAGGTGGGGTTTATAATACACAACCCAATGAGGGAACAATTTAAACAAGCCAGTGGGGCTTTGAAGATTAGAGGATTTCCAAAGGACATTTCCAAGCAGGGGTTTGTCACAAGGAAGGATTAACAGCTTGGCAGGGGGAAGGGCAAAGGACATTTCCTCAACATGGGGCAGGTCTTTGGATATGAGGGGCAGCTGGGCAGGAGGGCACAGCTTAGGTTAACCAACAGCACAGGGGGGAACAGGAACAAACCATTAAAGAAAAAACACACTACGACAATTCAGGGTGAAGAGAGCCTTATAAGAGGATTGACCAATGTTCTTCCTTTAATGCCAGGAAGAACACATGTAATTTGTTCCATGGAAATCAGTATTCTGGTTCATTTGGTTGAATGTAATAATACACTAGTGAGGACAGCTAGACTGTGCATGACCAACAGGGTTGCAGCAGACACTGTAAATCTCCTTTCAGAGGAGACATCTGGGTGTTCCCACCTGAACTGAACTGATACTAACCCATTGAACTCTGTTTCATGGGGTTGCCCCACCCCGACAGATCAGGTCTGTGACCATCACTTTGACCAATCTAAATTGTAACAATCAAGTCTTGTTGCTGGATCCATGGGTGGTGATATTTTTACTCTCTATTATCTACTCTTATCCTTTCTTCCCTTTTTTTTCTTTTCCTTATATATTTTCTTAAATTATGTCTTTGTGCTTCTATATTGTTGCTATAAATAATAACTGGAATAGCTATATACCTCTTTTCCATTGCAACCAAAATGTTCTAAAGTAAACATGCCATATTATTAGAGGTTAGGGGTTTTCCTTTTGTTTCCTTGTTCTTAGGGAGTGTTCTCCCATTTTGTTGCTTAGAAACCAGGACGACCGGGTACTTACAAGAGAGAAAAGAAGTTGCCAAGCTCAGGGCAGGAGGGCACCTGGCTGCAGTCTTACGAGGGCTTCTCTCCTTCAGAGATACTGGGAGAATTGGGCTGGGGAAAAAAGGGACTGGGGCAGCTGCTGGCTCCTGTTCTCTCAGCATTCCCAGGGGAGACAGGCTGCGGTCACTGTGGGGAGAGTTCCCCAGCACTGCGGGTTCTGTGCTCTGTCTTTCTTCTACCGTGAGCGCAGCTCCGCTCGTAAGAGCGGCCATTGCACGGGGACCTTACTAACACCCTGCCTCCCTCGAAAAGGGACTTTCACCATCTGCTGGGGTGCCTCAGGGGAAGCCCGGGATCCCCGAGCTCCTTTCCCCTCCCGGGGAGCCTCTCCCGGCCCTGTTCGGGAGCCGGGCTGCCGCTGCTCGGCCCCCGCCGTTTTTTCCGCCGCCGCTCCGAGATTTCGCTCCGCCGCGGCCCGCGTTCCCCGCCCGCCCGGGCGGCACGCGGTTACAGCCGCAGCCGCCGAGTTCCCGACGCCTCTTGCTCGCTGCCCGGGGTGAGCTCGGCCGCTCCGAGGTTCCCGCTGGGGCACGGGGATCGGCTGCCCCGGGGGGGGGTTTGTGGAGCGAGGCCTCTCCTCCGTCCCTTCCCATCTCGGCCGAGCCGCCATTACCGTGCGGTGCCCGAGCTGCGCACGGCGCCCCCTGCCGGCGCGGGGAACCCTCGCACCCGCCCTGCCCGCCGGGAGCCGGCAGCGCCCCTGCCGGCCGTGCCCGGAACTGCAGCCGAGGGCAAAGCGCCCTCTGCGCGCAGCGGGACGAGGCTGCGCTGGGTTCTGCTGCTCTTGTGCTGCTGCTGCTGCTCTTTGCTGGCCTTGTTACACGTGCTAGGAAGGAGCTGCCATTCCTCGTCTCGCATCTTTGCCTGAGAGCTCCTGAATTTCAAGGTTATGTCGTTCTGACGGAAGGGGGTCATGTTTTCCACTCCAGGGGAGGTTCCCGCCTTCCTTGGCAGAGACCTGTCTCTTAAACTAAGATACATACACACAAATAAATATATATATATGTATACTTTCTTGTTTGTATATATTTAGTGATCTTTCAGTGTTTGACTAGGGGGTGTAACCTGGGTAACCCCCCGGGGTTAATAAGACTTAATGAGACCCCCAGGGGTCTCATTTACCATGCCTTCAGAGGTAGGTTGTAACATTTGGTCTTCACTTTTCTCCTTCTAAAAGGAAAATTCAAGGACTTTTTTAGCACTGTATTGTGGTGATCTTCACCTTAGGCAGTATGCTAGTTCTAACTGAGATAGTTTTCTTAGTATCTGGTGTAGAACCCTGTTTTGGATTTCTGCTGGAAACAGAAATTGCCATTACCTCTGAGCAGTGTTTGTACAGGGCCAAGGCCTTTTCTGCTTTTCACTCCACCAGTGGGGAGGCTGGGGCTGCACAAGGAGTTGGGCAGGACACAGCCAGGACAGCTGACCTGGTGGAAGGACCTGTTTGCTTCCTCCTCAGTGTAGCAGTGTGCCAGTGTTCAGCATCTCCATTACTAGCATCCTCCAACAGCTGCTGACTGTGCCACTCTCTGCCACTTTATCCAGAATGCACTTCATGCAAAATGCAGCTTGCTGGTCTGTGCCTGAGAGCCAGAATGCTGCTACATGTGTTTTGAGTTTGCAGTGTTGATCATTTGGGCTTCTGTCATGTCACCTTTGAAAATTTGAGTCACACTGTGTGGCCAGGTTCTACAGGAGCAGCAAGGTATCTCATCAGCCTGTGAAATGTCTTGTTTATCTGATACATCTTGTCTGTTGATGGGATTTTTCTTGACTTGCATGTGGACTTGTTACAGCTAAATTATCTACCAGTTTTCTCTTTCTCCAAGCATGTCAGGTTATTGCTCTGAATATGTGTAAACGTAGCAAGCTGCAACAATCCAACAGAAAAATGTGCTCTTGGAAGCTGCTGAAACTTCATTCTCATATATATCAGTCTTGTGTAAACAAAGCTACCACCAGAAGCATAAACAAGTCTTGATTATTACTTAAGTCTTAAATAAGTAGGAAATCTCCTGAATGACCTACAGAAAGAAGGGGTTTTTTTTGTGTCACTGCTGAAACTTAATTATTAATTTTAGCGCCTTAGTTGACACTACTTAGCTGTTAATTAATCCCACAGTTGAAAAATATGCAAATAAGAGTGTCATATTGTAGTTACTGATACTGTAGTCTTTGAGGCTGTGATTTTGGGGCAGGGTGGTGATTATTGTCGCTACAGACCTCATGTTAGAAGATAGAAATCAGAGGAGACACACTCTTGTTTCTTCATGCAGAATAGCCAAATCTTCATTCACATAGCTCATATTTGTAGGAATATCAGAAGGCACTATGCTAAATCCAGTTGATTATCAATCCACTGAAACTCAGTTCATTGGTTGGTAAGTGTCCAATATGCATGTCCATCAGATCTTTCTCATTCTAGATAGTTTGCATACTTCCTTCACAGATTCTAGGATAGTCTTCTTATTTTTGCAGGTGTGAACTGTTTTTCTCACAAGAATAGGTGGTTATGCAAGCTGATTTTTATTCTTGGAATTATTTTTGCATGGGAACTTAACAGGCTAGCTCAGCTAGAGCAGCAAGGCCTGATCTACTGTGGAGGAGACTGACTACTCTGCAGATACCCCTGTGAGGCCTCTTTGGTATTCTCTTTGAGATAAGAAAAACTACTTACTTAGAATGACTAATGCTAGAAAAATGTTAGACCCTTGCTTATCTTTCTAGAGGATAATTGGTTAGAATTGATTTTCTGTAATTGGTTATTTTAAACATAGAGCTTTTATGCAGATGTATAGTGTTTTAATTCTGTTGGCCTATTTTCAATCCACCCGAACCCTATAAAAAACCTGTAGTAACCCATGTATTTGGACTGTTGCCTGACTTCCCTTCACGAAATAAAGCCTGTGGAGAACATCTGCACTGCTCTCCTGATCTCTTTGTGTCAGCTGAGAAAGGTCTCAGTAAGTGAAGATGAAATCACAGAAGAGCTGACTGCCTAGATAGGCAGTGCTTACAGACCTTGTGGCTGAAATCTGCCAGAGGCAGATAGCCTCTGTCTAGGTTTTACAAGGCTTTTCTTTTAGGAAGTTTTAGCTATATGCAACAATTTGTTTTGACCTAGGCCACCATGCTTGTAGGAAAGGTGGTTGCAGGGGGGCAGCTGGGTAGTGGAGCAGAAAGTACTGCAGAGTTGATGGATGATGTGGACATCCTGCACTTGGTGGGCCAGAAGCCTGGGGAACTTCAAACAGAAACGTGAAGGATGAAACCAAAGGAATGTAGTGCTTTGTCTAAAAAAAAAAAATCTTGCAAGAGTGCAGGTGCAGTGAATGTTGCTAAGTACAGGTGTAGTTAATCAATGTTGCTAAGAAATATAAATATTGTCGTTATTGCCTATTGCACAAAACTGTAAGATTACATAAACTGGGCTGTGGGATCAATAAATTTGCTTTGGCTTCTTGCTTGCATTAAGCAAAGTCCTGTCTCTCAATCGTCGCTGTGTCATAATTATTATTTGCCGTTTATTAATGCCAGTGTTTGTTGCTGTGTTTATCTAGACATGGTAAGAAAGAAAAATCAATGTAAATTCTGCTAGTCAATTAAAATAGATTTTTCTGGGCACAGATAGTTTGTGGCCTGATCATGATACAGCATTTCATCTTACATTTAGCTCCAGCTTTGGATGAAACAGCAGGAGGCATTAAGAATAGAAAAATAAACACTTTGTCCTCTTAATTAACCTATTTGTTTGGTTGCTTGTATGTAATGGGCTGTGTTCTATGGGATTTTGATTTTTTTTTTCTTTGCTTGCATAAGATTTTCATTTTTTTGCACTGTTGTACATATCTGAAAAGGTTTTTTCTTTTCATTTTACAGGAGGAAAATGGCTCAAACTATTGCACCAGCAACGTCCATCCATGTTGAGGAATCCTTAGAAAGCAGAATGGTGGTTACATTCCTCATGTCAGGACTTGAGTCAATGGTTAGTAGAGAAGTTAAATTTCTGCATCATAAATCTGTCTTGGTATTTGCAGGATGACATCAGTGTATTGCTTCCCACTGGGCAGCAGGGAAGGTGGATTGTTGCATCTGTGCAGTACTGTGTGTTGTCCAACCAGCTGTAACTCTACCTTTGCTTGTGATAAATTGTGCTATCATTAATCTTGTTTCTTGTTGTGGTGTAGTTGTTTTAAATATTATTTTGTCAAATAAATTGGAAATATTTGTTGATTGCTTAGATACAGCGTGGTTGAAAGGCAAGAGTGTGTTCTGGTCTTTGTTATATGTAATACAGAGTGAATGAATGGTTTTGAGGCTAATGCCTTGTCTTCAGCTGCTGTACCAACTCAACAAAACTTGTTCAGGAAGTACTTCTTGTTGGCATACCATTTGTTTTTTAGAAGCTATTGTGTTGTGATATTTATGGTTGGCTGGGTTGTAAGTGGAAATACCTGTCCCATTTCTTTGAAGTTGAGGCACTGTCCAAGATTTGGTTCTTTGAAATTGGGTTTTTTTAATGATAAGCAAGAACAAACATTTTCTTTTTAGCAGTGAAACTTTGAGTGAATAGTTATAAGACAATATATTGCAAGTCTTCTATCCCGTTAGGTATATTTAATTCTTAAAGTCTTTGTGTCACTTTTTACTCCCATGCTGTTGGTGTTTTCATAGGTTGTAGCAAAATCTGATTTAGTTCCTAGGAGAGAATGACCTTTTGTGATCACTACCTGGTCATCTCGCCAGTTTTCTTGGGATCCTTGTTCTGTCCATAGGCTTCCTGCTTTAATTTTTGCCAGAAATTTCTCCTGGCAGAACATATGGAGGTGTTTGCAGGGATGGTGCAATCCTTCCATTCAGGGTAATTTACCTGTGCCTGGGTCCAGCAGACAGGACAGGGCAGACTACAGGGAGCCCTTCTGCTTGGAACCACACCTTTCTGAACAGAACATGGTGTGAGAGTAGTGTGCAGTGAATGCACAAAAATCCTGTATGCTTTGTTGAAAGTTGGAGCAAGACACTTAGTAAGATTAATGTGAAAGTGATCATTTAACATGGATTAATGAAATAAATAATTTTAATTAAAAGTGATGCAATCTCTGAGTCTATACAAGGCCTTAATTTTACTAATGAATCTACAATGCTTTTAAGATTTCTGAAGAAAAGCATTCCAGATGTGTAAATTGTGCTTTGCTACTGGCTGATGTTGTGTTGATCACAGTACCTTCTGAAGGGTGGATGCTTGCAATAGTATAGTAATTGTTTTACATGATACCACATACATTTTTATTAACTGCATCTTAACTATGGTAATAAAAGCTTTTTCTTTTTCTTTTTGTAGTGTAAAGAACTTGCCAAGTCCAAGGCAGAAATTGCTTGTATTGGTGTATATGAAAGAAATGTTTTTGTAGTTGGAACTGAGAGAGGAAAAGCCTTTGTCAACTCTAGAGAAGAGATTAAGATGGATTTTATTGAATACTGTAAGTTCAATGTTTTATTTTTATGTGTCACAGGCTGTATAATGTATACTGCATGATATTAATAACTTCAGGAGCAACATTTTGTCTGTCATGGCTGCATGCTGTAATTATGTTGGTTATGGAAAATCAAGCTGTTTAGGAACATAAAAATGAGCAGTAACAGTGGTCTTGTTTGGAGTGTTATTTCTACAGTGGCTGGAAATGTTCCTTTTTTTTTTTTCTTAAATAATGTGACAAACTAGTACAATAAGAAGTATTAGACTGTTTACCCTTACAATATATCCTGCATTTCCTAGTGTGTTTTAATTTTTTTTTGTATACTCTCCTCCAAACCTTTTTTTTTTCTACTCAGGAAGACCAAAGAGAGACTGAATAGGTAGAGGAGTACTTCTGTCAGCTCAGGTGGTCCTGGTTCTTCAGATCACTTCATGCCTTATTAAAGCAGATACACAGTTTTGACAAAATAGCATTTTTTCGTGTAGTTTTTTTATGCCACTTTTATTTAGTAGACAGAAGTATGCACCTGTACCATAATGACTTAAAGTTACATCTGCATTACTTTTGTACTGCTTTAAGCACATCGAGGGTGTGCTTTTTGTTTATTTCATTTTTACAGTAAAACAGTGGAACTTACATGTTCATAAAACTTGATTCATTCATACAGGACAGTATTTTTAGGGACAGGTTTCAAAGATTCAGTGACTGGGAGAGGGTTGATGCACTCATTTAGGAAAGTGTTGGTGATGAACACTGCCTAATAACATAAGGTGGATACTGCCTGATAAATAACAAAATGTATATTTATTTGCTTAGAGAAAGAGAGAAGATGCAGGTCAAGGGTAGGGTATGATAGAAGAATTAGTCTGAGGAGGAGTTTAAAAAACTATCAAGTTGTTGTCAGGTTAAATACTGCTTGGAAAGCAGCTACATTTAGTCCGTAACAGAAAACTTACTTCCAAAAATAATTTTGCTGCTATGTAAAATTCTCTTGGAAGCTCTGTCTCACGGTCAGTTATTTGTGGTAGGGCTCTTGATTTTTTTTTGTCACTCCTACTGGCATGGAGAGTGACTTTCTGTGCAAGTATTTACTCCAAGAAAAGTCGCCACAATGTTGGGTTGTAACAGATATCAAAATGTAGAATTGCAGCCTGATTAAGGAATCAAGTATAACAATTCCTTTTTCCTTTTTCAGAGGCTGCATAGGATGAGAGGGAGTCTTTCAAAGGCTATGTCCAGGAGTTTAGTCTTGTAAAATCTGCAATATAAGGCTACAAATCAATAAGCAAACAGTTAATGCTTGTTATTTATGGATATTTCTTTGGATGCCTTGGTCTTTTCCTCACTTGGGGGTTCTTCTCACTGATGTTCCTGTAGCAGCTGTGGATAGGGCTTGATGTTCTTAGTAAGAACCCACCGAGGTCCTCCACCTGTTGAAACACAAGCATAGCCTTTCTCCCAGGTAATTAGTGGGAAAGGTCTCATAATTTGGTTTGTTTCTAGATCTTTGACTAACACTGGGAGTTTTTCTTTTACCCATGCTTGCGTTGTATTGGAAAAGTGTCTGATTATTGGTGGATTACCCTCCGTGAAATAATTGTTAAAAAAATTAAGTATATAGAGAACCTTTGCAAGCCTTTCATCTGTTGCTAGGGTCTCTACTTAAATTTGCCAAAAGGTGTGTGGTGCGTGACATCACTCTGCCAAATTTGTAGGTTATGGAGCCCTCTAGGATTGACTCCTGTCCTAATAGATGGCAGAGAGCACTTGTAGCAGTCGTGGCAATGATTGCTTGGACTTGGTCCCTAGTAAAATTAAACATTTGATTAAGAGCAGCAGTATTCTGATGGAAAATTGAATGACTTAGGTGTGCTTCCCCAGTGGTGTTTGGAAGGATTGTTTGCACAGCCGTTGCAACGGTATTTGCTCATGCATTTCCTTCAGCTAAGAATCCTGGTAATGAAGTGTGTGAATGTATGTGCATAACAAAATAAGGATGCTGTCTCTGGGAAAGAATTGAGATTAAGTTTTCAAGCAAAGAATATAACTGATCATTAGAAAATGTCTTAAAAAATGAATTTTCGGGCCTTTCCATGATTCCTGAAACACAAGCAGAATTGATTAAATTAAAAGGATCTGCAAATTTAGAAAATGCTCTGACATCTGCTGCCAATTCAACTGTTCGTGGCGATTCCTCCATGGTCTCAATATTCAACCTCCAATCCCGTGTTACTGGATCTTGCCACACTATTACCAATTTGTGAGTCTGTCCTGATCCATCTGTAAAGATGCTTAGTGCATCGAGGGGTACATCACTTTTTAGTGGCTTAGGGATCAAATTAATAGAGGAATGCAATAATTTGTGTTTGGGGAAATGAATTGGAATTTGCCCAGTGAAATTTTCTAATGCAGTTTGTAAATGTTCTGATTGCTGTATTAACCAATCTGAATATAAAGTAGTTACTGGTAGAAATATTACAGAAAAATCTTTGCTGGAAAGAGAACTTAAACGTGACCTGGTTCTTGTTGCAAGCTGAGCCATCATTTCCAATTTAGTTGTTATGGTTTTCCCTGGCTGATGGAGTAGGAAACCCCATTCTAAAATCAATGAAGGATCAGATAATTTAGAGTCCCACTGGATAATTAAAGCATAAAGTTGGGGCTTGTTCCCCAGAACGGCTAACAAAAATGGCAAATTATGATTAATTTGATTAGGATGAGCTTGTTGACTTGAAATGGCTGGAGACACTTTCTCCAAGGCATCTTTTGCCTCATGGAGTAGTCATCATGGTGAATTTAGCTCTGTGTCTTCTTTTAGCAGATTGAATAATGGTGCTAAATTCTCCTTGGTGATTCCAAGAAGGGTCTAACCCAATTGATGGTTCCAAATAGTCTTTGCAGATCTTAGAGCGTCTAGGGGTTTTCATTTAGTTGCAACAGTTGAGGTTGAATGGTCTGGGAGCAAATCTGAAATCCCAAATATTTCCACGGTGACATCTGCTGAATTTTCTCTTCTGCAATGGTGAGCTCTGCCTGCTGGAGTGCTGCAGTGGCAGCCTTTAATGCAATATTTAGGATTGAATTGGTCTCTGCGGTGATGAGGATGTTGTCCATGTAGTGGTAAATGACGACTTGTGGATGTTCTTTGTGGACTGGATCCAGGACTTTGGCCACAAACCATTGGCAGATGGTGGGAGAATTCTTCATGCCTTGTGGCTATATGGTCCAGTGGTAGCGTTTGAGCAGGGCTTACAGATTAATACTTGGGACTGAGAACGCAAATCGTGGGGCATCCTCTGGACGAATAAATATGTTGAAGAAACAGTCTTTCAAGTCGATAACAATCAGCTCCCATTCACATGGAATCATCACTGATGACAGTAAACCTGGTTGTAACGTGCTCATGTCCTCCATTACTTCATTGATCTTTTGCAGATCTTGTAGTCGGCGCCACTTACTCTTACTTCTTGTTTACAAAAACTGGGTTGTTCCACAGTCTGGTAGTTGGTACAATATGTCCCTTTTGAAGTTGTTCCCACATTAGAGACTTGAGCATGTCAAGTTTTCCTCGGAAAGGGGCTGTTGATCTACCCATACAGGTTCATCTGTTTTCCAAGTTACTTTTAGAGTGTCATGCTTCTCAATGGCCCCAACTAAAAATCCGTCTTGAGGCACATTCCCTGTGGGGATAAAATGTCCCTCCTCCATATAACTATGGGGGTGTCTGTCCTTACAACAAAATGCCTTGAGTTGGCAATATGGCCTTTAGGTCCCTCAGTTTTGATTACCTCTGTGCTAAGGCTGTCGCTGTTGCCTCTGATCCCAGATAATGTCACTGGAGCAGGTATAAGAGTCTGGTCAGGAGGCCATTTGGACTGTGAGATGACTGTCATGTCTGCACCTGTATCTACAGGTTACTGGAACAGTAACCTTTTTGGTGTTAAGTTTGAGTGTACGTGTTAATTGTGGACGCTTGTTACTGATTATGTTTGTCCACATTACTAAAGACTTTGGTGCACTTCCCTAGTTGCTATCTGGGAGGAGAATTGCCTATGCGATTGACAGTGCTTGAGGGATGAAGCATGGTGGGTCAGTACACATTGCTAAAACTGTGATCTCCTGCTTGGATGTTATGGACAACAAGGATGGCAACACAAAAAAACACTTGTTCCTCAATCTGCATTTCCACAGTATCAACAGTTTCCGGGGCTGATCTTTAGGCCCAAGCTGTCCAGTGGAATTGGTATGTGTAGAGTAGTCGGTCATTATTACTGACTTGGCACTTGCCAAGTGCAACCTGGCTCCTGGGGGCAGGGTTGCTGGAAGCCCTGTGAGGAGATGTTAGTTTTGGGCCACTTGTCCTTCAGTGAGGGTGGACAGGGTCGAGTGGAACGTTTGTGTCCTCGCGCGGGGCTGACCTGCACTCCGCTGGAAGTTCCTGACAGTCGCCTGCTACGATTTTCCTGTCTGGGGCAAAATCGTTTAGTGTGCTGGAAATCTCTTTTGCACCCACAGGTCCTAGGAGCACGTTTCTCTCCTCGCTGAAAGCAGTCCTTTGCAAAATGTCCATTTTGGCCGTATCCATAGCAAGTTCCCGGGCCCTGTTGTTGATGGCCCTTCAGGATGACCCACATTGTGGCTAATGCCTCTGCAACCCCTTGTCCTATCGCCTGTGCCTGTAAGGCAGCAGAGTGTTCAGGTGTTCTGAGGTGATTGCGGGCCTCGATCTTCTGTGTTAACATAGGCTCTGCCTGTGTGGGAAGAGCACGCAACATCTTTTTACATTTGGGGTTTGCATTTGATACTGCTGGTCTTTTTTTAACAACTCATCTTTGGCTCACTCTTGTGCAATTTGTCTCTCTAGGGCCTGTCTGAGATGATTGATAAGCTGCATATAGTCCTTGTTGGGCCCTTGTCTTATATCAGCAATGTCCAAAGCCAGTGTGCTGCCCTCAGGCACCTGCACGAGTGCTTTCCTAGCTGTGTTTTTGATGTCACCTAATACTGGCCTGGGGATGTCTGTGGCCTGGTCATTGGGCTAACTTTGTGTCCCTTTACCCACAAGGTGGTCCACTGTTAATGTTGTACTTTATTATCGCCTGCATATTCCGTCAGTAATTGATTTAATAGTCTCTTCCACCTCACTTCCCGTAGGGAGTATTGGGTAGGAGACAACAGCATCATCATCATCACATGCTTCAGGTCATGGGGCATCAGTACATGTGTGGTGAAGGTATTGACTGTCGTTGCAAAATGAGGGTTGTGGGGAGTTGTGTAGCTGTAATCCTGCTGAATCCAGAAGAGTAGTGAAGTGAAACTCATTCTGCAGGATGCTCACAACTGTGCAGAATGCTATTCTTTTACCATATAACTATTCCTCCCCCTTCGTGAGCCATTTACCCTGTAAATACAACCCCCCATCCCTCTTCTGCACCAGATCTTGTTGCATATGCCATAGATATCCCCTCTCAAATGTAGCCTGAATCCTCCTTGGGGCTCCAGTAATTGTGGCAAGGGCTTCAGAAATGCCTGTGAAGTTGTGTAACCTCCAAGGGTTTGTGTGTCCATTGGTAGTGCCAGGAGGAGTGAACGCCTGCTAGGTTTGATTGGTTGTACAAGGCTGTTACGAATCTTGCTGCGTTTGAAACTTAATCTTGTTTCTTGAACTTAATCTGAGTCTTGATGAAAATCAGCCAGTGATCGTGGGAAGGGTTGGGGAGGCAGATGCATAATGTGATCTTAAGAAAATGTGTAAAAATCATGTACTGAAAAGACCCCATAAGGGTTTGTCTTCTAGTTAAGAAAGAAAATTTATCTTTCTGTCTGCTTTTAATTTTCATATGAAGTGGGCAGTGTTGTCATCTTAATTTTGGTTTGTTTATTATTTTTAGAAAGTGTCAGTACATGTTCTGAAGCTGCTGGCAGTAAAGGCATTTTCAGTGAATCAGTTTCTTACATGGGAAAAATGCCCACTCAAAAAGCTACATTAGATGTAGCTGTAAATGGAAACTGATGTCTAATCCCAAGTCCACAGGCAAATCTTAAAAGCTGTCATTGATTAAACACCTGTGTTGCAGGTATATAACATTTCAGTTTAGCATTATTTTTTGTGTTCTGATAGGTCATACTGCAGAGAAAGAAAAGTTTCAGGCCTGAAGAGCTAGCAAGCTAAATGTCACGTGAAGGCAGGTTTCCAGGGCACAAAGCAGACGTATGGTCTGCAGAGGAAGGATGAGATTCTCTTTTAAATGAAGATACGTGTTTTTAAGATGATAAATGTGGTTTTACTAAAAGCATTGCTGCTTCAGCTCATTTCACAGCCCATTTGTAATCAGTTGTTCAAACTTATGGAGAGGCAGCTGAGCAGTGGAATGGGGAGTTCTGTGGAGGTGATGGATGGGCCAGACATCCTTGTTCTTGTGGGGCAAAAACCATGTGAAATTCAAACAGAGATCTGAGGGAGGTAGGAAAGGAATGTTGTGTTTTGTTTTTAGGTAGCCATGTGAAACTGCATCTGCAAAGATTGTAGTTCATATTTATAAGAAACATGGACAATGTGGTTATTGCTCGGCAGTAGAAAATTCTATTCAAAGCTGTAAGGCTGTACAGACTGAGCTTTGTAGTCAATAAATCAAGTTCAGCACTGGCATTCCCTGAAGTCCCATCTCATCAGTTGCTGACACAAACTGATGTTTGTTTTCTTGTGTCAGTGTAGAATTCTGATGCCAGCAGTCCTGGTGATGCACATCGCAGTGTTTCAGGCTTACTGCTGTGCTGGCTTGTGGTGAAGTCATGACACAGCTTCAGCACTGATTATGCTCTTGCACAAGCACAAAGGAACACAGATCTCCCTTGCCTTTCCTTTCAGGTAGGCAAGCATATCTCTGTTGTTTGCCTCTGCTTTTGCTGGGTGATTCTCAGTAAATCTTTGCAGGAATTTAATTATGAGAAAGAAAGGCTGCCACCCAAAACTGTTGCTTTGGTTTGCTTTTTAATACTGGAAGTGTTCTTACTTCCTCTCTCCTGCTCAGAGACTAGAACAAGATGTAGGGCTGAAATCTTCTCTGTTTTGTGTGATGATGGCTTGCTTGTAGCTCCTCTTATTCAGCACTAAGAGGTGTGTACTTAAAATGTCCTTTGAAAGAGATGAGCTGTCATGGCAAAAGTCAGATCCCTTCTGTAAAATGTTCTGCGAAGCACATACAAAATAAATAAATTGGGATGTAATAGAATTTCTGCATAAGATGTCATGCACAGCACTAGAGAGCTATGGGACCCTTCACACTTGCATTTTACCTTTTTATTGGTGACTCTGTTAGTCCTTTTCTTGGCAGTTTAGCATGTTATTTTTATTGTCTTATCCTCTCGTGAAATTAATAGTGTTTTCTACCTTTTCATGGCAAAAACAACCTCCTTGGATGTGTTTCTTGATTTGTCATTCATACTCTTCTGGGGGTGTTATTTGCAAAGATTGTAGGGAAGATATAATAGTTCGGTGTAAATTTAAATTTGATCATTGTTTATGTACGTAGATAAGTGCTTTTACTTCTAATACAAGTAAATTCTTACAATTTCCTGGCAGGATTCCTTCTTGAGAATCTCTAGTATAAAATGGAGGGACTAGGCACTTCTAATAATTTACTATTTTATGTTTGTCTTATTTTTATAAATAACTGCCAGGTGCTTCAGAAGAGGACAGGGCTGCAGAACTGCAGAAAAAGAAGACTACACTACCTCTAAACAGACAGATAGTAGATACTGTGGACCTGGAGACTCTTAGAAAGTCTGTGGAGGACTTTTTCTGCTTTTGCTATGGTGGGTGATTTAAATTTGTCTAAAGAGCTGTTCTAGATTTTAAATTTTTTATTCCGTTTGGGGGGAAAAAACTGCATGATCTTAGCCTTCCAACTACACCGCTATCTTTAGAAACTTTGAGTAGCCATTTCAAAAAAATACACAAATAGTGTTTCTTCTTGATGTGTTTTGTGGGATATGATTTAAGATTATTGCACAGTGCATATTTGTGCCAGCAGTATTTGGCTTTCTGAGAATATTTCCATCCACACTTTGCTTTTGCTCCAGTCCTATCCAAAGTTACAAAGTTTTATGAGGGACTCATCCTTTTGCTAACTTCAGCAGTCTCAACAACAAAACAACCTTCTCTTTTTTTCCTAGGTAAAGCTTTAGGAGAGTCAGTGATGGTACCTGTGCCATATGAAGAGATTCAGAAGAACCAGTCTGTTGTGATAGTGCAGGGCCTGCCCAGAGGACTCACACTTAAACATCCATCAAATTATGATGTTTCTACCCTGAAATGGATTTTGGAAAACAAATCAGAGATCTCATTTAGTATCAACAGGTTATTTGCTCTCTTTCTTGTGCTGATATGTCCAGTTTGGTTTTGTGTTTAAGTAAAATTAATTTCAGTTTTAATTAAATACATTGCGGACTGTTTCTCTTAAACAGGAATTTTCTCTGTAATATGCATTACCAAGTAATTAACAATGTCTTTGCTAAAACTGAGTTTTTCTTCCTATATTTCCACACAGACCTTTCCTTGAACCAATGAAACACATAGGTAAGTTAATGCTTATTCAGACTAAACAGAAGAAGATTGGAATTTCAGTTTAGATAGCAATATATAGAACATTTGATCATGTCAATAAAGTGGCAAGCTATGCAGAAATTTCTAGACTGTAAGTTGCCTTACTTATGGAGCTATAACCCTAGACATTTGCCAGGAGCAACACAATAGAGATGAAATTTATTCTGTTTCATTTTTTCTTTTGCTCAAGTTCATTCTATTTCATTCTTTGTCCTTACACTGAATTTAAATTTAATGTGGATCATATAGTATCATAGGGGAAGGAGAAGTGAACTCATGAAGTGAGCTCATGAGAAGGGAACTCATGAAGGACTCCTTGCAGTTTTTAGAAGATGCCAAGAGTTTCTAGTGCTTGTGTTCCACTACCCAGCTGATTTTGGCATTTATTTTTCGTTCTAAAAAGTAATTTAATCTTCTGAAGTGCCTAGGTCTTGTAGTTCCTATGAAATCCTCAATATATTAAAAATTTTAAGCTAGAGTGGGTTTTGTAAAACTACAGAGATTAATTTCTAGCATAGGAGAAATCCCTTCTCCTGTTCCTTTATTGGTATCATGTTGCTTTACTTGCTAAATGTATAAGTGTGAGGATTTATTTCATGAAAATGATGAAGCAATCTCTGTAGGAATGTAGTCAGAAAGGAAAAGTTTAATTTCTTAGGTAAAAGAGCCAGAAGTTGATGCTTGATGAGTAAAATTACAGATGTGTTTTCTATACTCAGGTTGAGGACTAGAGATGGAATATTTTAGAGAGTCTGGTAATAATATAGTTCTATCAAAAATACAAGGTAGGTTTTCAGTGTGCCAAGTGACATTCTAAAAGTGTGAGCTGTTTGTGTCTACATACAGTTTAATGGGATCTTTCATTATCCGTGAATAAGGAAAATATGCACATATAGTTGTAAAATGTGAACAGGCTTTTGCTTTGTGAAATCAATGTTACATTTTCAATTAGTGTTTAAAGTAAATGGAGTACAGGAAATTCATATACTGTCTTTTAACTTTCAGGACCTGATATGATAGATCCTTCACATCCTTCACATTCAGTTATACCTCCGTGTGGAAGGTGAATTTAAAATAATGTTGATTTTTTTCTTTTTTTAAATCAACCATCTATTTTCATGTTGTTATCTTTGTCTTAATGTGCTTTTTGTGCCCAGCTGACCTTGAATAACTTTTTCTTGCTTGGCATTATAAAAAGCATGAGGCTTAATCTGTTCTTTCTTTTGATCATTATTTGTGAGGAAATGGTTACAAGTTCAACAAATGACAAAGGTTTAGTTAGTCCAGTGGTTGCTCTTAATTCACAGTCTGTTAGTCAGGAGTAAGTTTGCCATGATTTATGGTACAGCAGATGTAATGTTGTTTCCTTCCCCCCCTCAATTTGAAAAAAGTGATCTTTCAAAAATTAGTAAATGAAGATACTGTATCTCTAATACATCAATAATTTATTAATGTGAAAACAGGGATCAGTTTTCTGTGCTTCTGTGTTTGCCTCTCCTTACATGCCAAACATGATATAAATATTGTGTATACCTCAAAAAATGTAGGAATAAGAGATTGCTGGCAAGTTACTTGTGAAAAATCAGATAAGCCAATATGCAGGGTTTTAAAATTTTCTGTTGTTGTTAGAAAAAATTCTGAGAGATTGTTTTTACTTAACAAGCTGTAAAGCTTAAGGAACTTCCCAGAAATCTAAGGTTTGTTTTTAATAATGCCATTCTGTTTGATTTGTTTATTTTTACAGTAGTACTCCTGTTCAAGTGAAAACGGAACCAGATAAGGATTTGGGTATGTTCCAAATTTTTGCTTGCTTTGCCTTAACGTACAGGAAAAAAAAAAAAAAGCCAGATTCTGCTCAGAAGGCTGAACTGAAACAAAGATAAAAAGCTCCAAAAAAAAGAGAAGTAGCAAAAAGATGTCCTTATGAGATGACGAGGCTTTTCTTTCCTTGAAACTGTGCATTTTTCAGTTGGAGTTTTTATCAAATATTGAACCCTAACCAAGTGCTTCCATTTCAAGAGGGAGGAAATTTTTAATACATTGTAGACTAAATTTATTTAGAGACGAAATATTCTTCTTTTTTGTTGGGTTATTTTTGTTCGAGATATTTGTCCCTAATGGGAAGCTAAATCTTGGTTTATTTGTTAATATTCCTAAAATACTGAAAATAAAAAAAATAAGCATTTTCTAATTAAAATAGAAATTAAAAGTTCATAAATAACAAGATACATTATCTGTTATTTACAAATCGCTGGGCATTCCTAAGTTGCTCTGCTGGTAGCAGATGATTCCCCAAGGCACTGTGAACTGTGGCAGAGTAATACTTAAGTGTATGCTGTGAAATAAAAGCATGGATAATCCCATTAAACCCAGAGAGGCAGCAGGTGTGCTGGGAGATGAACTGGTGACTTTCCCTTCTGCTGGGTTGGGCTGCACTGCTCACTTTCCTATTAGAATTAAGGTTTTATATGTAGTCCAGCTTTTTGCTCTTGCTATTTGTGCTTCACAAGTTTAAATTTGTGGTTTAGGCACCCTCCATGGTTAATGTTTGGCTTGATATACACAAAGGATTAACTTGAACTTTTTGCCAAGTCAGTCCCAGACTCTTTCCAGTGCTGTTTTCCAGGCATTTTAACTAATTCTCACAGAAGAGTGAGCAGGAGCTTTTCCAGGACTTCAGGCACAATGAGTGATAAAATATATTTTTTGCTTTGTTAGCATGCAGAGAGGAAGGAGCCCATTTAAAAAGTATTCTTCATATCTGGGGCAAAATGTGCAGGGAAACCTAGTTTGTAGGGAGATTATTTAATCCTAGATCCTTTCTGGAGGTGACCAAATGGAAATGTAAGAAACCAGCAGGTCACTTTATTACCATTGTTTTAGCTCAACAGATGTGTAATGATATGTTTTCCTTTTTTTTCCTTCTTTATTTCCTTTTTTTTAATAGAGACCAGCGAGGATCTTGGTGAGTGCTTTTTCTTTTTGTTCGTTTGTTTTATTTTAAGAATCTGGATATTACTGGTTTGATTTTGATTCCTTTGTTGCTTCTACAGGAATTTCTTCCAAAATGTCAACCGTAACAATGAAGCAGGAAAGAGATGATCCTAACTACTATCAATTTAGTACTTCAGGTAATGATGCTAATTTTCATATGTGTTTATCTTAGGAAGGGATTAGTTTCCTAAGTGTTGATATCTCCATGACTCTCTTTTTACTAATTTTTGGTCATTAAACATGCAGTTACTTAGTTCTCTTAGGATACAGCATTTCCATGCTGCCTATCATTTAAGTTATTATGACGAATACCATAAGACCTAAAGAACAACTTCATCCCAAGCCCAGATGTGTATGTTTGGTCTGAAGAAGTTCCAGGAGTCTTTTGAACTGCTTGATGCATTTTTCTGAGGGTACAGTATGCAGACTCTGTAACTCCAATGACTTTGTTAAACAGGAAAGAAACCTTTATAATGATGCTTTCTAGAGCACTGCTTGATTTTTTTCTTTAGTTTAAAGTTTCAGTAACTTTTATATAAAGTACATCATATCTTGATTCCAGTCATAGACTGGAAATGTATCAGTCACTTCTCTTGTATGGAATGACCAATATGTGTCAAAATTGTATTGAAAAGTTTATGTATTGAAAGGTTTATTTATTTAAAGGCAGTCTTAAGCTACACCAAGGGAAATACAGGTTGCATATTAGGAAAAAGTATTTTACAAGAGTCATAAAGTACTGGAATTGTCTGCCTGGGAGGTGGTGGAGTCACCATCCCTGGATGTGTTTTTCTAAGAAAAGACTGGATGTGGCACTTGGTGCCATAGTTTAATTAAGGTGTTAGGGCATGGGTTGGACTTGATCTTGAAGGTCTCTTCCAACCTTGTGATTCTGTGATTATGTGGACAAAGCATAATAATATCTATGAAACCCCTGGCTCAGACTCTGTGTACGTTTTAAGTTGTTTTCCAGTTGCTTTGCCTCACCACTCTGTATCCAGGTAACACATTCACCTCAGCTAGGAGAAAACAGAAATGGTTTTTTATTTATTTTGACATGAATAGTAATTAAGAAATTGTGATTGTGATAAATAGCAATATAAGATAACTAAAACATTAAATTTATAATTTCAACCTATGTGTATTTGTCATTAGGTTAATTGAGTAGTACAAAGAAACAAGGGCAAGCTGCCACACATCTCTCAATGAAAACTGCATGTTCAACAGTAAAGTGCAAAGCAACACATCCCTTCATTTTGTAATATTATGTATTATTGAGATAACATTTTGTGTGTGTTCAGACATGAAGATTCTTGAGACTATTTTCTAATGTGCTTTAATAACTGATTATGGTGTTGTGGAATCAATATTTTCATCCTGGCATATCTCAAGTAACATATGAGCACCATTCAGAGACATATCCACAATAGCAGAGCAACGTGTCACCCTTTGAGTGCAGAGCTGGAGAGGTGTTAAGATTATCTGCTCTTCATATGTGTACATTGCCTAGCCTTGGAGGCTTACAGACTAGGCAAATTAGTGGTTTACAGGCATGATTTAATGTAGTAAAAGTAGATACTGGTGTGAAAACAATCTGATCATTGTTCTTCCAACTCCAAGTCTTCTCATCCTTTTGCTTTTCACCCCCATTGTGGTTTTCCATTTCACGCATACAAATGATGTCAGAATTTTGCCAATACCTCGCAGTGTGACTCAATGCCATCTGAATAGAGTCTGCACTGAAACAGCTTCTTTACAAAATAGTATTCATTGCACTGCAGTGCATTTGTCTGAGCTGAAAAATCCAAGTTATGCAGTATGCTTCCAGAGTGAAATCTAAGCACGTTTGACAGAGGGGATTTCTATTGTCTTTCACAGAACTCTAAATTTAAATCTTCTGATTGATGAAGAGAAATATATATCTCTTTCTGATAAAGTCATGCTCAATTAATAACTCCCCCTCTCCACCTGCAGTGTAGTTGTCCAAAATTACATTTAAAACAAGACTGAACTGAGTATATTGTTAGAAGTGATGGGGTGCTGTGAGCTGAAAGAGATGCTTTCTCTTTCATGTCAAGTCATGCTGACTTGGCAAGTAAAGCAGCTTCCCCTTCATTCTTCAAATAGCTACCATTCTGATTCAAGCCAAAGGTTGCACAAACTATATAAAGAGTACTGTAAGTTCTGGAGTCACATAGGTGTTTGTGTGTGGGTGGTGGTGCTGTGCAAGAAGTGAACCTTCAAATAGTGCACTTATTCTGAGGGGTGTTCCTGAGGAATTACATAGTTTGCCCCAGCATTGCCTTTGGAGAGATGTGCTACAAAATAAAACGGGTAAGAGAATAAATTTTGCTAAAAATAACCTACAGCAAAAGCCAGGCTTATCCATTTCTGAGAGGAAGCAAGTGTTAGAGAAGAGCAATCTGCTTTGGGCATCCTGGAGAAAATTATTCCCTGATAAAATTTCATGGCTATATTTTTATTTTAAGCACTTCCTCTCAAAGATCTCTAATGCTGGTCAAGGTGCTGGGTGGCACACTAACTCTTCCTGTTAATCAGAGAGGGAAAATTATATCTGTAGGTGGATGTTCTTCTCATCTCGGTAGAAGCTTGCACCATTTGGATGTTGCCATGAGTTAATACTAAATTACTAAATTTAGAATTGTTTTAGCAGTACACAGTAAGACGACTGAAACTTCATATGGGTGTATTGACAGAGAATAAGGGGTAGCTTTCTGTCAGTGCACTGTGTTAGGTTAAAACTTCAGGGGAGGTCTTGAGAAAGGAGAGAAGATTATCCAGATTCTTCTGAAAGCTGGTTTTGCCATTATGCAAGGTAATGTTAAGGGACCTGCTCAAGAAATTCAGTTTCTAGCAGTCAAGTGGCAAGATGAATGTTGCCAAATCGTGATGGAGGTAATCATCAAAATCACTTCAATGTCCTCACCTACCAAGAAGAAGTAAATCCTGGTCTGCCTGGGGAGGTGGTGGAGTCATCATCCCTGGATGTGTTTTAAAAAAATACTGGATGTGGCACTTGGTGCCATGGTCTAGTTGAGGTGTTAGGGCATGGGTTGGATTCAATGATCTTGGAGGTCTCTTCCAACCCAGTCATTCTATGTGTGATTCTGTGTGTGATCATGCCACCTACACCACATGGAGCAAGTGGATCTCTCTGATCATACAGCAAGCCTGGATAGGACCTCCTAATTGCCCTGGGATTCTGGAAATTATAACAAACTGGCCTGAAGGTGAGACTTTTGGATTATCTTTCTGAAGAAGAGGAGGAGCAAGTGACGTGCTGAGGAAGCCCCACCATATAACGAGCTACCAGAGACTGAAATACGATATGCCCTCTTCACTGATGGTCCCTGCTGAATTGTAGGTGCAAATCAGAAGTGGAAAGCTGCTGTATGGAGCCCCCACGAGGAGATGGAACAAGTTACCAAGGAACAAGGTGGATCAAGTTGGGTTGAAGAGCTTAAAGCTGTCCAGCTGGCTTTGGATATTGCCAAACAAGAGAAGTGGCTGAGGTTCTCTCTCTGCACCGACTCATGGATGGTAGCTAATTCTCTGTGGGGGTGGCTGGATTGCTGGAAAAAGGCCAACTGGCAGCACAGAGGGAAACCCATCTGGGCCACTGAGATTTGGCAGGACATCCCCACACAGGTAGACAGGCTGACTGTGAAGGTTCAACACATGGATGTGCACGTAATCAAGAGTTGGGCCAGTGAAGAGCATTGTAATAACCAGCAGGTGGACTGAGATGCCAAGGTGAAAGTATCACAGGTGGATCTGGACTGGCAGCACAAGAGAATTATTTCTGACTCTCTGGGCCCATGATGTCTCTTGTCATCAGGGCAGAGATGCAACATAGTGATGGGCCTCTGACCAAGGGTAGGCCTAAATATGGACAGTATCTCACAGGTGCAGCTGTGAGACCTGCACTGTGATCAAGCAGGCCAAGCGGGTGAAGCTTGTGTGGTACAGTGGATGATGGTCAAAGTGTAGGTATGGGGAAGCCTGGTAAATTGACTACCTCACCCTTCCCCAAACCTGCCAATGCAAGTGCTATGTACTGACCATGGTGGAAGCCACCGCTGGATGGTTAGAATCCTGCCCTGTGCCTGATGCTACTGCTCAGAACACCATCTTGTGCCTGGAAGAGCAAATCCTGTGGAGGCATGGCACCTCTGAGAGAATCGAGTCAGACAACACGACTCAATGCAAGAACAGCCTCGTAAACACCTTGGCCAGAGAGCATGGAGTGGATATATCACATCCCTCATCATGCACCAGCTGCTGGGAAAGTTGAACGGTGCAACGGACTACTGAAGAGTACCCTGAAGGCACTTGGTGGGGGGACCTTCAAATACTGGGAACTGAATTTAGCAAAGGCCACGTGGATGTTCAGCTCATGAGGCTCCATCAATATAGCTGGTCCTGACCAGTCTGAACCCTTGCAGACAGTGGATGGAGATAGAGTCCCTGTGGTACACATGAGAGGTATTTTAGGAAAGACTGTTCGAATTAGTCCGACCTCCAGGCAAAGGCAAACTTAGCCATGGGACTTTTTTTGCTCAAGGATTTGGTGGGTAGTGCAGAAAGATGGGTAAACCTATTGTTTACCACAAGGAGAATTAATTCTGAGTGAGAATTCTGTATAAGGTTTCATTGTGTATGTATATATATGTAAGTAGATTTTAAGGAAGGTGTTGATTTGAGCATGATCCAGATGGTAATAGAATAAGGGGTGGATAATTAGGTTACAATGCAACATATAACCACAAGTATGTATTTTATTACCATTTTCATAAAAAAAGATGGGGCAGTGTTCCTCTTCTCCTCCGTGACTCTCCCTGATAACTCTGGGTGCTATCTCCTTTAATAGGCCACCAGGTTTCACTGCATGACTCATACAATTCCATCATCCCATTGGGAGATCCTCCACCCAGGGAGAGGAACCAAGCATTCCTACCTGGATATAATCCAAGGTTTGGAACACCAAGGGCAGCCTTTTTCCACTGGATTCCCAGCGGACAAGACCTCCATAACCACCACTGGACTTCCTCTTCAGAGGAAGACCAAGACCCTTCTACAGGATCACTGCTTCAACAGCAGCACATCTATCACTCCAAAACAGGACTGCAGCCACCATTTAATTGGACTGCTACTACCACCCTGGCCAGCAGGGTGTCAGGTTATGTCCTGACACTGTCATTTTAAGCCAGTGCTTTCTATTTTTATTTTAATTTTCCTATTAAATGGTAATTCTCACTTGGAATCTCCCACTGGTTTGCTTTCAAACTAGTACATGCATTATGGCACTAGGTGTTTTTTTCCAGTGTTCAGGATAAATATGAAGGTTACTGCAGTGTTAAACTTGGGGGAGACCAAAGACAGCCTGTTCTGGAAGAAAGGTACAGATTTTGATGATTGACTAAATGAGAAAAAGGACTGAGTATTGATCATCAAATTTAAGTGACACATCCTGGATCATTCCAGCTATGTTAGCTAATATTTCTGCATGTACTTTATCTATAAGTAACAGTTACTAGCTGATGAAACCTAACTGAAAATGCTGTTTCTTGGTTTAGTGGTTTAAATATAATTTAGTACTTTTACTAAAAACTAGAGAGTTAAATAATCACTTCTCCAGAGTCAGATGTATTTTCAGATTTGGGAATACCGCATTTGTCCTGTATAAAAACAAATCTTTGGGACTCTAAAGTTACTGGTGAGTGCTCTGTGCTTTATCATCATAGGATAAAGCAGGGTTTTTTGGAGGCATAACCCATATAGAACTGAGTTATTTGCTGACTTACAACAAAATAGTTTGTAAAAGTGGCATGTTACCCTGTAAATTTTGTGAATGTAGGTCTTCAGTACCACTGATGCCTTGAAGTAAAAAGGAAGAAAAATGGAAGCAGAAGGAAAAGGCTGTAGACAGTCTGTCCTGTGAATTGGCTGGTTCAGTTTATAAAACACCTAAAAGTGAGTAAAAAACTGCCTAGCAGCTTTTCTCTTTAAAACACCATGTAGTTGAACAGTGCTGTCAGTTTTGGAATTTTTGACAAAGTTAGTGAGGCAGTTAAAATACAGGACATTCATCCAAACCCGAATGAGACTGAAAATCTACAAAAAAGATTTCTACAAATAAAAAGCCTGAAATGTGATTGTAAACTTTGCATTTTTTCTCACTCTAAAATCTTAAAAGTAATGAATGTACTGTAATACGTTTCTAACAAGAAAATATTTCTCCTTTTGAGATCTGTCAGAATACTAGATGTAATGTCCATTTTAACGGAGCTAAAGCTGTGAAGCTAGACTGGCATGTAACTCTGAGTACACAGATTTTATCTTAAACCAAGAAATTCCAGAAAATGTATTCAGCACAATGTTGTGCTACCTGTAGGGAATCACATCTACTTCACATTGATACTATATGGGTAGCCTATAAAAAGGCCAGAAAAGTGAGCATTGCTGGCTTATCCATGAGGTGATAAATCCATTCCTTCTGCCAACTGGCACAGGTTTGGCTGTATAGTGTTAGGATGTTAGGACATAATCCATTAGAAAGTGAGGCTGAAAGGCTAGGAATCAGTGTAGGTAAATGGTGTGTGAGTGGGTAGGCAGAAGGAATAGCTGTGACTGTTGAGGGAATGACATCTATTCTTGTTTTTAATGGAATTGTTAGAATGTGAAAAATCACCTCTTTGTAACAGGCATTTCAGGTGTTTCAGTTTATGCCAAAAGCCATCTCCTACAGAGTTACCACAACATTGCTGAATCCCAGACTAAGCACGTGTTTTGGATGGAGTGATCTGTCATGTATTTATCTGCTTATGAAAGACCAGGTTTTGGTCTGAGTATGAGAGAATTCCCAAGTGTCTGTTCTGTGTAACAAAGCTGGCTGTTCAAGGTGAAACTGCTAAGCTCTGCCTACAGATCTGAAGTTCAGATTCTGAGACATAAACATTAAATAATCTGTTGTGGGCACCTTAAAAAACTTAATTGTTTTACTACATGTACTGTAGTTTTTATCAGTGTTAAAGACAAAAGGAGTGAATTATCTGTGCTTAATCCCAAGGGCTTTAAGGCTACTAAGTTTATCTTTTTAACTAGAGGAGTATTTCTTCAAGTTTAAATTGTGAAAGACTGCTATTTTTCCCTTCTTTATTGCTGTCACAGCATGTATTTGGCACAAAGATAATGCAATACAGAGAATACTGCAGAATATGTGAGTAAAACAATCCTGTCAGGATTTCTGAATGAAGGAATAAATGGAAAACTATGTGCATATTTTGGGATATTTGATTATAGTGAGATGCATACTTCTGTGTCAGTGGCTTATGAATTATAATAATTGCATGTTCACAGGAGTTCTCAGGAAATGACAAACCTGACTGGGTGCGTCTGCTGAATATGCTAATTTAAATAAAAGCAAATTGAGTCCCATGAAGATGTTTTCAGCACACCCAGGGGGGTATATTCTATTCCGATTCACCCCTAACAATTGCAGATCACACTATTGGTATGAGAATTCTTTCTGGTGAGGCCTGGAGGACCACCAGTGTCTCTGGCTCTGCCTTGCTCCTTTTCCTCCATTCCCCCAGCAAAGAAAAGTGGCAGGAGCAGATCTAAGCAGCACCTGCTGAAAGAAATGTGTGTCAAGTGAAGAACCTTGCAAAGGTTCCTCACTTGAAATGCTGCTCATTTTAAATATCTTTGAAAATCTGAATAATCAAATTAGGCAGAACTGTTCACATTAGCATTATTGTAACCACCTAATTATCATTATTTTGTTTAATACTTAAATATTGACTTATTTGATACTCTCTATTTACTTTCAGTTGACTGAAATACTTAACAAAGTCTGATTGTGACAACAGTCATTTCTGTATTTTCTTTCTTACTGTGCAGATAAAATAGAGTTTAGAATATTTCATTGCCTTACTAATTAACAGTAGCTTTTCTGTTGTGGAACTTACAATTCTCTTGCTGATGCACTGTCACAGTATAAACAGATGACTCCTTCCTTCATGCAGAAAAGCCAAATCTTTATTGCATAGCTCATATTTTTATAGAGATATCAGAAGGCACTGTGTTAAATTCATGTCTCAGTTTGAAAGACAGGTGTTTGCTAAGGAAGGCGGGAGCCTCTCTTGAAATGGAAAATGTAAACCCCCTCCCTCCAAATTATTATAATTTTGAAATTAAAAGGCATGGGAATAGGAGGAACAGTTCTTTACTAGGAAAATTAAAATAAAAATACAGTAACTCAAAAAAGTACAAAACACTGACAAGAGTCAGAATACAACCTGACACCCCATCAGTCAGTCAGGGTGTTGGGAGCAGTCTGAGTAAGTGGTGGCTGCAGTGCTCGTGGAGTGACAGATGTGGTTCTGTTGAAGCAATAATCCTGTAGAAGGGTGTAGTTTTCCTCTGAAGACCCAGTGATGTTATAGAAGGGTCTGGTTTTACTCTGGGATCCAGTGGAAAAAGGCTGCTCTGATGTTCCAAATCTCAGATTTTACCCAGGTAGGAAATGTTTGGCTCCTCCCCCTGGGTGGAGCATCTCCCAATGGGATGATGGAATTTTGTCAGTCCTGCAGTGGGACTCAATGGCCCATTAACAGGAGATATCTCCTGGAGGAAGTGGAAGAGATAAGGAACACTGTTCCACCTGGTTTCAGCAGATGGTGATGGAATACATACTTCTAGTTACATGTTGCATAGCAAGCTAAGACAATCCAAATAGTTAACAATACACTGAAACTCAGTTTATTGGTCCGTAAATGGCCAGGGTGCATGTCCATCAAACCTCTCTATTACTAGACAGTTTACATATTTTTGTTCACTCTTTCTCAGGGGTTAGATTTCTTGTTTATGCAGGTGCAACCTATTTTTCTTTACAAGAATAGATTGTTATGCAAACTGATTTTCATTCTCATAATTCTTTCTCATGGAAATTTACCGGGCTAGCTGTTAACTGTACCTAGCCAGAGTTGTTGTGAGCGGCGTGAAAAATGAGGTTCACTTTCCTGGTAAAATTTAAAAAGTTTAATAAAAGACAATAAGGGACAAACAATAAAGCAAAAGGTTATAAGGCTGGCTGCTTGGCATTCACCCAAGAGCACACCTGGTTTTTTGGAGACACCCCTTAAATTCATCAGCCTGTTGCATATTCATAGCCCCTCATGCATTATTCAGAAACATTCCTTTGAGTTCCCCCAACCTCCACCCCCCCATCCTGTAAATCAACTTTTTTTATTTTTTCTTGTGGCTCCGTCCTGTCATGCACTCTCTAATAACAGATGATCAATAAATTACTTCCCTGGGGTTCTGGTGTCCTGCATCTTCATCCAGATAGGATAATCCAAGAATGTGATGAATTTCCTGATTATCTTTTACCATTCTCTGAGTTAGTTACATGAACAAAAGTATTTTACATCACCATGCTATACTCCAGTGAAAAAATACATATTTATCACACTACTATTTCTAAGTTTGTTAATAGCACAACTAAATTAAACCATATTCATACAGCATTATACATACAGCATTCATCTTAATATTTGCAAAAGGCCAATAATAAAATATGTACTTCTAACAATGGGATTTTCCCTTTGCGACAACCTCACCAGAATATAGCTATAAAAATGGGATGGGAATGATGGTGCACCTGAGAAATCCTTTAATCCATCCATGACCCTATGGTCTGAGAGGCAGCATCCAAAGACCAGGGGCAGGTGTTGCTTTAACAGTACATAGGGGTATTCCTGAGGGCAAAGGTCCAATCCCAAACAGAACTAGGACATGTCTTGCATGACCCCACAAATCCCACAGTTTTAGGCCAACGCCTTTGCATTTTAACAGCCCACCTCCCTGGGTCTTAGATTTATGCCCTCTGTGTAGGGAACCTGGCATAAATCCCAGTCCATCTTAGCCAAATCGACTACCACACGAAGTGCCAGGCCTAAGACATGATTCTATAAGGCCTTTCTTTATAAAGTTTTTTACCTATATGCATCTTATGAACGTATCTCTAAACAACTAGAACTTCTGGTCCACTATAAGAGCTTCTGCAGATTGCTTTTTCAAATAAACACAGAAATTATTGGATTTGCACAGAAAAAATTGGTCAGTTCCAGTTATTCCTGTTTGTCACACAGAGGCAAGTTTTCCGTACCTGTGCTATTTCTGCGGTGTAGTTTGTGCCTTAAGCTGCTCACCCTTCTAGCATAGCTGCAGGAGAGCCAGAACAGTAAGCAGTAGGATTTTAGGAGTGTTAATTTAATCTGTTAAGTGTAGTTTCTGTGCTGCTTTCTGCACTGGTCTTTTTTAAACGGTCTGTCTATAGTCTTAAAAAGAACTGTTGTAATGAACAGTAAACAGTCTTGGAGTACCATAAATTACTTGAATCCCCATGAATTTATGTATTTAATGTAGGTAGGAATTTTGAAGTCAAAGAACAATCCTTAGGAATATAAATCCAGATGATTAAAATATCATTGAAGAAAGGCAGAAGCATCAACATTTCTTCTATAAAAATTAGTTTATTAGTTGAAAGCTTGCTGTTCAGAATGAGTCTCTTGACTGTTCAATAGTTCAAGAAATGCACAATGCTGCCATTAACCACTTTTTTATTCTATTGAACCAAATAAGTAAGGATTCATAAATATTTAATATTTAATGCAGTCTTTCCAAAGTTCAACCTTATAGAAAGCATGAAGTGAGCACATAATATACAAAATGAAGTTTCTTGGTAAATTCCTCTGCGGGCTGTAAATACGTGTGTTTGTTGTAAGATATACTTAAAAACTGTTCTCTCTGTTCTCAAGCAGGCCCTTCCAAAACATCAGAGATAGATGAAAAAATTGCTCCTGGAAAAAGTTATGCAGGTATATATTTTTGCTTGTATTTTTCCTCGCATCTGTTTTAGGAATTGAATGTGTGAGTTATGCTTTTCACAACTTTGCTACTTGATTTGCCATAAAATTGAGGGCATTGGAACTTAAAGGTTATGAGAAATGAAAAATACGGTTGCTTTAATTTCCAGCTATCCAAGTAGAGAGACATGTAAATGAGAACTTCATTTCTTCCTTCTGTGTATTCAAAGAGGAGCATCAGGTTGATCATTCTAAAGCACTAGTTGTTTGTGTGAATGGTATGTTTCTCAAGAAAGTCAGTCGGTTTCATAATGGCTTATAAAGTTTAATAAAACTCTGCTTTATAAATTGTGAGTGCAACTTAACTATTAGCTAATAACTATTAACTGTCAACTAACTTTCAGTTTAGTGTGAGGTGAATTATGTTTAAGTGGAAGCCATTCCTTACTGAAGCTCTGAATTAGCTGAAATGCCTTTATGAAAAAAATGTGCAGGTTTTTTCAACCCTCTACATTAAAAATACTCTATAACTCATTTACAAAGAGTAGAAAATATTAACTGGCATTCAACAATATTAATTTCATCATAAAGTCCAAGTGTTCTTTTTACCATGAAATTCTAAGATGCAAAAACAGCCTTTTCTCTGTTGTTCATGTGAACAGAATAACTGTCAAAATTCTCCTATGAAAATCCTTATTTTAAATAGTAAGAATTAAAAATTGTTAAAAATTTCTTACGTAATTTTACTGTGGTATCTTTTAACTTTACATTTGTAAAGGAAACCATCAGCATGGTATAATACTCAAGCGTAGAGCGATCTGAAAGAAGATGCATTTCAAAATGCACAAGCACAGCTTTACTCAGCCAGTATAACTAAAATATGTTCCTTCATGCACTGCTGCTATTTTGATCGAGTTTCTGATGCAGTTATCTTCACTTGCTTTAACTGTGCTGCAGTTAAGTATCAATTGCTCTTTCTTACACTGAATGTTGCTCAGCTAATCCTGCTTGTCTTGTTGGTGCTCACTGTCCCAATTAAAGCAATGGGATCATGGATTTCCCTCCCAGGTGTCTGTCACTGGTGGCCTTGCAGCCTGTTATGGAAATCATCATAGTGCAGTAACCATGAGTCTGTAGAGATGGTGAAAAATTATATATAATATGTGGGGACACGTGGCCTTTGTTTATATTTTCAGTAATCGTGGTTAACAGAGGGGTAAATATTTATGATTGTGTTAACCCCACAAAGCCAAGACCATGGAATTGCCTTGTGTCATAGCACCAACTGTGCACTGCTGCACGTGCAGTTTAGCCAGTGTAACCCTCACCTCCTTGCCTTTGTCTGGAATTGCTCAAAGGCTCATGGGAACATATCTTTGCTCCTGTTTATGCTACATGCTGTGATTGCAAGGGGCTTTTTTGTCAATGTTGGTTTAGATGGAAAGGCATGGAGTGTTTGGTTGAGAATATTTTCTGTGTCCATCACTCAGCAGTCCTGTTTTTCCCTTTCAGATTCCTCACGGAAGCGTGACTCCTCAGAATCAGGTACAGATACTGAGCCTGAGTTCACTAGTGAAGGTCAATTCTTCTGGTCATTGATTTCATTTAGTTGGGCATTTTTATATTCAAAATTTGTTTTCCAAAGCCTACTTTATTTGGCACTAAATGAAGAGAATAGTGTGCCAGTGTTGAATGTAGTTTGGATTGTGCACTGCTTGGTAAATTTGCCTAGTTGGGAAGTATTAAAAAACCAATATACTGAAGCATATAGGACATACTGGGCTGGTTTTGAAATGAGGCCAGACAGCAAACTGTATCTTTTGTGTATTTTTGAAGCATTGGTAATGAAAAATACTCATTGAACAGACCAGATGTTCTAAGCTTGATTCATTCTGGAGGGCACGTTGGTTTATAAACACACTGAAGTTATATGTGTAACATCTGTAGTTAGCACTGGCTTCTGGGAAGAGATGTACCAGAACAGAAAGTCTGTGTTGCAGGTGGTGTAAGTGAAGCTTCAAGGTGTGTGTCTGATATTGATAACTGTGAAATAGGAACCTTTGCACTTAGCACCTCCCTTTCTGATCTAAATGGCTCTAAAGCTGCTGATCATTGTCCCTAGTGTTCTCATGTTAGGATCTTGGTGGGAGGTTATCTGTGTTTCTTGTATTTGTGAATTAGTGTCCTGTAACTTCCTTAAACCAGTGCTGAGATTGGCTTTTGCAGTGCTTGCTTGTGGAATTACATTAAGACCACCCAGTCAGCAATTTAGGAAGTAAGCAGGGCATTTAGCAGAAAGTGCACACTTCTGGCATTACGTTCACCATTTTACATTTCAGTATGGAAATAAATCCAAAATGACCTCAACAGAATAGTTTATATGAGAAGAGTTAATAAGTTCTTTGCATATATGTACAAGCCTTTTCCACAAAAGTAAAAGGGTTCTGAAGATGTTTTCCCTGAGAAGAGCATAAGAGAACTGTATAAGTACAAGATATGGCAATATGTGATTTTATTCTTGCTGAGTAAACCATACCCTTGGTGACACGGGTACATGTGTTTCTGTATGTGAAATCAGTTTTCTTTGTGTGGTCTAAGCATTTGTTTTCTCTGAGGTTGGAGGTATTGGTATTTGGGATGTCTAAAAAGCTCCCTGCCATGAGGGAGGTAGGGATGGATTGGGAAGTGAGTGGCTAAGTAGCAGCTCTGTGGCAGGTTGCTAGGTTTGCTGTTGTCCTGTCTGTCCACTTGTGTGTGTGTTTAAGGTAGAGTTGACCTGTTTGATGAATTTCATTGGTGCCCTTTAGTTGTACACTGCTTAGAAAGTGGGTTTAGAAGATTTGAGCTCTTCAAGAGAAAACTTAGGTACTGTCTTTTGAGATCTGCGAGTGGGATGAGCTCCCTTCCAGTTAGATCAAAAGGGCAGTCCCTATCTGCACAATTTATTGTGTGATTCCTTTTGCTGTTTTGCGTGGTCTTTTTGCCATCATGTGATGTCCAGTCCTTTTTCAGGAGACAATGCTGTTTTCCTTAGGAAGTACAGAAGCAGCTTTATTTTCTTGCTCTCTTGTGCTTTGCACAGGCCTGATTGAAGGAACAAATTATTCCTTCACAGGTAAGAACAGGAGCTTTCCAAAGTTACTCATGGAAGTAATTTGTAGCAGCATTTTGTGCCCTGATAAGCACCTGATAGTTCCTTATTTCTGTTAGAGTTTTGAAATTCAAAGTAGTTCCAGTGCTGCACTTGAGTTCCCTGGACATTCAATCTGTGGGGTTTTGTTTGTTAAAGATGATGTTGGTGATGGTGATGACTACCTCCCCCCTGAAAAGAGACTTAAGCCTGCCAATTCGGCTAATCAAGCCTCCAGTACTGGGAGAAGAACAGCAGAAGAATTCAGTTTTGGTAAGATGAAAATGCAAGATGATTTTATCTACCACTATTATTGTATGAAAAGGTTTTGGGTAATTTTGTGCTGCAAGAACATTCAGAATGGTCACAAAAATAACTTACATCAACTGATTATTTAGAACTGTTTTTTTAATTAGAGAAGATAAAAATATAAACCATATAGAGCGTTTTTTGGAATTTCATTTAAAACCAAGGGCTCTGTGTAAAGGTATTGCACTCTATAATCATGATCATAGGCTGCCTCTGTTGTTTCCTCTTATTTGACATGATGACATAAATAGACACACAGGAAGTTGGGATTTTCTTGTTGTGTTCTTGCAAGATCCATTTTGTTGTGGGTTCTCCACAGCAACTCATCCATGCCCCTCAGTTTACTCAGGTTAAAGATGCTTCCCCTGGGATTTTTGCGATCCTGTACCTCTGCTTAATTCTGTGGTGTGGTGTGGTTTGATTTGGTTTGGTTTGGTTTGCAGACCCATTAATCTGTTTGCTTTTATAAAGTTCTGTGCAGTCAGGAATATGTTGTTTCCTTTATATTTTTAAAGGAAGCCACCAGAGTTCTGATGGCAGTGAAGGAACAAATGTGGAGATAGAGTTAGAGCATTTGAGATGTTAAATGTTTTTTTGTGAGGATAAACTGTACAAAGCAGAGTGACTTTGTCCCCTGGTAGGTGCAAAGGAGAGTCCTTTTTTGCAACATCCAGGCCTTTTTTGAGCAGTTAGCCCATTATCTGTTACCTTCTCTTTAGGTATAACATATTCAACCTACCACTATGGACCACATGATGTGAGTACATCATGGTTATTTAACTTGTTTTTCTACCTCCACTTCAGCTGAGTCACTTTGCCACAGTTCTTTTCTGCTTAGCTGAAGTAACAGGCCTGAGCCATGATTTTTCAAGGGCAGCAAGGCCCTTATTTCATAAGGTTTTGCCCATATACAACATCTCCTTTCTTTTTGTTTTTTGTGTAAAGGGCTCATGTACCCTAATGCCAAATCTTTCTGCACCTGTAAGTCCATTATCTTTTGAAGAGTATTACTGGTCATCTGGTAGACACAGGATAAGAGACATGGAACACAAATCACAATCAATAAGAAGCTATCAAAACCAACCATTTCACTGACAAGGAGATCCGCAGCATAGGAAAGGAAAAAGATAATGTCCAGTGTCCCCAGGAAGTGGAAATAAATGGCTCCTGTCCTAAAGTTCATATGGCTGGAGCTCAGGGGCCATGCTCTTTAGGCAGGAGAAAGTCCATTAGCTGGAAATGCTGACTTTGACATTACTGAATGTCTTTCTGGAAGCATGGAACAGAGTATAACTGAAGAAGGTCATCAGGAGCACAGTACCATGATGGTGAGTGCAGTAGGACACAAGGCCTCTGTTGGCAGGCTGCCTCCATAAGCATCCAGACACAGCCATGTCCTGGCAGTCGTTCCCCTGCTCCTGCTTTGGCCACAAGGGCTGGATGGTGATTAGGTCCTTTCTCCTCTCTCTGGGCCTCATTGTCTTGGAGGCAGCAATCGATGTTTGTCCAGACGAGCAGCTAACTACTTGAGACCTGTTGGTGAGAAAACAGGTGCTCACCTTCTCCCTAGGTTAGCAAATCAGCTAGACCTTGCCATTGCAGTCTCAGGTAGGGAACTCTATGTAAAACTTGTAGAAATTGGTTCTGCACATGCAAATCTTCAGAGCAGTATTGCTCTGCTGGGGATCAAAATTAACAGTCTCCTTGCAAAGTTTCTAGTGTAAATATTGCATTATCTAAATGGTCTTGAGGAGCTGTATTCACCTTCATTTTTTTTGCAACATACATGTCTCTCACTATGAACATGAGGGCAACATAAAAGTAAAGCATTATATGTGGTAAAACAATAAACTCACACCCAGCAAAAATAAGCAAGGCAATACATGTAATCAGTAGCACACGAGAGAAAGGATAGTGATTTTGAATGATACATCATCAATTTCCTAAATACTGTACCAGCACCCAGAGTTTGCAATAGCTGGCAAGCCTCATTTCACAATGAGGACCTGGAGAACCATTCCCAGAAAAGGTTTCCCAGTTTACCTCGAAGGGAGGTCCAGCTTTTATAAGCCCATATGCACATGTCAAACTGTCCACATTATATTTTTAGTGCAGAAACCCCTAGGTCTGTTTGCGTGCATTTGACCAGGTAGGGCCAGGGCTTGGCCAGAGCAAAGGCCTTAACTGATTGTTCCTAACATACCCTACAAGAAAAACTAATAATTAACAGCAGTACAGTAGGTTTCTTAAAGTTACATGTCTTGCATATAGGTAAACAATGGTTTGTGAAAGTTTAGAAAGCAGCTGGCTTTGTCATTTATCCTTAGCTAAGTAGTCAATGGTACCATGAACAGACTAGAAACAACTTAAGGGATGCATATCTGTAACCTCAAATAATATCTTACAGATAGTGCCTGCTATATAAATTCGCACTGTGACACTGACAATATATTCAGAGCCATTAAGGCATCAGTAGTAACTGTCCTTAAAAGTTGAGATGATACTTGTCCACACATCAATGCATTTATGACATTAAAGCAGAATAAAAGCGAGCAAGAAAGCACTGAACAACTTACAATTAATAGCAGCCATGATATGGAGTTGTTACTCATTCTTTTGTGCAACCTATGGAAGATAAGACAGCAAAAATTGTTATGAATAGTTATCCTGATTGACCAGTGCAGAACACCTATAGACTCTTCAATGAAATTAAGGATCTAATTAAACACATCTTCACATATTTTTGCGCAACTTTTTTTCTTACATTCTTAATCAGTTGCTTACCAGTTCTTCATCATACTTATTTCAGTTGGTTCCATCTTATGTCTATGACAAAAGAGAGAAAATAATGTAATTTAAATGAGCAGATTTCAACATCATTCAAACTTAAGGTCACTCGTCTCTATACATAAGACTTGTATCATGTAATTTAAACAAGCATATTTCAACAGAACTTCACTGAAACTAAGTGTCACTTAAACGTAACAGAGAGTACATTAACAGAACTTAGTTAACATTACTGAAACTGAACAGAAATTGATCTTAACAGAACCTAACAGAACTTAGACTGAGCAACACTTAACCTCACTTAACAACACTTACACTTGACTGAAATTAAACTTAACAGTACGTAAATTTATCAGAACCTAAACTTAGCAGAACTTAAATTACCATAACTTCAAATTAGCAGAACATAAACCTAACATCACTCAAATTTAACACTTAAGCTTAACAGAAATTAAGATCACTTAAGCTTTACAGAAACTTTAACTTAACAGAACTTAAATGTAACAGAATTTCAGAGTTACAGAACATAAACATAACATTACTTAAATGTAACAGAACTGAAACTTAACCTCACTTAAACTGTATAGAATTGAAACCTAACAAAACTGAAAATTGACATCACTTAAATTTAACAAAAGTAAAGTCAGAGTTGAGAGTGTTCCTTTAAAAGTTCCAGATACAACAGAATTTAACTCATTTTGACTCCATCATTAAAAGAAGGCTACTGAAAATTTGTCATACAACAGTTAAACCTCAATGAACAATATGCAGGCAAACAACTGATTTGTAACTGAAATAGCAGCCAGATGAATTTACTGGAGAGATTATAAAGGCATGGCAAATATGTTGTGATTTTGCATAATATAATTTTGAGAATAGTTCATGGTTAAAGTGCAAAGGTTATTGAAAATATTTGTTCATAGTCAGGACTTCTCTGGTGTAAGCATAACTTTGCTCTAGGGTATTTTAAAGTCCAGCTTTACTCAGAGAAATTACAACAGTGTATATTTTGGCAAATTGCACTTCAAACCTGCTGAATTCACAGGTGGTAAGACAGCTTTTTGTGATTGCCTATACAACAGATTTGAGCTTGGACTGTTAAAGGTAACGGCACATAAATATTTAAGTCTAAAACATCAAGAACGTAGTTATATAAGACTGCCATGAGTTTTCACAAATAACTGTTAGGTCAGTGGGTGTGTAAGGCTGACACTTGTATATAAACAGCTACAAAGTCACAAATGGAGTGAATTACTGTTTACTACACTTGTGGTCCATCAGTGTACTGAAACTGTTTTGATATCAAGTCCAATTTCAATTTATACATGGCAAGGAAGAATAACTACACTTGAGTCACTAAATAGATGTACCTCTCCAAAATGATGTCACATGTTTCTTCATGGAGGAAGAGTCACAATAAAATTACCTAATTAAAGCTGTGGGATAAAAAGCAAGTGAGGAGGCAAGGCTAACACAATTCTGCTTGCTTTTACAGTGGAAAGGTGTGAGCTAATTATATCTAATTCTCAAATAGCTGCTGCAGATAAAGTGCAAGGTTTGCCTTCAAGTGAGCAAAGAAATGCCTGATTTATGACCCAGCCAATTGCTCCCAGTAACTGTCATGAATCATGCAATGTGCTAACACTGGGCTTGAAAGTTAGTTGCTGTTCCATTAATATCCACCCAAAGTATTTCCAAGGAGTGATCTCCTGAATTGTCTAAGGGGGCACTGTATTTTATCAATATGAACCTTCCTGTTTACAAACTAAAACATTAGCTGCATAGTGATAAATGGTGCTTTTGGGGTGCCAACTTGTAAATATTCTACCAGGTGTACAAGTTTCTAATTTTCATGGTAACAGCTAACATCATTATAACTGAGCAAAGAATCAATATTAATTCAGTGCAATCAGACTTACAAATTAAAATTCCTGAAAAGGGAGTGTACATCCCACATGGCAAGTTTTACCAGTCATGCAATGTATCAGCATTTCTGTTAAAGAATTTAGACCTTGCTATGCTACCAGTATACAGGAAGACACTACATTCACACAGACAGCTTTGAATCTTTCCAGTGAACAATTCTGTCAAAATCCACGGCTCACTGAAAAGACAAGGTTAGTTTTAACAGAGTTCCAGTAATGATGTCACAAATATCACAAGGATAGCCCATCTGCATTCTGGGTTTGAGTACACAAGCTCATTGAACAACAAGCTCTCCCATACCAATTTCTGCAATTTACTGATACTAGAGCATCCGAAGATCTCCATGTTTCAACGTGTCTTCTTGGCATTCTGACAGCAATATCTTGTAACATCAGTACTCCGTGTAGGCCATAAATCTGCTGTGATTTATGGGTCTGGGGTTGGACAGGTATGCCGAGCTAGGATAGTTAGCAAAGGCCAACATCTCCCAGAGTTGGCTGGTATGCCTCGTGCTGTAATTTGTGATTCCAGGCTCTCAAGGGTCAGCTGCCTATGGGTGAATGGGGTCTATGCAGGCCGGAGCACTCAGGGAGGAGTGGGCAGAAAAGAAGCTGCAGTTGGAGGGGTGGGCACTGGAGGTTCTGCAGCAGGAGGGGCACTCTGGAGAGCAGCTGTGGGGGAGGCAGAGTGTGCAGAGAGTGCAGAGAGTGCAGAGAGTGCAGAGTGTGCAGAGAGTGCGGAGTGTGCAGAGTGTGCAGAGTGTGCAGAGAGTGCAGAGAGTGCGGAGTGTGCAGAGAGTGCAGAGTGTGCAGAGAGTGCAGAGTGTGCAGAGAGTGCAGAGAGTGCGGAGTGTGCAGTGTGCAGAGTGTGCAGAGAGTGCAGAGAGTGCAGAGAGTGCAGAGTGTGCAGAGAGTGTAGAGAGTGCAGAGAGTGCGGAGTGTGCAGAGAGTGCAGAGAGTGCAGAGTGTGCAGAGAGTGCAGAGTGTGCAGAGTGTGCAGAGAGTGCAGAGTGTGCAGAGAGTGCGGAGTGTGCAGAGAGTGCGGAGTGTGGAGAGAGTGCAGAGAGTGCAGAGAGTGCGGAGTGTGCAGAGAGTGCAGAGTGTGCAGAGAGTGTAGAGAGTGCAGAGAGTGCGGAGTGTGCAGAGAGTGCAGAGAGTGCAGAGTGTGCAGAGAGTGCAGAGAGTGCAGAGAGTGCAGAGTGTGCAGAGTGTGTAGAGAGTGCAGAGAGTGCGGAGTGTGCAGAGAGTGCAGAGTGTGCAGAGAGTGCAGAGAGTGCAGAGTGTGCAGAGTGTGCAGAGAGTGCAGAGTGTGCAGAGTGTGTAGAGAGTGCAGAGAGTGCGGAGTGTGCAGAGAGTGCAGAGAGTGCAGAGAGTGCAGAGTGTGCAGAGTGTGCAGAGTGTGGAGAGAGTGCAGAGAGTGCAGAGTGTGCAGAGTGTGGAGAGAGTGCAGAGAGTGCAGAGTGTGCAGAGTGTGCAGAGAGTGCAGAGAGTGCAGAGAGTGCAGAGTGTGCAGAGAGTGCAGAGTGTGCAGAGTGTGCAGAGAGTGCAGAGTGTGCAGAGAGTGCGGAGTGTGCAGAGAGTGCGGAGTGTGGAGAGAGTGCAGAGAGTGCAGAGAGTGCGGAGTGTGCAGAGAGTGCAGAGTGTGCAGAGAGTGCAGAGTGTGCAGAGAGTGCAGAGAGTGCGGAGTGTGCAGTGTGCAGAGTGTGCAGAGAGTGCAGAGAGTGCAGAGAGTGCAGAGTGTGCAGAGAGTGTAGAGAGTGCAGAGAGTGCGGAGTGTGCAGAGAGTGCAGAGAGTGCAGAGTGTGCAGAGAGTGCAGAGTGTGCAGAGTGTGCAGAGAGTGCAGAGTGTGCAGAGAGTGCGGAGTGTGCAGAGAGTGCGGAGTGTGGAGAGAGTGCAGAGAGTGCAGAGAGTGCGGAGTGTGCAGAGAGTGCAGAGTGTGCAGAGAGTGTAGAGAGTGCAGAGAGTGCGGAGTGTGCAGAGAGTGCAGAGAGTGCAGAGTGTGCAGAGAGTGCAGAGAGTGCAGAGAGTGCAGAGTGTGCAGAGTGTGTAGAGAGTGCAGAGAGTGCGGAGTGTGCAGAGAGTGCAGAGTGTGCAGAGAGTGCAGAGAGTGCAGAGTGTGCAGAGTGTGCAGAGAGTGCAGAGTGTGCAGAGTGTGTAGAGAGTGCAGAGAGTGCGGAGTGTGCAGAGAGTGCAGAGAGTGCAGAGAGTGCAGAGTGTGCAGAGTGTGCAGAGTGTGGAGAGAGTGCAGAGAGTGCAGAGTGTGCAGAGTGTGGAGAGAGTGCAGAGAGTGCAGAGTGTGCAGAGTGTGCAGAGAGTGCAGAGAGTGCAGAGAGTGCAGAGAGGCCTCACCAGGGGATGACAGTGCCGAGGGGCCAACGAGGGCCGAGCAGGGGCTGAGGGGGCTGACAAGGGCTGAGGGGGCTGACAAGGGCCAAGCAGAGGCCGTGGGCGCCCTACCAGGGCTGGGGGCTCAGCCATGGGGGAGCTGGCATTGGGGGGCAGCCAGCGAAGGAGCCACTGTGAGAGGAGCTGGGACATGAGGGGCCGCTTGCATGGGAGGCACCATGCAGTGTAACCTGTAGAGCAGCTGGGGTGGGAGTGGGCAGCCTGCTCTGGGGAGCTTCTTACTCCATGGGGTGTGCCTTCCTCTGGAAGGGCTTCATTAGTGCCTGTAACATCACCTGCTGAATTGAAGATCAGTCCGTTCTGTGGATCCGGGCCTAGATTCATTGCCACTATCTTTTTTTAGCACTCCTACTTATTTAGCAACTGCACATGGAAATTTTTAACATCGAGGCCTCTCTCATGTAGGAAAGAGTTACAACGCTCTTTAACCCGTAAGAAAAGTTGCTCCAGTGTGGAAAATATGCAGCTATATTTTTTAGCTGCACCAGGGTTACCAGGACACCTCCCCAGTCCCAGGATACTCACAGTCCTGGGGTTCTTCATCCAGCAAACACCACTGACCTAACCTTAAAGGCCCTTTGCTCTCTGCTGGATTGTGGTATTCAAAGACAGGGACCTGTTGTAGAAGGGTCTGAGCTCTGCTCTCTGCTTGCAGTCTCAGCATTCCAGGATTGTAAGGGCTGCTGGGCTGAGTTGCTGTCCATGTCTTCATTGCAATCTAGTATCCCTATGTTCTGAGTTCACAGGGCTTCGTTTTCAGCTGCAGTCCTCCTCCTCACTCTGCTCTTATGTCCCCAGTGTTCAGGTGCCTGGTGTATGAAGTAGCAACACCGAGTCCCCAGGCTGGTGCAGAGGAAAGCCCTTTCTTGCCAAGCCAGGCCTCTTTAAGCAGTTAGCTCATTATCAGATACATTCCATTTAAGAACAACAAATATAATTCAAACAAGCACAGTAAACCAGGATATGATCATCTAATGGTTATATGACTTGTATTTCTACCTTCAGTTCAGATGAGTCATTTGCCATGGTCCTTTTCTGCTTAGCTGAAGTAACAGGCCTGAGCCATGGTTTTGCAAGGGTATCAAGGCCCTTATTTCATAAGGTGTTATCTGTTTGAAAAATAAATTAACATCATCAGACACTTTGTCAAATAAATATTTGGAAAGATATCACCTAATTGAAATTGTACCTCTTCTCCAGCAATTCTCTTGTCATATTTCCACTGAGTTGGCTTTTGTGATTTTTGTTTTGTTTTACTTTAACATTCCCAAAACACATCACTGTGAAGCTTGATATAAGCAAATTGTGATGGCAGTCGTCATTATTTTAAACCATGAAAGGCATTTGTAGAGTCCTCATCCTGTTATGGAAATCATCATAGTGCAGTAACCATGAGTCTGTAGAGATGGAAAGAAAGATATAATGTGTGGGGACACGCAGCATTTGTTTATATTTTCAGTAATCCTGGGTAGTAGAGGGGGAAATATGATGTATTAACCATGTTTAAAAACCTCTGGTTTTCGCCTTCAGATTCCTCCCACCATGAGTTGTTGGAATTATGTGAGAAACCTGAGGTTGAGGTCACCCTTGAAGGTCAGTTCCTCTGGTCATTGATTTCAGTTGCTTAGGCATTTTTATATCCAAAATTTGTTTTCCAAACCTACACTACTTGGCACTGAATGAAGAGAATTGTGTGCCAGTGTTGAGTGGAGTTTGGATTGTCCACTGCTTGTAAATGTGTCTGGTTGGGGAAAGTATTAAAAAACTATTATTAAAAAAGTATTAAAAAAGCATATAGGACATATTGGGCTGGTTTTGAAATTATTCCAGTGAGCAAATTGTATCTTTTGTGTATTTTTCAAGAATTGGTAATGAAAAATTCTCATTGAACAGACCAGATGTTGTAACACTGATTCATTCTGGAGAGCACATTGCTTTATAAACACACTGCTGGTATATGTAACATCTGTAGTTAACACTACTCCTTTGCTCAGGCCCTTTTGAAGGAAGAAGTTGTTCCTTCACAGGTAATAGCAGGATCTTTCTATGTTACTCAGGTAAATCTTTTGTAGCAGCATTTGCTGCCCTGATAAGCACAGTTCCTTCTTTTTGTTTGAGACTTGTATTTCAAAGCATTTCCAGTTTTGCATACGTGTTTACTGTAAAAAGAAGTAGGTTTGATTTATTTTTATTTTTATTTTTTTTTCCTTAAAGCTGATGAAGATGACTACCCACCCCTAGAAAAGAGACTGAAGTGCACAAAGTCAGCTGATGAAGCTGCCAGTAGCCAGAGAAGAGAAGCAAGAGTGTTTGATTCTGGTAAGGTGAAAATTAAACACTATTTAATTTCTCTGCTCTGTTTTATGAAAAGGTTTTGTCTAATTTTGTACTGCAAAAAAAATTCAGAATGGTTTAAAAAATAATAGTTTCATCAAATGATAATTTAGAAATGTTTTTTTAGGAAGTAGAGCAGATAAAAGCCATATAGAGCATTTTTGGATATTCATTTAAAACCAAGGGTTCTGTGTAAAGGTATTGCACTCTATAATCATGATCATAGGCTGTCTCTGTTGTTTCCTCTTATTTGACATGATGACATAAATAGACACACAGGTCTTAGTGAGATTGTATGAGTGGGCAGCACAGTGTCATTGAAAGTCAGCAATCAGAAAGTTGAGGTTATTTTGTCAGAACAATTGTTTTAAAGGGAACAAAATCATGTTTGAGAAGCTGGGGCCAGTGCTGGTGAATGAGAACATTTAGAACTGTGAAGAAGGCTTCTTCCATAGGAGCTGTGTGTATTTACCCAAGATCAGAAGAGACCTTGTGATGATAACAGGTTATTTATAAAAAAATTACTTCATTGTTGAACACTACTGCATTTATGTGTTTTAAGAAGTTTCCCATCTGGGAGTTTTCTTCCAGAACTTTGTTGCCATCTCATTTGAGGTTTTTGCACAAGTTCCTCAGTTGTGAATGTTTCTGAGTGTTTTGGTCCTGGACTAGGTGGACCATCTTTAAGTCTTGTGGCTATCCTGATATTTCCAATAATGCTGTCTATTTAAAATTTGTTTTACTTAATTCTCTCAGAAAGGTTATAAGTGGTCAGTTGATATGACAGGCATTTTTAAGACCATACTTAGTGTTCATGTCTAGTGAAATAACTCCTAATGCTTTCCTTTTGTACTACTTTGCATTTGCTAGTTATCTATCCTGGACTAACTTGGAGTTAGAAAAAAACATTAGAGAGTTTTCCATGAACTGGATGATGTATTTGACATAGTTCAGATATAGTCCAGCTAAGGTGTCCCAGTGGATACAGCTGAATTTCTTCTATACATCACACACATCATGTGAAGAGAAACTGTAGAGGAGATGAATCCCTCTGCAGACAGCCCTGGGACAGCCCCCTGGAACCTCTTTTGGGATAAGAAAAACTACTTGCTTAGAATGACTCATGTTAGAAAAATATAAGCTCTTCTTCTTATCTTTTTAGCATATTATTGGGTAGGTTTGGTTCTTTATAATTGGTTGTCCCAAAGAAAGAAAGATAATGTAGCTGGGCAAAATGTGTTAAGCCTGTTTTCCATTGGTTTACTTGTCATCCCCCCAAACCCTATAAAAGTACATGTGTGATCCCCCATCTTGGGATTTGTGGCCTGACCCCTTCATGGACAATAATAAAGCCTGTGGAAAAAGTCTGAGCTGCTCTCCTGGTCTTGTTGTGCCAGCTAGAAACTACAGGTTTCTGTGAGAAACCATGAAGCTAAGCACCTAAAGGCCAGCACTCACAAACCTTGGAACTTTCCCCTGCCCAACAACTGGGCAGGGGGGACACAACAAAATGTTACAAGAAACCTTTGACAAAAAGGTTCCTTCAGGCTTGCTGCCAAAGTGATGCCATACTGCAGTATACAGGGGTCTGAAAGGAGATTTTCTTCAAAATGCACAAGCACAGCTTTACTCAGCCAGTATAACTAAAATATGTTCCTTCATGCACTGCTGCTATTTTGATCGAGTTTCTGATGCAGTTATCTTCACTTGCTTTAACTGTGCTGCAGTTAAGTATCAATTGCTCTTTCTTACACTGAATGTTGCTCAGCTAATCCTGCTTGTCTTGTTGGTGCTCACTGTCCCAATAAAAGCAATGGGATCATGGATTTCCCTCCCAGGTGTCTGTCACTGGTGGCCTTGCAGCCTGTTATGGAAATCATCATAGTGCAGTAACCATGAGTCTGTAGAGATGGTGAAAAAATATATATAATGTGTGGGGACACATAGCCTTTGTTTATATTCTCACTAATCGTGGTTAACAGAGGGGTAAATATTTATGATTGTGTTAACCCCACAAATCCAAGACCATGGAATTGCCTTGTGTCATAGCACCAACTGTGCACTGCTGCACGTGCAGTTTAGCCAGTGTAACCCTCGCCTCCTTGCCTTTGTCTGGAATTGCTCAAAGGCTCATGGGAACATATCTTTGCTCCTGTTTTTGTTACATGCTGTGATTGCAAGGGGCTTCTTTGTCAATGTTGGTTTAGATGGAAAGGCATGGAGTGTTTGGTTGAAAATCTTTTCTGTGTCCATCACTCAGCAGTCCTGTTTTTCCCTTTCAGATTCCTCACGGAAGCGTGACTCCTCAGAATCAGGTACAGATAGTGAGCCTGAGTTCACTAGTGAAGGTTAGTTCTTCTGGTCACTGATTTCATTTAGTTGGGCATTTTTATATTCAAAATTTGGTTTCTAAAGCCTGTGTTTCTGTATGTGAAATCAGTTTTCTTTGTGTGGTCTAAGCATTTGTTTTCTCTGAGGTTGGAGGTATTGGTATTTGGGATGTCTAAAAAGCTCCCTGCCATGAGGGAGGTAGGGATGGATTGGGAAGTGAGTGGCTAAGTAGCAGCTCTGTGGCAGGTTGCTAGGTTTGCTGTTGTCCTGTCTGTCCACTTGTGTGTGTGTTTAAGGTAGAGTTGACCTGTTTGATGAATTTCATTGGTGCCCTTTAGTTGTACACTGCTTAGAAAGTGGGTTTAGAAGTTTTGAGCTCTTCAAGAGAAAACTTAGGTACTGTCTTTTGAGATCTGCGAGTGGGATGAGCTCCCTTCCAGTTAGATCAAAAGGGCAGTCCCTATCTGCACAATTTATTGTGTGATTCCTTTTGCTGTTTTGCGTGGTCTTTTTGCCATCATGTGATGTCCAGTCCTTTTTCAGGAGACAATGCTGTTTTCCTTAGGAAGTACAGAGGCAGCTTTGTTTTTTTGCTCTCTTGTGCTTTGCACAGGCCTGACTGACAGAAAAAGTTGTTCCTTTACAGGTTTGAGCAGTAGCTTTCTAAAGTTAATGAATGAATTATGTTGTATAAAATTTGGTGTCCTGATAAGTGGAGTTCCTTATTTTTGTTGGAGTTTTGAAATTCACAGCTGTTCCAATGCTGCACACGAGCAGTACTCTTTAATAAAAAAACAGTGATTTTTTTTTTCTGTTTCTTAAAGATGATGATTATGATGATGATGATGATGATGATGATGATGATGATGAGTACCTGCCACCTAGCAGGAGACAGAGGAGCACCAGATTGTCTAATCGAGCTTCCAATACTGGGAAAAGAAAAGCTAAAGACTTCAATTTTGGTAAAATGAAAATTTAAGATTATGTTATCTCCCAGGTTTGTTTTATGGAAAGGTTTAGTTAATTTTATGCTGCAGGAGTGAGACATGTTAGTGTCATCCTTCATTTAGGAACCATGGGCTCTCTCAAGATGCCATGCTGTAGTACAACCTTCATCATAGGATGCATCTGTCCTTTCTTGTTACTTGATGTGACAATGTGAATAGAAACACAGGAAGTTTAAAATTTGCTCATGTGTTCTTGCATTATCCCTTATCTTGTGGTTTCTGCACAGAAACTCATCCATGCCCTTCAGTTTAATCTGGTTAAAATCACCCCAGATAATATGCAATCCTGTACATGTACTTTGTTCTGTGGTTTGGTTTGGTCTGTTTTGCTTTGATTTGGTTTGTAGACACATTAATCTGTTTGCTTTTATAAAGTTCTGTGCCATCAGGAATATGTTCTTTCCTTTATGTTTTTAAAGGCAGCCACTAGAGTTCTGATGGCAGTGAAGAAACAGATGTGGTGATAGAGCATTTAAGATGTGCAAGGTTTTCTGTGAGGATAAATTAATATCATTGGATATTTTTCTCAGAAATACCTGGGAAGATGTCACCTAATTGAAATAGTACATCTTCTTCAGCCATTCTCTTGTCATATTTGCACCAGGTTGGCTTTTGTGGTTTTTGTTTTGTTTTGCCTTTAATGTCCCAAATCAGCCCACTGTGGAGCTTGCTATAAGCAAATTGTGATGGGAGTTGTCATTGTTTGAAATCATGAAAGGCATTTGTAGGGTGCTCATCACCCAGAGTTTAGTGTTTTGATGGGATGTGAAAAGCACATCACTGTTGAGCTGGCTTTGCTCAGGGCAGGTGGCTCTCCAGCCTGAGTCGTGTGCTTTTCCAGGCAGGTTTTGCTAGCAGCAATGCTCCTTGTTGCACTTCCCATTAGTTTTGCTTGGAAGGTAGCTGTCACCATAGTCATGGTTACCTTTCCATGGAATTGAGCAGCAGTTCTTGTGATTAGTGAGAATGAAGATTTTATAGAGTTTGTTATAGTACTAGCTTGTCTTTATTAAGTTATTAATTATCAACTAATTCTGTATTCTCAATTATCAATGACTCTTTTTCGCATCCAGTGTTGCTCAGCTGATCCTGCTTGTCTTGTTGGTGCTCACTGTCCCAATTAAAGCAATGGGATCATGGATTTCCCTCCCAGGTGTCTGTCACTGGTGGCCTTGCAGCCTGTTATGGAAATCATCATAGTGCAGTAACCATGAGTCTGTAGAGCTGGTGAAAAAATATATATAATGTGTGGGGACACATAGCCTTTGTTTATATTTTCAGTAATCGTGGTTAACAGAGGGGTAAATATTTATGATTGTGTTAACCCCACAAAGCCAAGACCATGGAATTGCCTTGTGTCATAGCACCAACTGTGCACTGCTGCACGTGCAGTTTAGCCAGTGTAACCCTCACCTCCTTGCCTTTGTCTGGAATTGCTCAAAGGCTCATGGGAACATATCTTTGCTCCTGTTTATGTTACATGCTGTGATTGCAAGGGGCTTCTTTGTCAATGTTGGTTTAGATGGAAAGGCATGGAGTGTTTGGTTGAGAATCTTTTCTGTGTCCATCACTCAGCAGTCCTGTTTTTCTCTTGCAGGTTCCTCCCAGCAGTATTACTTCTCAGAGATAAGTGAAAGACCTGAGCTTGAGGTCACTGTTGAAGGTCAGTTCCTCTGGTCATTGATTTCATTTAGTTGGGCATTTCTATATCCAAAAAGTGGTTTCCAAAGCCTGCAGTACTTGGTACTGAATGAAGAGAATATTGTGCCAGTGTTGTTTGGATTGTGCACTGCTTGTAAATGTTTCTGGTTGATAAGTATTAAAAAGCATAATATACTGAAGCATATAGGACATATTGGACTGGTTTTGAAATGATTCCAGACAGCAAATTGTATCTTTTGTGTTTACCTCAACCTCTGGTAATGACAAATGCTCATTGAACAGACCAGATGTTTTAACACTGATTCATTCTGAAGACCACATTGCTTTATAAACAAACTGTTGGTGTAGGTAACATTTGTAGTTAACACTACACATTTGCTTAGGCCCTTTTGAGGGAACAAGTTGTTCCTTCACAGGTAAGAAAAGGAGCTTTCTAAAGTTACTGAGGTCAGTAGTTTGTATCACAATTTGGTGCCCTGATTAGCACAGTTCCCTACTTGTCTTGGAGTCTTATAATTCAAAGTAGTTGAAGTCCTGCACACAAGTTCCGTGGGAAAAAAGGAGTTTGTTTTTTTATTTCTTTCTTAAAGCTGCTGATGACAACAGCCTACCCTGTGACATGAGACAGAATATCACCCAGTCTGCTATTGAAGCTGACAAGACTGGGAGAAGTAAAGCAGAACAGTTCAATTCTGGTAAGATGAAAGTTTAAAATAATTGTATCCCTCAGCTTTGTTATCTGAAAAGGTTTTGGTCTGCAGGAGTTAGACATGCTAGTGCCAGCTTTCATTTAAGAGCCATGGGCTCTGCATAGGTGCGTTGCAGCCATATAATCATCATCATAGGCTACACCTGTTATTTCTTGTTCTTTGATGTGGCAAGGAGAAAAGACACACAGGAAGTTGGGATTTTCTTGTTGTGTTCTTGCATGATCCTTTATGTTGTGGGTTCTGCACAGAAACTCATTCATGCCCTTCACTTTACTCAGGTTAAAGATGCTTCCCCTGGGTTTTTTTTCGATCCTGTACCTCTGCTTAATTCTCTAGTGTGGTTTGGTTTGGTTTGGTTTGGTTTGTGGACACATTAATCTGTATGCTTTTATAAGGTTCTGTGCCATCAGGAATATGTTTTTTCCTTTATATTTTTAAAGGCAGCCACTAGAGTTCTGATAGCAGTGAAGAAAGAGATGTGGAGGTAGAGTAAGAGCATTTGAGATGTGAAATGTGTTCTGTGAGGATAAATTAATATAATTGGATATTTTTCTCAGAAATATCTGGGAGGATGTCACCTAATTGAAATTGTACATCTTCTCCAGCCATTCTCTTGTCATATTTGCACCAGGGGGAAATATTTATGATTGTGTTAACCCCACAAATCCAAGACCATGGAATTGCCTTGTGTCATAGCACCAACTGTGCACTGCTGCACGTGCAGTTTAGCCAGTGTAACCCTCACCTCCTTGCCTTTGTCTGGAATTGCTCAAAGGCTCATGGGAACATATCTTTGCTCCTGTTTTTGTTACATGCTGTGATTGCAAGGGGCTTCTTTGTCAATGTTGGTTTAGATGGAAAGGCATGGAGTGTTTGGTTGAAAATCTTTTCTGTGTCCATCACTCAGCAGTCCTGTTTTTCCCTTTCAGATTCCTCCAAGCATGAGTTGTCAGAAGCATGTGAGAAGCTTGAGCTTGAGGTCACTGTTGAAGGTCAGTTCTTCTGGTCATTGATTTCATTTAGTTGGGCATTTTTATATCCAAAATGTGTTTTCTATAGCCTTCACTCTTTGATACTGAATGAAGAGAATAGTGTGCCAGTGTTGAATGTAGTTTGGATTGTGCACTGCTTGGTAAATTTGCCTAGTTGGGAAGTATTAAAAAACCAATATACTGAAGCATATAGGACATACTGGGCTGGTTTTGAAATGAGGCCAGACAGCAAACTGTATCTTTTGTGTATTTTTGAAGCATTGGTAATGAAAAATACTCATTGAACAGACCAGATGTTCTAAGCTTGATTCATTCTGGAGGGCACGTTGGTTTATAAACACACTGAAGTTATATGTGTAACATCTGTAGTTAGCACTGGCTTCTGGGAAGAGATGTACCAGAACAGAAAGTCTGTGTTGCAGGTGGTGTAAGTGAAGCTTCAAGGTGTGTGTCTGATATTGATAACTGTGAAATAGGAACCTTTGCACTTAGCACCTCCCTTTCTGATCTAAATGGCTCTAAAGCTGCTGATCATTGTCCCTAGTGTTCTCATGTTAGGATCTTGGTGGGAGGTTATCTGTGTTTCTTGTATTTGTGAATTAGTGTCCTGTAACTTCCTTAAACCAGTGCTGAGATTGGCTTTTGCAGTGCTTGCTTGTGGAATTACATTAAGACCACCCAGTTACTGTAGGAACTCAGGACTTCTGGGCAGCAAATCCATGTGCTTATGCAGGAGCAAATTTATTATTTCCTTTTAACCTTACAATCTAAAACTGCTGTTCAGGCAATCATGCATTTTTTTTACTGGTTCTTCTCTCTTGTCCTCGAGCCTGGCAAGAGCCTTGCAGGTAAAATAATTGGTTGCCCTCCAACGCATCACCACCCACCTTTATCTTTGCTCTTCTAATCTTAGTAATCTGGTTTTTGGCTTCTTTTCTCCCAGTTTTGCTCAATTTTATGTTTCAAGAGTCTGGAAGAGTTCCAGAAAGTTTGATAGGCTGCAGAAAAACACCTAAAAATGGCTCTTCCAGGGCACCTGTTATAAACAATGGTCTAAATTAGAAAATGTAGAAAAACTATCTACACACAGGTTAGGTGGTGCACTTGACACAGATTATGGAGTAGACAGCTCAGTTACATTGCTACAAATCAGCAATTTAGGAAGTAAGCAGGGCATTTAGCAGAAAGTGCACACTTCTGGCACTACGTTCACCATTTTACATTTCAGTATGGAAATAAATCCAAAATGACCTCAACAGAATAGTTTATATGAGAAGAGTTAATAAGTTCTTTGCATATATGTACAAGCCTTTTCCACAAAAGTAAAAGGGTTCTGAAGATGTGTTCCCTGAGAAGAGCATAAGAGAACTGTATAAGTACAAGATATGGCAATATGTGATTTTATTCTTGCTGAGTAAACCATACCCTTGGTGACACGGGTACATGTGTTTCTGTATGTGAAATCAGTTTTCTTTGTGTGGTCTAAGCATTTGTTTTCTCTGAGGTTGGAGGTATTGGTATTTGGGATGTCTAAAAAGCTCCCTGCCATGAGGGAGGTAGGGATGGATTGGGAAGTGAGTGGCTAAGTAGCAGCTCTGTGGCAGGTTGCTAGGTTTGCTGTTGTCCTGTCTGTCCACTTGTGTGTGTGTTTAAGGTAGAGTTGACCTGTTTGATGAATTTCATTGGTGCCCTTTAGTTGTACACTGCTTAGAAAGTGGGTTTAGAAGATTTGAGCTCTTCAAGAGAAAACTTAGGTACTGTCTTTTGAGATCTGCGAGTGGGATGAGCTCCCTTCCAGTTAGATCAAAAGGGCAGTCCCTATCTGCACAATTTATTGTGTGATTCCTTTTGCTGTTTTGCGTGGTCTTTTTGCCATCATGTGATGTCCAGTCCTTTTTCAGGAGACAATGTTGTTTTCCTTAGGAAGTACAGAGGCAGCTTTATTTTCTTGCTCTCTTGTGCTTTGCACAGGCCTGACTGACGGTAAAAGTTGTTCCTTTACAGGTTTGAGCAGTAGCTTTCTAAAGTTATTCAGGTAAGTAATGTGTATCAAAATTTGGTGCTCTCTTAAGCGCAGTTCCTTATTTTTATTCGAGTTTTGTATTTCAAGGCATTTGAAGTGTAGTACACTAGTTGTTGGATAAGAAAACCACTGTTGTTGTTTTTTCTCTTTCTAAAAGCTGATGATTATGACAACATACCTTCTGACAAGATACTGAAGAACACTGAGTCTGCTAATGAACCTGCCAATACTGGAAGAAGAAAAGCAGGAGATTTCAGTTTTAGTAAGATGAAATTTTAAGATTATTTTATGTCCCAGGTTTTTTTAGGAGAAGGTTTTGGTTAATATTGTGCTGCAGGAATCAGACATGTTACTGTCAGCCTTCATTTAAGAGCCATGAGCTCTTAAAGATGAATTTCAGCAGTGTAATCATCATCATAGGCTACCTCTTTTTTTTTTCTTATTTGACGTGACAACATAAATAGACACGAAGGTAAGAATACATACTTTATGTTCATGTCTAGTGAAACAACTCCTAATGCTTTCCTTTTGTACTACTTTGCATTTGCTGGTTATCTACACTGGAATAACTTGGAATTAGACAAAACCATGGTAGAGTTTTCCATGAACTGGATGATGTATTTGACATAGTTCAGATATAGTCCAGCTAAGGTGTCCCATTGGATACTGCTGAATTTCTGGTATACACCACACTCATCATGTGAAGAGAAACCTTTGACAAAAAGATTCCTTCAGGCTTGCTGCCAAAGTGATGCCATACTGCAGTATACAGGGGTCTGAACGGAGATTTTCTTCAAAATGCACAAGCACAGCTTTACTCAGCCAGAATAAGTAAAAATATGTTCCTTCATGCACTGCTGCTACATTTTAATCGAGTTTCTGATACAATTAGCTTCACTTGTTTTAACTGTGCTGCAGTTAAGTATCAATTGCTCTTTCTTACACTGAATGTTGCTCAGCTAATCCTGCTTGTCTTGTTGGTGCTCACTGTCCCAATTAAAGCAATGGGATCATGGATTTCCCTCCCAGGTGTCTGTCACTGGTGGCCTTGCAGCCTGTTATGGAAATCATCATAGTGCAGTAACCATGAGTCTGTAGAGATGGTGAAAAAATATATATAATGTGTGGGGACACATAGCCTTTGTTTATATTTTCAGTAATCGTGGTTAACAGAGGGGTAAATATTTATGATTGTGTTAACCCCACAAAGCCAAGACCATGGAATTGCCTTGTGTCATAGCACCAACTGTGCACTGCTGCACGTGCAGTTTAGCCAGTGTAACCCTCACCTCCTTGCCTTTGTCTGGAATTGCTCAAAGGCTCATGGGAACATATCTTTGCTCCTGTTTATGCTACATGCTGTGATTGCAAGGGGCTTTTTTGTCAATGTTGGTTTAGATGGAAAGGCATGGAGTGTTTGGTTGAGAATATTTTCTGTGTCCATCACTCAGCAGTCCTGTTTTTCCCTTTCAGATTCCTCACAGAAGCGTGATTTGTTGGAATTACGTGAGAAACCTGAGGTTGAGGTCACCCTTGAAGGTCAGTTCCTCTGGTCATTGATTTCAGTTGCTGGGGCATTTTTATATCCAAATTGTTTCTTCCATAACCTACATTACAAGGTAATGAATGAAGAGATTAGTGTGTCAGTGTTGAGTGTAGTTTGGATTATGCATTGCTTGTAAATGTGCCTGGTTGATAAGTGTTAAAAAAACATATTATAGTGAAGCATATATGACATATTGGGCTGGTTTTGAAATTGTTCCAGTGAGCAAATTGTATCTTTTGTGTATTTTTCAAGAATTGGTAATGAAAAATTCTCATTGAACAGACCAGATGTTGTAACACTGATTCATTCTGGAGAGCACATTGCTTTATAAACACACTGCTGGTATATGTAACATCTGTAGTTAACACTACTCCTTTGCTCAGGCCCTTTTGAAGGAAGATGTTGTTCCTTCACAGGTAATAGCAGGATCTTTCTATGTTACTCAGGTAAATCTTTTGTAGCAGCATTTGCTGCCCTGATAAGCACAGTTCCTTCTTTTTGTTTGAGACTTGTATTTCAAAGCATTTCCAGTTTTGCATACGTGTTTACTGTAAAAAGAAGTAGGTTTGATTTATTTTTATTTTTATTTTTTTTTCCTTAAAGCTGATGAAGATGACTACCCACCCCTAGAAAAGAGACTGAAGTGCACAAAGTCAGCTGATGAAGCTGCCAGTAGCCAGAGAAGAGAAGCAAGAGTGTTTGATTCTGGTAAGGTGAAAATTAAACACTATTTAATTTCTCTGCTCTGTTTTATGAAAAGGTTTTGTCTAATTTTGTACTGCAAAAAAAATTCAGAATGGTTTAAAAAATAATAGTTTCATCAAATGATAATTTAGAAATGTTTTTTTAGGAAGTAGAGCAGATAAAAGCCATATAGAGCATTTTTGGATATTCATTTAAAACCAAGGGTTCTGTGTAAAGGTATTGCACTCTATAATCATGATCATAGGCTGTCTCTGTTGTTTCCTCTTATTTGACATGATGACATAAATAGACACACAGGAAGTTGGGATTTTCTTGTTGTGTTCTTGCAAGATCCCTTTTGTTGTGGGTTCTCCACCGCAATTCATCCATGCCCCTCAGTTTACTCAGGTTAAAGATGCTTCCCCTGGGATTTTTTATGATCTTGTACCTCTGCTCAATTCTGTGGTGTGGTTTGTTTTCATTTGGTTTGGTTTGTGGACACATTAATCTGTTTGCTTTTATAAAGTTCTGTGCCATCAGGAATATGTTCTTTCCTTTATGTTTTTAAAGGCAGCCACTAGAGTTCTGATGGCAGTGAAGAAACAGATGTGGTGATAGAGCATTTGAGATGTGCAAGGTTTTCTGTGAGGACAAATTAATATCATTGGATATTTTTCTCAGAAATACCTGGGAAGATGTCACCTAATTGAAATAGTACATCTTCTTCAGCCATTCTCTTGTCATATTTGCACCAGGTTGGCTTTTGTGGTTTTTGTTTTGTTTTGCCTTTAATGTCCCAAATCAGCCCACTGTGGAGCTTGCTATAAGCAAATTGTGATGGGAGTTGTCATTGTTTGAAATCATGAAAGGCATTTGTAGGGTGCTCATCACCCAGAGTTTAGTGTTTTGATGGGATGTGAAAAGCACATCACTGTTGAGCTGGCTTTGCTCAGGGCAGGTGGCTCTCCAGCCTGAGTCGTGTGCTTTTCCAGGCAGGTTTTGCTAGCAGCAATGCTCCTTGTTGCACTTCCCATTAGTTTTGCTTGGAAGGTAGCTGTCACCATAGTCATGGTTACCTTTCCATGGAATTGAGCAGCAGTTCTTGTGATTAGTGAGAATGAGGTTGCACATGGTGGCTGTAGTATTGACTGAACTCACTGGAGAAGGGAAATCTAGGTAGTTTGTTTTGTTCAGCATAATGTCATGTGCTTTATACCTGAGCATGAAGGGGGAGTGTGAGGAAGGGGAAGTGTGATAGGAAATGAGTGAGACTCTGCTTCTGCCTTGGTTTTGACTGGAATTTTATGGTACAGATGCTGAGTGTGGCCCTTTGAGTCAAAGTAAGGTTTTGTCACACGCCTTTTTCTCAGATCTGTGGTTCTTCACAGCTTTCTGTAAGGAGGGTATGGAAAGATTCAACTGGCTTTGCTGAGTGAAATACATCAGTTGTTTGTGAAGGATGGCATTTATGAAAAGGTCTAGAGGCAGTGGGTAAAAATTGCAGGTAACATTCTAACTAAAATTTCGTTTGTGGTTGAAATGGGCCTACAGAGTAGGCAGCCTTGTCTGCATTCTGTAAAATGAAATGAGTTCTTGCTGATGCTCACAGAAATGAGTGAGACACATGAATCAGTGGCAGTGTTTGGAGTTGTCTTAGATGCAGCTCGTGATGCAGAATTGCAAGTGTGATTGTTTCCTGCAATGAAAATCATCAGTGTTTGTCTGTTTTGGTCTGTGTCTCTGGGGGTTTTCAGTTTTTTTCCACTCATGTAACCTTGGCAAGATGGTGAAAATAGAATTGGCAGAACTATGGGGTGCCTGAAATAACCCCCCAGATTAGCTGTAGCTGGTGAAGGTGTCTGAGATGGTCTTAATGAGATTGTATGAGTGGGCAGCACCGTGTCATTGAAAGTCAGCAATCAGAAAGTTGAGGTTATTGTGTCAGAAGAAATTGTTTAAAAGGGAACAAAATCACGTGTGAGAAGCTGGGGCCAGTGCTGGTGAATGAGAACATTTAGAACTGTGAAGAAGGCTTCTTCCATAGGAGCTGTGTGTATGTACCCAAGATCAGAAGAGACCTTGTGATGATAACAGGTTGTTTATAAAAATTTACTTCAGTGTTTAACACCATTGGTTTAATGTGTCTTAAGAAGAAGTTTCCCATCTTGGAGTTTTCTTCCTGAAATTTGTTGTCATCTGCTTTTGAGTTTCTTGCACGAGTCCCTTAACTGTGAGTGTTTGTGGGCAATTTTCCTTTGTCTGGAATTGCTCAAAGGCTCATGGGAACATATCTTTGCTCCTGTTTTTGTTACGTGCTTTGACTGCAAGAAGCTTTTTGGCAATGTTGGTTTAGATGGAAAGGAGTGTTTGGTTGAAAATCTTATCAGTGTCCGTTATTCAGCAGTCCTTTTTTTTCAGATTCCTCACATCATGCCTTCTCAAAGATAAGTGAAAGACCTGAGCTTGAGGTCACTGTTGAAGGTCAGTTCCTCTGATCATTGATTTCTGTTGGTTTGGCATTTTTATATCCAAAGTGTTTCTTCCGTAGCCTAGATTACATGGTAATGAATGAAGAGAATATTGTGCCAGTGTTGAGTGTAGTTTGTATTGTGCACTGCTTGTAAATGTGCCTGGTTGGGGGAAGTATTAACAAAACCCAATATACTGAAGTATAGTGGACATATTGGGCTGGTTTGGAAATTATTCCAGACAGCAAATTGTATCTTTTGTGTATTTTTCGAGCATTGGTAATGAAAAATACTCATTGAACAGACCAGATGTTCTAGCATTGACTCATTCTGAAGAGCACATTGCTTTTTTGCTTGTGTGTATATGTTTAATGTAGAGTTCACCCGTTTGATGAATTTAATTAGTGCCCATTAGTTTGACACTGTTTTGAAAGTGGGTCTAAAAAGATTTGAGGTCTTTAAGATAAAACTTAGGTACTGTCTTTTTACATCTGCTAGTGTGGGATGATCTTCCTTCCAGTTAGATCAAAAGGGCAGTCCCTATCTGCACAATTTATTGTGTGATTCCTTTTGCTGTTGCATGGTTGTTTTACCATCATGTGATATCCCATCCTTTTTCAGGAGACAATGTTGTTTTCCTTAGGAAGTACAGAAGCAGCTTTGTTTTTTGCTCTCTTGTGCTTTGCACAGGCCTGATTGAAGGAACAAATTGTTCCTTCACAGGTAAGAACAGGAGCTTTCTAAACTTACTGAGGGAATTAAATTGTAAAAAAAGTTGGTGTCCTGATAAACAGTTTCTTATTTTTGTTGGAGCTTTGAAATTCACAGCAGTTCCAGTGCTGCACACAAGTTCCCTGCATAAAAAAAAGCAGTTTTGTTGTTTTTTTTTTGTTTTGTTTTGTTTTTTTTTCTTTCCTTAAGCTGATGATGATGATTATGAATACCTACCCCCTGATATCAGACTGAATAACTTTTGGTCTGGTATTGAAGCTGGCAATTTTGTGAGAGGGGAAAGCAGAAGAATTCTGTTTTGGTAAGATGAAAATTTAAGATTATTTTATCTCCTATCTTTTTTTTTATGAGAAGGTTTTGGTTAATTTTGTGCTGCAGGAGTGAGATATGTTAGTGCCAGCCTTCACTTAAGAGCCATAAGATCTGTGTATGTGCATTGCAGTACAATCATCATCATGGGCTACCTATGTTGCTTTTCTTTCACAGTGTTGATTTAGATGCAAAGGCATCGAGTGTTTGATTGAAAATCTTGTCCTTGTCCATCATTCAGCAATCCTTTTTTTCTCTTTCAGATTCCTCCCAGGATGAGATGTCAGAAAAAAGTGAGAATTCTGAGGCTGAATTTAGTAGCGAAGGTGAGTTCCACTGGTCATTGATTTCAGTTGGTTGGGCATTTTTATATCTAAAATGTGGTTTCCAAAGCCTTCATTACTTGGCACTGAATGAAGAGAATTGTGGCAGTGTTGAGTTTAGTTTGGATTGTGTACTGCTTGGTAAATAAATCTGGTGGAGTAGTATTAGCACACTCCAATATACTGAAGCATATTGGACTTACTGGGCTGGTTTTGAAATTATGCCAGACAGCAAATTGTATCTTTTGTGTATTTTTCAAGCATTGGTAATGAAAAATACTCATTGAACAGACCAAATGTTCTAACCTTGATTCATTCTGGAGAGCACATTTCTTTATAAATGCACTGTTGGTATATGTAACATTTGTAGTTAACACTACACCTTTGCATAGACCCATTTGAAGGCACAGGTTTTTCCTTCCAGGTAAGAGCAGGGCTTTTCCAAAGTTACTCAGGTAAGTAATCTGTTGGAAAGTTTGGTGCCCTGATATGCACAATTCCTTATTTCTGTTAGAGTTTTGAAATTTGCAGCAATTGGAATGTTGCACACAATTTGCCTAGAGAAAGAAAAACCCAGTGATTTATTATTTTTTTATTTTAAAATTTTATTTATTTTTTAATTTATTTTTATGTCTTCAAGATAATGATGATGATTACCTGCCCTCTGAGGACAAACAGAGGGGAACCAAGTGTGCTAGTGGAGCTGCCAGTATTGGGAGAAGCAGAGGAAGAAAGTTCAATTTTGGTAAGATAAAAATTAAACATGGTTTTATCTTCCTTCTTTGAAAAGCTTTTGGTCACTGCAGGAGTGAGACATGTTAGTGCCAGACTTCATTTAATAGCCATGGGCTCTGCAGCAGTGCAATCATCATAATAGGCTTCCTCTGTTGTTTCTTGTTATTTGATGTGATTAAGGAAATAGATGCAGTGGGAAGTGGGATTTTCTGGGTGTGTTTTTGCATGATCCCTCGTGTAGGGTTCTCCACAGAAACTCATCCATGCCCTTCAGTTTACTCAGGTTAAAGATGTTTCCCCTGAGATTTTTTGCAATCTTGTACCTATGCTTAATTCTGTGGTTTGTTTTGTTTTAGTTTGGTTTGGTTTGTGGACACTATAATCTGGTTTTGTACCGTCAGGAATATGTCTTTTGGCAGACTATTTGAATTTTTATTAGGAATTCTGGACATTGAAGTAAATATAAAATTTCTTATGGATCTCCTTGTTGCATGTTGTTTTGCATAACGAATACCAATTTTAGCAAAAGTGACTTAACATTTTGAGAGCTGTTCTTAAAAGATCATTAATACCATTAGCCCACTGAAGATGTAGCATTCTTTTTGGTTTTGTCAGGAGAACATAAGGACAGCATTTCTAGAGGAGAATACTGAGGAGTTGGTGCAGCAGAAGCTTTTGTTAGATACCTTTTCTCAGTAGAAAAATCACCTAAGCTTTGAAGGTCGGCAGTTTTGGAAGTGAAGAAACATTGGTTTGAGTTCATATGGAAAGAGAGTAAAATACTAGGATGACAGGAGTTTTAGTTGAGCTTGAAATATGTTATGAGCATTTTTAGACTATCCCCAGGCTTCCCTGTTTAATGTTGCTTTGAGTTGTCTTAATCTTCTCTCTGTGCTGTTATTTTTATGAAAATTTCATTTTGAGCTAGACGATGCGCAGTTAGATTACAGTGATTTGCATCTCACTGATTATTCAGATATCTTTATTTCTGGGCTTCCTAAATTGAAATGAGGATATTGCCTCTTAATGTTCACTTTGACGTTCACATACAGAAAGTGACATGTTTCTATGATATTGCAAGATCTGGTTAAAACCCCAAATGAATGTGAGAAGTTTTGGGGAAAATCGCTTCATTTTCTTTAATGACAAAAAGAGCAGCTTTTGGTCATTGCAGTGCTGCTTTTTGGGCATTTCAGAAGACTGCATCTTTTGTAAGGAAGTCCAATATTAGATAACAGGATAGGAGAGAGGAAGTCATTAATCTATCACGACAAAGATACATGCACTCAGAAAACAATGAGAAATCTGTCTGATCTTAGAAGATCTTCCAGTATTTTACATAACCCTCTTGAGATTGAGATGTTTGAGGGAGAGGTTGTTCCTCTGTGTCCTGGTTGAACAGGTATCTGAAGTGGCCTGAGAATAATAAGCTGTGCTCTTCCATTTTTTTGGAAACAGGGCAACAAAGTGGAAAGCAAAATAATTTTAACCAGTCTCTGGTAAAATGTTTGCTAGAAATTGATAATCTCTGGGAAGTGAGGTTAGATTTCAAAACAATTCTCAACCAACTATTTGAGATTAAAAATATCATTGCTGAAAGTAAAGTTTTTTGTCAGCAACTTTTCCCATGTTTTTTGCTTTCTTAATAGATTTTACAAAAAGCTTGTAAGCTTCAAGCTGTGTCTTGCAGTTGTGTTTAACAATTTTAATGGGAAAAAAGTCCCCTTGTCTCACTATGACAGCGATGAGAAGTATGTATGGTTTTCCCCCATTTTAGCACACTGTTGAGCACAGGTGTTGCCAGCCTCCAGCATGCATGGAGTTGCTCTGTGTTTTCCATGCTGAGTTGTGTGTTTCCCATGTTATTTCCTCAAAGAGTTCTCTGTGGCATGGTGATGGGAATAGGAGTGTGTCTAATACCTGAACATCAATGTGTGTGCACTGTACAGGTTGCCCTTATTGTGTGTTTCCTGGAACATAACCCAAGGAGCAGAGAAAGGCATAAAATTGAGGAGACAATGGACAGATGGGGAAAGTTCTCAGGGTTGTTATTTAACTGGGATGATGTTTTGCATATATGATAAGGTGTTTATATAGGAATAGAAAGGAGCCACCATCCATCTTGGTGCCCAGGGGAAAACTAAACTGCTTTTCAGAATGTAAGTTTAGCTTTGTGGTAGGTCTTCAACTTTGCTACAAGAGCACAAAGTGTGTAACAAAAGAATATTTTTACAGTGTTTGGTCAGGGTCCAATGGGTTAATAATGTTGACAATCAGATTTTAAAATCACACTGGTTACCTGGTAGACCCTCTGAATTTTGAAACATCTCTGTAGTCCAACTTATTAAAAAAATATAAAAGTAGCTAAAAAACCAGTGTGCATATCAAAATGTGAGCCAGTTTATGATTTTTTTCTGATTTCCTATTCTCTGTGTATCCAGCATTCCAAATAAAAATGCCTGTAGTGTGATATATTTGATTATGAATTCCTGTAGTGTTTCCACTGCAGGGAGAGGGACTAGAGTGGAGTAGATTGAAAAGATCCACATAGTACCTTTGGCCAGTCATTGTGGGATTTGGAAACTGAGAAAAATGAAGCCTTGAAGAAGCTAAATTGCTTAGGTAGGAACATTCTTACAAACTTGTTAAGGAGAAGATGTGGACCAGGCTGGGTGGGAGCAGCTGCTCCTAAAATTGCAGCAACCACCAATATTTGGAGCAGTATTATTTATATGCTTTTATATGGTTTCTTTGTAGTATGGTATGACATTCTTTCTGCCTGTTCTCCCTCTGATGGAAACTAGCCTGAGTTTTAGAGGAGATTGTTTATTGAGTTTGCCTCAGAGCTTGATGATCTGAAGGGATCTGAACTCTTGACATTTTCCTCTGGGTTCAAGTCTGGAGTCACACAGGTGCCTCTAGAAACCCTTGTCCCAGGACTGTCCATGTGTGTTCACCAGCTCTGTGGAGTAAGGCAGTGTTTCCCCTTTAGATCAGCCAATTCTGGCTCATATTTTCCTGACTCTTTTGGCAAAGCTGCTGTTCATTCATTGTTCCATTGGTCAATGGAAAATACAGTCTGTGGTCGTGCTGAAATCAGAGAGAGATTCATCTGGGTCTGTATCTACAGTGAAAGGGGAAAAGTCACACAGGAGTAGAAAATGTTGAGCTCAAGATGTGTTTATCATATTAGAAGTTGTGCAGTACAGGGTGGCAGTCAAGGGGTGGCAGAAGTAATTGTACAGATTTAGCCACGAAGATGTAACTTCAAAATATAGACAGGTTAATTGATGTAGATTATCTTCCAGGTAACTAGAATGAAGAGTTTATGTGTGGATGCGAGGTAGCATGGCAAAACACCCTTTTTTCTGATTCTTGCCTACATCTGAAGCATTCTATCCTGTTGATACCTGTGAAATTACATTTAAAAATAGAAGCTTAAATATGGACACCGAAGTTGTGTACCTTGGTCTGAGAATGAGTATTTAAGCCCCTTTTGATATGGACTTAAAATTCAATCCTCTGTCTTGTCTGATACAAGAATTTTTTGACAACTGGGAGTGTAACAGCTTGAATGGCCTCATTTTTTACCTTTGTAGTTACTAGATTCAAGTCTTTGGAGAAAGAAATAAGTTGTAAGTGCACTTCCTTAACTCCTTCTTAAAAGGCCAGACAACATCTGGTACCATCTACAAAAGAGTTGTGGGATTTTCCTAAAAGCATGGAGATAGTACAAAACCAGTGTAAATGTGTGCTCTGTTACAGGCAGAAAATTTGATGTTAAAATTCTGCCATTTAATCCAGCTCTCCATGGATTTCAGGTTTGGATTTGGATAACTTCTGTCTTGCGGCTGTATTTTCTTTCAGAAAGAGGATTTATGGGGGTATTTTGCAACACCGGGGCTTGAAGAAATAATGGATTAAGGTAGAAGATGGCAGATGCATCCTGATCCATGTAGTTGTACAGATTTGCATCAAAACAACTCCATGTACTTTCTCTAAGCTTTATCAAGCTTCACTAATTAAGATTTTTCAGCACCCAAATTTAAATAACTGTCAACAGCAGCTATGAACTGCCTTTACTCCTGGTGGTGGCAAGAGCTGCTGACTGAGCCATCAGAGAGAGAAATCATTTTTGGAAGTTACTTTAACATGGTTTGTGCTGTGGTTTTTTTTAACTTCATTTAATATACAAGTTTGGGAAGTAATCTTAAACATTCTGTTCTGTACTTTTCTTTTTTTCTGAATGTATCCATGCATTTTAAGCTGCAGTCTGTACTGCACTCAGCAGGCACCCGTTTGCAAATGATCAGTAAAAATACACACTTCATATTTCATTTACTGGTAACACAGATTTCACAAGAGATTCTCAGTTTTGTTTGTGGTCTGATGTGTTCTCCTCTTTTCTTTGCAGACAAATGGAATATGCGAATTAAAGACTTGAGAAGTGAAGTTGAAGAGCTGTTTGAAAGAAAATACGGTATGTGTTACACACCCTTCCAAGCCACTGCCTGTAGTCCTTTGTCACAGTAAGTGACAGACTGCTCTTCATCTTGTTGGCTCAGGGGCACACCAGAGCTGACAGCACCAAAGGACTAAATACTGTTAGAAGACATGAAATTGAGGAAAGTAGCTTTTTTGATGAGCAGAGTAATTTCAAAATGGGACATCTGTGTTTGGCACCAAAGTTTGAAACTTGATTTTATTTTTCAGTTGTGCTCAGTCTCCTCGAGCACCTGCATGCTCACCTGTCTTAGGCATCCACGTTTGAGAGAGCTGTCTTTTTCTCTGCAATTACACTGAGTCCTTAAGTGAAAGAATCTTTAGAACGGCACTGAAGAGAGGTTGCCACTCACTGATTGCTCATTTTTGAGTATGATTGTTTTTCAGGGCCAGTTATAATGTTTAGCAGAGTGGTATCACACAGGTAATTGAGTAGAGCTAGTCTAATGTTTGCATTCTCCTTTTTCCTCCCAGCTGAAGCTATAAAAGCAGAAGGTCCAGTGACTATCCCATATGCACTCTTCCAGTCACAGAAAGAAGATTTGTATGTGGAAGGGCTGCCAGAAGGGATTCCCTTCCGGCGTCCCACCACCTACGGCATTCCCCGGATGGAGAGGATACTTCTAGCAAAGGACCAGATCCAGTTTGTAATTAAGAAGTAAGGAATTTTGCATTTTTGTTTCCACGTTACTCATTGTTTTCCTGTGTTCAGTGGTGTAGGGCCTAATCCAAGAGTTTTTGAAATGGACAGGAATCTGCAGGTTGCAATGGTTGGGCTCAGATTTGGGGGCAGTGGCAGCCCCTGTGCCTCTCTGCCTTTACCATGGGTGCTAGTTGCTTACGTTTGAGAGGAGCATGGTCTGTTTCTATCATCCTAATGCTTGCAGATAACTGGAAAAGAGGAAGAAGTGTAGATCTACCTTTTGTCTCACTTAAAATCAGATACCATATATAGATTTAATTATTTATGCAATGCTGGCACCTGCTTTTGTCAAATATGTCTCAGTTGTTAACAGAAATTAATTTATGGTGTTAATTATTTTGAAATGTGTAACCAGAGCAGCTAAAAAACCTGGTTTGGCTCTGTGAGAAACATAAAAATGTTTAATTTTTTGTTTGTCCAACTATGGATAAAATTTGATATATTTTGGAAGTTTAAGTGTCTGCTTTGAAGTTTACTTTTTTAGAGATTAAATTTTTAATTTGGATCCTTGTTCTAATGAAGTATATCTTAAAACTCAAGAGTTAAGTTTAATGGAACCTGTATGTTACCATGAAATGTTAGAGCTCCAGCATATACAGGCACTGGGCATGAAAAATGTTTTGTCAGTAGGGTTCCAGCCAGCTCTTAGGATACTTTGGTGTTAGTTGGAATTTAGTGCTGGGGATCACGATGTCCCCTGGGATTTTTTTTGGTTTTGATCCTTCAGTAAGTAGTAACTTCAGGCTGTAGCTGGAGGCTAGTTTGGCAAAGCGTCTGTCACTGTTGAAACATGTATCTGACATCTTTCAGGCCTGAACTTCTGAACTTGACACACGTTCCAGTGGACAAGACAGTTTCAGGAGGTAGGTTTTCAAATGTGTGAGTTGTACAAGCGCAGTATGATATTCCCATTTGTCAGTCTTAGTGGTGGCTACAACTTGCTTTTACTAATAATACTAATAAATTGCAAGCAATTGCTTTGATTTAATTTTTTTTTAACTATATAGTTTTTCATTGGTTATCCAAGCTAGTGTTACTGTCAGTGGATTTGATTCTGCTGGGCAGAAAGAAAAACAATGAGCTACCTAGGTGTATTGCAGTTCCTCAGGCCAGTACACTCTGTATTTATTAGCAATAAATTTTATAGCAAGAGTGATGTCACTGGTTCAGTGGAGTTTTGTCAGTTTTAATATTATCTCATTATTTTATGCTCCTTTTTTCCAGTTCCACATTGAATCCTTACTTCTTACACACAACATTTACGTGTTACCTTAAAATGCAGGATGATTATGCATGATATAAATTAAACAACTGAAAATGTAACCAAAATAATTAGAGAATGTTGGTTTTGTTCTGTGTCAGTCTCAAATCCATTGAGAGAGGAGTGGTATGCCAGAATCACCAGACTGAGAAAGACGGTAGATCAACTTTTCTGTAAAAGTTTTGGTAAGTACAGTATTATTATTTTCTTTTCATTATGGCTTTATATTTCTCAAAGGCTGTTTTCATTCCTTCCTTTGAAGGTCTATATGAATAAGACGTTTGTTCAGATTTTTTTTCCAAGTATTTAGAATTCTGGAAGTCCACTGAAAAATAATGTTTTAGTTTACTGCTTATACAGGCAGTATACTTGTAATATATATTATACCTTTATACAAGGTAAATTCATAGTTTAAAAAGAAGTAGAGGTCATATATATAGAGCTCTTCTGATTGCTCTTGATTCCTTCCTGTTTGGATTTTTTTCCTTTGTTGGTGCATAAAACAGCCATTTACTTATATCCACTGCAATATCATTATAATTAGTATTGAAACATTTCTGGGTGAATTTTCATGTTCTGTCTAATATGAAAAAAATAGTCAACTTCATAAGAACTAGAATAAAATTTTTCATGATACTCTCTAACAGATTAACAACCTTGGATAAAACAAATGTATTTTGCCCTAGTGAGCACTTCAGCCTGGTATTGTGACTGCCTAACAGCAACATCATACAATATGCCAAATGTTTTACATTTTTTTTTGTGCAGAGACTTGGGTTCTGTTGGATTTAGATGTCCTGCATTGTTCCACATTTCCATATCACAATTCCAACAGCCTGAGGAATTGGTATCAGCTAACTTTTAATGAAGGTTGCTTGGCTGAATAGTTACTGGATGTATTTTGTTCCAACAGCCGAGGCTTTGGGGAGCAGGGAGCCCAAAGCTGTTCCATACAAGTTATTTGAAGCTCATCCAACTGACCTCTGTGTTGAAGGGCTGCCAGAGAACATCCCCTTTAAGAGTCCCTCCTGGTATGGAATCCCCTGCCTTGAACAAATAATCAAAGCGGGCAACAGAATCAAATTTGTGATCAAAAGGTAGGTCTAAACATGGAAGGTTTTTTAGGAAAGAGTCCAAATAAACATTCTAGGTGTAATCAACACTTGGTTTCATTAAGTCGTGAAGCATTTGGTCTCTTGTTACCGAATAGGCAAATTAAATATTCTGCATCATAAAGTGGGCATTTGCAATCCAGACATATATTTCAGAATATGTTTTGCATATCTCTTAGCATGTTGAAAGGTGTGAAAAACATAATGGAAAAATTCAAACTCTTCAATTCACGTTACAATAGGTAGTAGTATTTAATTTATGTCAAGAATAAGCAGATTATTTGTGTCCTGATTGCAGGCCAGAGCTTCTAACTCATGCTTCAGGCAGAGCTATTCAGCCCAGATCGAACAGTCAAGGTAAGACAGGTGCTGTCTCCAAGTGGGAATGGAAGGATTTGATGGGGAAACACATCTAGATCAATGCAACATTTTTCAAGAAGTAACCCATGTGTGATGAGTGTGCTGGCATATTCTTTATGAGGGTTGGAAGGAATAAACTGATCACTGTGAATGTGGATGGCTTCCTGGATTGTGAAATCCTGGTGCAGTCCATGCTGCCTTAGAATAACTGGACTGGGTCACCTTCAGAGCCCCAGAGAACTGGAGTTACTGTCCTGGCCTGAATCAAAGGTCTGGAGTCCTTTGGGATTTCACAGGTGACCCTGGGCTCTTTCAGGTCCCTGTTGGTAAGGAATTGTAGGGACTTCTTGAAAGCATGACATGCCTTTAACAGGGAGAAGAATCAGTTTGGGGTTTATTTCTGAATGCCCTGAATTGAAGTGTGCAATCCAGATCTCATTGGATTTTTCAGGAGTCTGAATTGGTGTGTAGTAAGAACACAAGCCAAGATTCAGGGCATCCTTTGTTTTTAGCTTGCTGCAAGAAAAAATATAAAGAAGGAATATGATTTAATATGCATTAATAATCATGCAAGCAGTAGTCACCTTACATCATCACAAGGTATTGTGGATGTTTTTTTGCATTTTAGGAAAAAACTCATATTCAGTAAGTGGGTAGTTAAATAGAAAAGGCTGCTTTTCTTGTGTAGCAAAAAAACCAGGCAGAATCAAGTTTAGGTTTTCTTTGAAGTAGTAACAGCATGTGCCAGTGACAGCAGTAAAAACCCAGCTAATAAAATCCTCTTTCTTAAAGAACAGATGAGTAGTGATGATGATTCTTAAACCTCATGGTGGAAGCTTCTGGCAGCTTCTCACAGAAGCCACCCATGTAATCCCCCTGCTACCAAAAACCAGGCCATGCAAACCCCCTACAGTGCCTTTGTTGGGAAAAAAGTGCTTTTTATTGGACATCCTTTTCTTTCTTCTCTATCTAAGCTACAAATTGTCTGCACTGGCTAGCACTCCTGTAATTGGCTTTTATTTGCAATAAAGAATAGGACTGAAGATGATTTTTTTAATACTAACCAAAATGTTTAGCAAAGCATTCTTTAAATCCTCATGTTCTATTCTAAAGAATGTTATTATGCGCAGTGTTTAATTAATTCCAGTTTCATAAGAACCACTAAAATAATTCCTTCCTGTATCTGAAGGCTCTGAAGAGCAAGTCCTACTAGGGTCAATGTTTGACCCTAATGTTTGAAATTTGTAACTACATTTAAACATTTTTCATTATGTAGGGATAATTATGTGTATTATTTAAGATGCTATTAATAATCATTACTCGTTCCGTGTATCTTTCTAATCAGATGTAATTGTGTTGTTAGTTTTCATGTTCTTATGTTGAAAGAAGTATGTTCAAATGTACTTCTGTATTTAGAGCTGGGTGATTCTCTGACACCTGTTTCTGGTTTTCAGGGAAAGACGATTGGAATTCCAAGATTACAAAGCTAAGAAGCGAAGTAGAAGATATATTTTGTAAGAAGTTTGGTAAGTTAAATGCTAAATGAGCTGCTCTGTAATGCTGCTGCATTTTAAAATTACTCTGTTTAAATGTTACTGTACTTACTTAAGCATCAGAAGTATACTAGGACAGATATGGAAATCTTGACTCCTCATACCTATGTTTTACTTACTTCTTCCTATAACTGACATAAATGTTTTTGTAACAACATCCTAGGCTGTAATTTTTCAAGTTGTGTAACGAGATGATTGCACAAAAGTTTTGGACGAAAATAAGTTTTGAAAATAAAACATTAGGCACTGCAGGCCTATATTAGATATTATCTGTAACAAGATGGGCCAAGTTCCCTTTTGTGGTTACTCCACAGAAAATAATAGGGAATCTGTTTAAATATATTTAAATATTTCTATTTTTTTGCAGGGGGCTTGTTAGCTTTGAGTAGCAGAACTTCTGTAAGACAAGATTCTTAAAATCACTTGAGATAAAATTCCACCCATTTAACTGTATAATCTATCATTTAATCTTTGTTTTCAGCTGAAGCTCTGGGGATTTCAGAGGCAGTGAAAGTTCCCTATTCTGTATTTGAATCAAACCCTGAGGTCTTGGTTGTTGAGGGCTTGCCAGAAGGAGTTCCCTTCCGGAGTCCCACGTGGTTTGGAATTCCACGCCTTGAAAGAATCCTCCGTGCAAGCAGCAAAATCACATTTGTTATTAAGAGGTAAGTTTGCGATCCATTTATTTGTACCTCTGATTTTGAAGTTATTTCACTTCATTCCCAGCAACTCTAGGCTTTAAATGCTACCTAAACTCTGCTTCCATGAAACACAAAGAATATTTTGCACATATGTTTCATCTCGTACAAGGACTTCCATTCCTCATTAAATTGTTGTAGATGTATAAATTGTGTGTTTCATGCATCAAGAATTGAGGGGGGGAAATGGTCTTGTACCTGGAAGCTTTGTTCCTTCTTTTTTTCCACCTTTTTTATTTACTCTTTACTTGAAGTAAACCCAGAAGAAAATTGCAGAAAGTAGACAGTCATCCATGCTTCTATCAGAATTTCATTGTGGAGAGCTCATACTATGTGAATTGAAACTCAGCTGAATTCCAAGAGATTGGTAACATTTTGCTGTATGATTTGTGTTGCAATTGATTGGATTTGTTCTGTTCAACTTCTAGGCCTGAGCTTGTCATTTCCCATTTGCCTGTAAGAGTGGCTAATAAATTAAAGGCAAAAGGTAATCAGTTAAGTATTATTTGCTGCTATCCATTTGTAAATACTTGCTTTCTGCTTCCCTAGCAGACTGAGAGATCTTTTTGGTTGAGAAATACAGGTGTTGTAAATAAGGGGCATTATTTAAGATGATCTAGCATAGTAGTCTCTAAATCTGCTATTATTTGAGAAAGACATTCAAACCATAGATGTATCTGCTTTTTTACTTGACTGTTCTGATACAGAAAATGGAATTCACTTAATTTTGACAATTTTAATTTCATTTCTAATGGCTTCAACCATTTTTAACTGAGAGCTGTGAACTGCTATAAATAATAATGGTGTTTTATAAGAAGAGAATAAACTAATATTTTGTCTGTAGAAAATTCAGATGTTAGTAATTTTTTTGGGTTTTAGGTAAGAAAAAGTACCAAAACTCTCCTTCAGACTTAGAAAAAACAAAATATTTTTTTTCTGAATCAGTGGAAAATCTAGGTGTGCCTTTTTCAAAAGCACTAAACCTACTTTTCAAGATTGTGAGCATCACTATATTGTTCAGGTTTTACCGGGCACACTCTGCTTAGTTCAGTCACTTAGAATTCTTAGAATACAGCTATTCTTTTATTATGTGTGCAAGATTTGTGCTTTATACCTTGTGTTCTTTTGGCTTCCAGCATGTAGTGCAAGAAGTCCCAGAACGTCACAAAGTTCTTCAGAGAATTCAAGTATCCCAGAGATTGAAGTTACTGTTTATGACAGTATGGAAGAAATATCCTTAAATATTCTTCTGATGTTCTTTTATTATATTCTTCTGATATTTTCTGTTCTTCTAAGCTTTCATTGCCCATAAATAACATACACCTCAGGTAGCAAACTCTGTTTCACTTCAATACTCCAGATACGCTTCACTATGGAAACAACTTTATTTTTAATTTCTGAAACAAGCTGCATGCTGTGTTAGATGATGCTTAGGTAAAGTGTGGGAGTTTGACAGCTTGCTTGGGCCCATTATTCCAAGCAGAGATGTGGGAACTGATGTAGTCCTGAGCAGAGAAGTGACAGACCTGGTCAGGAGTATTGAATGCTTAAATGCAACTCTAGAACTTCTTAAAGGCTTTTTTTTTAATTCTACTCTAATTCAAGAGTAGAATACTTTTTCTACTCTTGATTGAAGATTTCTCTAGTAATCAAGTTTGATGCATTGTTCTTTTTGTATGATGTTTTGCTTCTGCTCTCTGCATTATAGACGTAATGTCTCTTCATAGGTCCTCAAAAAGCACAAACAACAGATTCTCAAACCAATGGCTCCAATAAAAATGTGAAGCAACAAGGAAGAGGGTTTTCTTTTGGTAAGTGTTGGGGGAATTAGCACACTTAATTAATTAATTAACCACATTTAATTTTGGTATGGAACATCAGGATTACATATCAGATATTTTGAGTTCATGTTCTGTTGTACACTTAGTGAAAGACTGAGGTTCTTGCTTTTGTGTAAATTTAGTTCTTCATTATATGGAGCAATCTGCATTAGAGAAATCCTGGATGATATGTAGAGTATGCTGTACAAATGCAGCCCTGATCCATTAGATCTTATTGATTCAGGTGCAGAGTCTGTTTTAGGTTTTTGCTGGTCTGTTAATGCAGACCCTTGAAGGACTTTCCTGGTGCAAAGCACCACCAAGTGCATAAACCCAGTTGAGATGTGATACATCTGATTTATGTGCATAAATTTAATAAGCCCTCCACAAATTTGAAATATTGTGCAGAGATATTTGAATATTTGAAATATTTTGCATAATTGTGCAGCGATACCTAGGTGGGATGTAGGAACCAGGAAGGATTTGAACTAACCTTAGTAAGCCATGACCTGTCAGACCTGATTATGCATGATTGCCATGACTGACCTCTGCAGTTCTGGAAAATCAATAAAGGAAAATCTGGGCAGGACTGAAAGTCATGTTGTTGTGTTCATGAATGTAGGCCAGAGCTTTTTGGCCATGGAGGCCCAGGCCTGTAAGTGCAGTGCTCTGGAACAGAAATCTCAGTATTGAAAGCAGGGTCAATTTGCAATCCAGAAAAATTCTTCATTTTCAAGTGAGATGAGGGACTGCGTTTAAAGTAACTGTAAGTAGTTCCATGTCTCAGTAAACCTATTTTTCAGCATACTTACATTCTGAGTTTATTTGTATATGTTTATATAGGAATTTGTTATTTGCTTTATCTTTTTCAGCTGTATTATGTTTTCTGTGCTTTCATTTTAGCTGTACAGTCATAAAACGTGTAAGAAAGGAATTACTTACTCCTACTGAGCCAATTGAGAATGAATGAGATACTGATTTGGCATGGGTGGTGTTTGTATTCACAGTTGCATACAGTTTTATTGGACTTTTGTTGCTGTTAGACTTAGGCTTTTCTTTTTTATCTGCAAGCATTTTAAACATTAGACTGAGGTTTTAGTTTTGTAGACCAGCCATGGCCCACTTTGTGCAGCCACAAGTAAAGTGGTTTAGTAATTGTTCTGATAGCTGTCAGAAACAAAATCCTACCTAGATGGACATTTAATGCCATCACTAATGCAGAAACTGTGCTAGAGATTAAAGTTCTCAGGAGAGAGCCATGTGTTTCAGGGCTTCCTCACTGAGTTTATGAGGAGCTTTCTGCCACTATTACGGGTGCTGGTTCAGATTGAGTGAATTTTATGCTCTGATAGTAAATTTGGATCACTCTTGGATTCATTTCGCTTTGAATCACCTTTGCTTTATCTAGTGGCAGTATCTTTCAAAGCTTCAGGAAAATGAGGATTGATGTGGTTATAATTTTGCACATTTTTACTGCCATAGTAAATTGCTTATCAAGCATAATAATATATTAAGCATTTGTTAAAATGTTTTTGAAAGACTGATTCATTGTGTGAGTGTTGTTCTAATTCTTCCAATTTCCTCCTGGCAGAGGTGTGGAGTGCCAAAATTGCTGGCTTAAAGCAACAAGTTGAAGATCTTTTTAATGAAAAATGTGGTATGTTTATTGTTTATTTTTTACTGAGGTGCCTTTCTTATGAACATGTAGTTAGATGTATGAGAGGTGTTCATATGTTTATTCCAGAGGTCCAGTAATCCTTGTGTACCTTACAGTTTCCCATCTGAGTTCATTCTCATGTACTTGCAATCCAGTGTCACATTTCCACTACTTATTTTACTTGGATTTGAAAATAGAGAAGTTGTAGTTGGATTACAGTTTTTTAAATGATCCACAGACAGAGTGGTTCCACACAGTGGCACATAATTTCAAGCTTTCCTCACTCTGCTTATAAATGGGACTTTGTATGAGTCTGCATGACTCAAAACAGGTTATGGGTGGTATCTGGAGAAATGTGCTCCATTATATTCCAACACTTCTTCTAGTGTAGGCTGTTTGGAAACATTGACTTTAGGAGGTAATGTCTTCTCATTACTCTTCTGAGTGTGGGTTTTTGAACAAGAGCACTAATCTCACCTGCCCTTGGTGCTGTTCTCTAGAAGAGAAAGAGGCTGAATGCATTGCCTGCAACAATGTGGCATAAAGATAGGATGGTCTTGTATGCAGACCAAGCCAGTGGCATGAACTGGCTGCAAATTACTAATTTGCAGCAAATTATGGTGAGATTTACTGCAACAGAATGAGTTATGTTTGGAACTGTTAATTTTCTTCCTGCATACTCATAGCTGTCACCAAAAAATGCAAAACCTGCTGATTCTACCTAATGGAGTGTATATATGTGCCAACTACTCTACTCCATATATACCAGAGCTATTCTGTTTCTGTACACATCAGTTATAGATTAATAGTTCTGTTGCCTTTCAGGGGAAGCACTGGGACTCAGTGGTCCAATGAGGGTGCCATACGGACTGTTTGAATCCTTCCCAGAGGTTTTCCAGGTGGAAGGACTACCTGATGGGGTGCCCTTCCGTCAACCTTCAACGTTTGGGATTCCAAGACTAGAGAAGATCCTGAGAAATAAATCCAAAATAAAATTTATTATTAAAAAGTAAGGCTCCCATATGTCTTTGATAATCTGTTCTCTGAGAATTGAAATGTAGACCAAAAAATGAAATTGTGTTGCCAAGCTGCTAAATTACTCTATGAAATACACGCGGGAATATTTTTAGCACTTGAGGAAATGGTCAGAAAGCTCTTGTGCAAGTGGAATAAGATACAGTAATGTCTTTATTCTGAAATACTCTTAGACTTTGTTATGAAAGGAAGAGCAAGTCCATATTTCTTAATCCATCACAATTATCACATCATTGGTTTAGTTCCTACTGAAAGGAGCACTTATGGGTTATTCATAAAGCTTGCTGGTTGTGTATTGAGAGCTGAGGAATGGAGATTATTTTAATGAGAACTGTAAGAATGTTCTTTCTTTTGCCTAGAACAGGTTCAGATATTCCTGTGCCAGTGCAGAAACAGTAGCAAAAGAAGTTACAAGGACATGTAGTGATAGAACAAGGGAGAATGGCTTTAAACTGAGATGGAACAGGGTTAAATTAGATGTTTGGAAGAAATTTTCACTGGGAGCATGGTGAGGCCCCAACCCTTGCCTAGAGAAGCTGTGGCTGCCCCATCCCTGGAAGTGTTCAAGGCCAGGTTGGAAGATTTGAGCAACCTGGTCTAGTAGAAGGTGTCCCTGCCTGTGGCAGGGGCAAGAAACTGGATGGGCTTTAGGTTCCTTCCAACTCAAACCAGTCTAGGATTCTGTGAAGTTATGGAGCCCCTCTGTCATTGCCTTCTTGACTGTGTTTGGCTGAGAGGATATCACTTAGTTACCATCTTCAGAAAATTGAATTTTCTTTAATGTTGATGTTATAATTTTACTATTGCATGTAAAATGTTCGATCTGTTTGCAGGCCTGAGATGCTTGAGGCAGCGATCAAAGAAAGTTCTGCTAAAAGCTCCAAAAGTGAGTTTTGCAACTGCTTAACTTTCTAGATAACAGTTTATTTCAAGGATTAACTATGAATTATGAGAGCAGCATGGTGTTAAATTCCTGGAAGATTTAGTCTGTATTGCAGTTGCTTGGTTTATTTGTTTGTTTGTTTGTTTGTTTTTAAGATGGGAAAAGCAATTACCAGTTACTGTTACACTGTATAGCTCTAACAAGGGAGTATTAGTTTTTTTAAGTAATTCACAAATAATTGTGCCTCTTATGTATTCTTTGCTACATTCTATCAAAATGTAGCCAGTAATGCAGGATTCATAGGAGTTATTCAGGTCTAGAGATAAATTTATTTTGTTCTAGTATGTAGATCATATAAATGACACACATGCCAGAGACAGGAGTGCATGCAGCCAGTAGAAAAGTATGTCAGGCAGGTAGGTCGTGGAATAAACTCTCCCATTTTGAAAATGAAACTAGGTCCTCTTTGAAAACTTTGCCAATATTTGTTGTTTTGCAATATTTTCTTTATAGATGAGACTGAAGATTTTGATCTCTCTGTAAATGTTTTCTAAATTAATCCTCTTAGGAAAAAATAATTCCTCCAGTAAAGACAATACAGCAAGGACCACAAAAAACACAGCAGTGAACAAAATTGCAGGTGTTGAAGACCTAAACATCATTCAAGTAACCATACCAGGTGTGTATACTGGCTGGTTTCACATCATACTACTTGTGCTTACATTCTTCCTGATATCCATACACTCAAAAAAGAATATAAGTTGCCTTTTGGTTTTGCTGAGATGTTAAATATAATCTAACACTCATTAATATATCATCAGTGGCATATCTAGAATATTAGTCCAGCCACCTATTAAGAAGTATCCACATTTTTATTATGCAATAAATTAAATATTTATTTGTAGTTCTTGGCAACTTGAACTGAACTGAATGACCATGCAGGCTGAACTGCTTTGTCGTAGCACCAATTACTGCTTTTTTTGTTGCATGCTATGGCCATCTGCTGAAAGATCACTTTGCTTTTACCTTTACATACCATTCTATATTCTGTAAGAAAGTAAAATACAATTTGTTGTTTTAAATTACTTTACAAACTCATCTCTAGACATCTCTAGATTCATCCCTGGAAATGTTCAGGGCCAGGTTGAAATGGGCTTGGGGCAGCCTGGTCTAGTGGAAGGTGTCCCTGCCCATGGCAGGGGTTTGGAACTGGATGATCCTTAAGATCTCTTCCAAGCCAAGCCATTCTGGGATTCTGTAATTTCTTAGCAACCATCTATTTTCATGTTTTTTTATAATTCAGTGTTACTACTAAAATGAGGAACGAAGACAGTGCCTGTTAAGAAGCTCTTGGGTATACCTGCTTTAAGTAAACATGCAGGGATAAATAAGCTTCAGGGGGAAAATTTGTGCTTAATTCTTATGCTATTCTAACATTTTTTTTCCAGGTGATGAAAGTGAGCAACTGCCAAAAGTAGAAAATGCCAGACAATTGAGAGAGCAAGTAAATGATCTTTTTAGCCAGAAATTTGGTAATTGCTTCTTACTCTCCATTTTTATATAGGTGTGAGTGCAGTTAATACTGTTCATACTGAAGTTACTGAAGGAATATTCATTCACAGTGAATCATATGTAGGGTCATTAAAATGAACAAATTTGAGAATTGTATATGAATGTTGTGCTTTGAGTTGAGAAAGAACCTTTTGTAAGTGATGTAGGCAGTTTGGTGTTTTAAACAATGTCCTAAGATTCTAGATTGCTTCATGGGTCCCCTTCCCTTTTCAAGTTTTCTCTGTCAACATGTATGAAGTCTTTATTTCACTGGTAGTTCCATGGTTCTTCTCAGGGCTTCATAATCCTGACCTTAATACTTGGAACTAGACTAATTTTAAAAATGCAATTTAACCTTTTTGCTGTGCATAGTTTTGTTTGGTTTTTTTTACTTTGCATTGTACAGTAGTAATGACCTGGGTTTCCTTGTCTGAATTTCCTTCACTTGTGCTGCACAGAATTCCTTTTCATAGCATTGCAGGAAATGCTTTGTTTTCCTTCACAAAACTATCTCTTTTTATATCCTGTTCTCTAAGAGCAGAGTCTGTGTTCTTCATATGCTGAACTGTCAGGTTGTGATTAATCCTGTCATAGTAATGTTTATGAGTGTAATCCAGAACTTCATTTCTAACACTGTAATAATTTCATTGTTCAGTGAATTTTCATAGTTTCAGATCTGATAGAAAGCATGGTTTGAATTTTGTTTCTTAAACATTTTTCTTCAGTGGAATCCTAAATACTGTAGGTTTGAAAATAAACATGACCTCTCTCACTTAGGTGAAGCCACTGGTATGAATTTTCCTGTGAAAGTCCCATACAGAAAAATCACTAACAACCCTGGTTGTGTGTTGGTGGATGGAATGCCTCCAGGTGTGGCATTTAAGGCACCCAGTTATCTGGAAATCAGCTCAATGAAGAAGATTTTGGAATCAGCAGAGTCTATCAAGTTTACTGTCATTAGGTATGTAGTTGCCATTAATTAGATTGTGAGTACAGCCCCATAGCTGGGATAAATGTGAGAGAATAGAAGTTGTAGTACATCTTTAAATAGATGTTGGCTCTTTTTGTATAACAATATATCAGGTCGAATGAAGCCCAGATGTTCCTAGCATGAATGAAGGAGGACATGTCCAATTTAGTATGACAAAAGGCATGTTACTAATACTGCATATTATAGCAAGCTGTCTTTTGAGTTGAAATCTAATCAAAATGTGTAAAAAAGTTCTGTAGTTTTCTGGGCCTTGTTCTCCCAGTCATAATACCAAGTTTTGAAACAAGTCCAGAGCTCATTGGTTTCTATTCAATATTTTAAAATACAATATTGTCCAATTACAGCATAAGGGAGTTTCATTTGTATGTGTTTATCTCCATAGACATATATACACACACATATCCAATGTTAATTTGTATGCACAAAGCAGAACAGATCAAACTTAAAGAATCACTCTAAGGAGGAATTGAAAATAAAAATTGATCCGTTTCGGTAAATTCTCAAGTACTAGAACTTCACAGGAGTTTAAAAGCTTCAGTTTGTCTTCAGAGAAATTTCTTTAACAGATTTTACCAAGGGGCCTGAATTCTCAACCTCAATCATGACATATGCTAACCAAAAGGACTTTGATGTGTTTTTTAATTGAATCCTGAAGAAGAGGTGACCCCTTGAAAAGTAGCAGTGACTGAGGGAAAGGTTTAGCTCTTCCCATATATGTTACTTTTCAAAAATGATAGTTTTGAAGAACCGAAGTGCCCAAAAGTTGCTATTAGTTCTGTTTTACTTGACTTTTCATTTTTTATTTAACACATGATTCAGTGACCTGTGTTATAGAAAGTATGGGGAGGTTACATTGGGAGGAAATGCCATGCAGTGCATTTTAAAATCAGTTGTTTTCTTTTTTTTCCAGACCGTTTCCAGGACTTGTGATTAACAGTCGTAAGTATTTATGAGACACGGATGACAAATGCATTATTGTAACCTACCAAGATTCATTTTCTGCATTGTGTCTTAGTGGCAGAGGCCTCAAGGTCTCTGTGTAACTCTTGCCTGTGTGTTTGTCATTAAGATTTCCTCACTAAACATGTATGTGCAGTTAACTTGAGGGCAGGGAGACAAATTTACATTTAAACAGCGTAAGATTAACATTGACTTGATCTGAAAAGTAAGACTCTGATTTTGTGCTTTTCGGCTGCAGAGTCCCAAAGAAATTTAGGATCCTGACTGAGCCACACACTTGCATGAGAGTTCCTACATTGTAGGTTTAAATCCACCACAGTAGCAGTTAGTAAGCAAGAGCTTTCCAGTAGCTTGCACAGCCCTGTTCCAGTGAAAAGTTCTTCATTCTGCTGAAACTATAACTTTTTAGGGAGGCAGACTGTAGTTAGCTGAAGTGCCATGGCCAATTTGGCCCTGATAATGAAATTGTTTTGGGGTAGTAGGAGGGAAAGGTATAGTATTTTGGTTGCTAAAATAACTGTGACCTGGTTGTTAGACGTAATTTAGGAGAAAAAACAAACTACAAAGACTGTCACTACAGTGCCCCTTCTGTTGTGTTCTTTGTGAGCCAATGTCAGATTAGAAATTCAGAGGCCAAATAACCTGTCACAAATTGGCCTTAGCCAGCTTGAGCCTTAGCAACCCAGTGTTTGTTCAGATGCATTCAGCCACCAGTGTATTCCAGCTAACAGGCTGAGATATATGCACTGCAAGTATGAGATGTTCTCGAGAAGATATTGTAGCCAGTAACCCCCACTGACCTGCTCACAGACCTAGATGCACTTCTGAGGTGGGAGAGAGGTCTCTTTGCAAGGGGGAGACTTCCAGGCAAGTAAATGTGTAATGGTATTTCCAGGGAATTCAGTTAGAAATGAAAGAATTCATTGAACTGTTGTCAGTTCAGCATAAGTTGAACACATAATGTGTGTTGGGACTGGAGGAGCAGATTGCTCATGAGCCACATGAGGTTTGGGCATTAGCTGTGTCCACTAATTATGATCAAAATGATCTTACACTGATGGATAGATACCAAGGTGAACAATTGAAAGGCTCTGAGCCAACCACTTGTAAGTATGATGTTTTATTCTTCATCTGAAACACGTGGAAACTTAAGAGGAAATTTTTGGTGCTTGCATGCAAGGCAGTGAATGTGTTTCCCTGTAACAAAAAATTGAACTACATCTCAGTCAGAGTGTTAATCCCCCGTTCATGTGACAAGTTCAGGATTTGCAGATTCAAAGGTTGTCCTTGTGTTGCATGTGAACCATTTTCATTGTGAAGTAAAAAAATGATCATGTCTAATCTTAGACCTGCTGGAAGAAGCTGGAGCAGAAGCACCACCAGCAGCAGCCACAGTACTACCAGGTGATGCAGAGTGTGACACGTCTCTTTGCAGGAGGGGTGGGGTATGGAGTTCTACATCTTACTGGCAGATGTCATTAGCAGTCATGTCCTAGGTATCAGGTGCTCACAATGAGCCATTTCATTTTGAGAAATGGTGTGCAACACTTTAATAGCTGTAGTGGAACGTGCCTCTACTTACTTCAACCTGTGTTGTTGGTGTGTTCCTTGATTTGATTTTTACAGATGATGAGTGAGCTGGAAAGATTAGTGGGGTGCAGTGTGTAAAGGCAATTCAGTATCCATTTCTTAATGTCTGCTTAACTCAAATGTGTGCATGTCTACCCGTACAGCCAGGTGAAGTTTGCCTGCATAGCTGGCAGTGGGGTCTGGATGGAATTTCTGCATGCTGCCAAGCTCTATAGCCCTGCTTGATTGTGTCTAGGACTGCACACACATCCCCTGTCTCAGTCTGAACAGAGAACTTGGCTTTGGGCTTTGAATTAGCTAAAGTAAATGTGGTTGGCAACTTTGCTTTGATCCAATACAGCTTCTAAATGTTCATATACCTTTTAAAAATGTGTTTCCTAAGCTGGTGTAGTGCGGGGAGAACTTCTGCAATTGAGTGAATAAATCTTTACACAAAGAAACTGGGAAACTAAGAGAAAACATCTGATAAACGTTTTAAGAGTAAGGGACACTTGTATGTTGAAAATGATTCTAAAGGAAACTGCTGGCTCCTCTGTTTAGATGTAGAGGTGAGGGAGGGAGGAGGTGAGCTGCTGGTGGTCTGTGAGTTTGCTGCAGTCTGTTGGTCCTTAACATCTGCAGTGTTAAAAAGGTTAAATGGTTTTCCTAGAACATGTTCATCTACAATCTGTGCAGAGATAGTAGAAAACTCAGCATGGAATTAAAGCATACTTCTTGTCCTCTGTTACACACCTTCCCACTCTCCCCCAAAGTACACATCAAAGACAATGCTTAGGAGAAGTGGTGACTCTTGTTAAGCTGTTCCAAATTTGGTGTATTCTGTGCAAATGCATGTTAGGCTGTTCTGGGTCTTGGTGATACATCTGCTACAGTGAACCATTCTTGGAAAAGAAAGTGTTACATAGTTGCACGTAATAAATGTTTGGGGTTTTTTTATATTTTATTGTGGATTATAGAAAGCTACACAAATTTATATCAGCCAAAGAGATACAAATCTGATTGTTAAAGAAAAAGTAGGTGCTTTTTTCAGGGAAAACTTAATTTCCCTAATCTGATTCATCTTGTTGAAACTATATTTATATTCATTTGTCTGTATTTTTTTTATTTAAGAGACAGGTGAACCAAGCCATATAGAAGTATCTCTAGGAGGTAAGTGTTTCTCTTCAGTTAATATCAACAAATATTTTTACATAATGCTGAACAAACTTGCATCTATTTTTAAAGTTAAGTCAGTCAACACCGAGAAAAGGTCTTTTATTGGCATTGAGGCAATTGGCAAAAGGTCTTTCCTGGCACATTTCCTCAGCTGTAGTAATATCATGCTGCATCATGTGAAAAATACTCAGTAGCAAAAAATACTATTTAAATAATTTTACAGAGGAGTTCTATGAATTTCTTGTGGTTGGTGAGTCATGCCTATACATGGGCTCTGAGTGATTGTTCATATCCTGACTGATGCATCTAGTTATTCAGTGCAGTAGTGTCCACAGTTGATGCAAGTGAGTGATTGTCATCTTCAGGAGCTCTGAATGCCATATTGGCTTGGATGTACTGTGCTGGGGACAAGGGAATGGAGTATTGTTGTTCTTCTAGAACTTAAGTTCTGGAAAACGTCCAACTTTCCTATTCTCCAAGAATATACTTGAGTTGTATCCTTTTCAGATAGAATCATAGAATCATTTCATTTGGAAGAGCCTTCTAAAAGCATCAAGTCAAATTGTTGCCCCAGTACTGCCAAGCTCACCACTAAAGCATCTCTCCAAGTGCCACATCTACACAGCTTTTCAGTGCCTCCAAGAACGGGGACTCCACCACTTCCCTGGGCAGCCTTTGCCAGGTCTTGACAGCCCTTTTGGTGCAGAAGTGTTTTCTAGTACGTAGATATATGTAAGACCAAGGAAGCTGTAGGTTTTGTAACCCCCATGTGTTTTTGCCTGTGGTCTTGGTGCATTAGAAATGCTGAATGGACGTGGGAGTTGAGATGTTGTTGTCTGCTGTGTGCTCTGCTCCTGTCAGTGCTGCCTTTGCTATAGCCCAGCCTGTCAGCACAGCCCTGGGTGGCCATAGCTGTTTCTGTCATGGTTCCAAGGTGAACCAGGGTGCTCTGGTAGTTTGCTGGGGTGCTGCCTTCATGTCTGGTGGTCCCAAGAAGGACCTGATGTGTCTGTGGCAACTTGATGGCAACATAGCCAACAGCCCTGGGATGGCAGCTGCTGTGCATCAGCACCCTTCATCTTGAGACTCTCTACTGGTTCATTCCCTAATCCTGCTTATGTTGTCCCAAAAGAGAAAGCAGCAAATCTTAGTGCTCCTGTTCCTCTGTAGCCTTTTCCATGGAAATTCCCTTTCCAGTCTCCATTGCTTCACCTTCCCCCTGTCATGTCACTGAACTCTAAGCCAAGCCTAGTGAACATTCTCAACCAGAATGAGTGTTACAAGCTGAGTTACAGATTCACTCCAAGGTTTTAAGTCAGTCTTTCTCTGAGTATGGACTGACCCTGTTGCAGCAATCAAGACAAAAAGAAGGCAAACATCAGAGTCACTGCAGATTTTAAGATCACAGTTATGAAGGCTGGAACATCAGTTGTCTTTACCATGCCAAAACTCTATGGGATTGCTGAAGCTAGATGATGCAGGAGAAAGACAGTTGTTCCTGAATACTGTCATGTGGAAGAAATTCAGCTTGGGGGCCTTCAGTGTGATGGTTTGGAAGAGATAGAAAAGCATAATTGTGAATTTGTCATCCAAAACTGGCTTCAGACACTGTAGCTACAGAAATGTTTTTGTGAAAAGGCATACAGTGGCCAAAATCACTTCAGAACTAGGCTGGAAAGTATAAAATAACCATGTGGTGAAACAGCTTGGTTTTGTAGTGATGAATTAATCTCACCCCAAACCTTCCGAACGATTTCCAAACAAATCAGGAAAATCAATTTCCTTCCAATATCATATTCTCTGTAAAAGAGCAGAATCAGGTTCTGGGTCATATGGACAGTGCTACACAGACACAAGACTCCTTTGATTCATCTCCAAGCATCCCTACAATGAATAAAACTGCAACAAAAGGTGATGAATGCTTTAGCCAACGTGCTTTTTTAAGAAACATATCATAATGCCTTCCTGTGTGATACTGTGCTTTGAAAATTAGCTGGGGTTCAAATTTGTTTTGGACAGATTGAAATAGAGTAATGCAGAAATCTGAATCTAGTTAAGAGAGAGGCAGTCCTACTAATGCCAATTTTATTTCTTTTCATAAAGAGCTGGAGTGCTCTAAGTTGCTAAGCTGCTTTACATTGCAGTGGAAACAGTAATTTCCACAGAATCAGCTGCAGTGAATATGCTTTTATTTATTATTGTTAGTTTAAAAAGATAATGAATGCTTTTTATGTTTTTATAAATTTTTGCTTAAGTAAAAGCAGTAACAAAATTGGTGGGGAAGTTCCACTTTTTTCATTCACCACTGCTTTTTTTAACAGGTAACACAGAAACAGAGTTAAATTTCAAATAAAGCAAGATCCAGACCTGATGTCATGGACCTCATCAATACTGGGTAAAAGAATTTCGTGTTTCTTGAAGTCAACACCTGTCAAGGAATAATATTTTTATATTTTTGGCTGGGGAAAGGAGAGATGAAGTATAATACTGAATGTCGGAAGGTCCCAGTACTTAAGTTGTGAATTATTTTATGTGTCATAGTTCTCACATATGTCAGATGTTCTGCAGTTTCTTATCTAAATACAATATAAAGCACACTGTGTTCAAATTTGTGAGGAAGTCCTAGAAAAATGTGGCCTAAAATGCATGATGGTATGATGTATCACATACCTCAGAAGTAGAGCAATTGAAAGCTGAGGGAATTAGTGCTTATGAGAAGCTCTGACATGACTGTGTGAAAAAGCATTATTATTCCTGGTAATAGACATATATTTCCAAATTGTAATTGAGCAGGAAGGCTCTTCACTATGATTGCAGCATTGTCTGAGCTTGGGACACTCAGTAAAACCGTGATGACAAACCAACCTCCTTTAAAAGTTTTCTTTCTTTTCTTTCTTTTCATAAATTAAACTTTCATGAAAATTCTGGTTTAATTTACAATGCCCAAATGTCCAAATCTTTCTCTTACTCTATTTTTAACATGGCTTGTTCCTAAAAATTATGTTTTTGTGGTGGTGGAGAGCAATGTTAGTTAGCAATGCTATCACATCACCAAATCTTAAATGCTGACCCTCCAAACCCTGCTGGTTTGGAGTCTCTGTGCTTCCATCAAAGAAAATGGTATTACTTCTTCCCATTTCAGTTTTTTGGTAATACTGAAACCCAGAGATCTTCCTTATTATGCATCATTTGATACTTCAGCAATTTGATTTGATTGGTATAAAGTTAAATGGAGCATTGGCTAGGGGAGCCTGGAGCCTGTGGGTTTCATTCCTGGCACCATCTAAGTTTTTGAAGCTGAGGGACAGCCTTGGCCTTCTATCCCTACAGCATGAACACAGCCCAGGGTACAGAAGGTGACATCAGGACAATGAAATTCTGTGGTAGAAAGTTGCAGGAACTGACACACCAGCATCCCAGCTGTCTGTGCCCTGAGCACTACAGGCACAGCAATGGTGTTCATATTAAATCAGTGAAGTCTGTGTTGGAGTTACTTGTCATAAAACTGAATGTGGCAGGATAAAATACATTGCAGGAAAAACTTTGATTCATCATGGGATGCACTGCAGCCAGGGAGATATAAAAAGCCATGTCACTTGTCAATTAAAAGTCACAGAAATGTTGCCTGAATAATGGCTGCACGGTTTGATGCTGCAGTGGTTGAGTTTTGGATGCTTTAGCCATCCACTGAATTTATACTAAAATAAATATTTGTTCTAAATCCTGACAGAGACCACTCAAGCACACTTTTAATCTCATCTTTATTGAGATACATTCAATATATTCAGCTTCTTCATGCTTGCTGAATTTCGGCCTAAAGAAGTGGAAAATATAATACAAAGTGCTCATAGTTATAATAAGTCACAAGGCTTCAATGAAAATAACTTAGTTTTTTATTTTCTCTTAACTAGGCAGAAGCTTCCCATTCTGAGAGGAGCCTGCTGGGCCTGTCTAGAGCTGTATTATAACTGTATAAGAGAAGTATCTTCTGTACAAACTCTTTTATTCTATTAGATAGAAATGTCTACTTTTTCAGCAGTTCTGTGAATTGACCTAAATCAAAGAATTACTGTAGATTTGGAATATCTGAGTTTACTTTGCAATATATTTTAAGGACTAAAATGCATTGATTTAGCAATGCTGGGGAGATGCTAGGGATTAAAATCAACAGGGAGTTAACTGAGCCTGTCTGCATTTTCCAATGAAGCTGAATTTCACTGTACCTGGGTGCATCCTAGCTTTTGTAATGAAAAATTCCTGCAAAGAGTTCCATTTGTTTACTTTGGAGGAAAAAACCTTCACATTAGTTTTCAGCTATTTAATGGCTCGTTGGACAATATTATTTGTATATTTGAGCTAATTTTTCCTGTTCTATCTATCTATCAATTTATATGTTTTTCCTAAATAAAAGATAAACTGGTTCACTTGATGGTTAGTGTGCATTATTGAGATGGACTGTGAAATGGTCAGTACTCCAGTGGGGATTAGAAACCATCTGAAACTAAACCCCATCATAGTTTGTACTGTACAGTTCTGGCTATATGATAATCTCTAAAAAGGCAGATTATTCATAAAGGTTTCTCTTTTACTGGAGTGAATTTGAGATGATTACATTATGCACAAATAGTAAATCATATTCCCTTTTGAAGAAATAAAGACCTTTCTGATGTTTTTCATGACTGTCTATGCAGTATACAGTTGTGTCTTTTACAACAAATGAAGTCCTAGCAGTAATTCTGTAGGCAGGTGGAACGTGCTGCAGCATAGTTATTTCCTGCCAGCAAAGAAGTAAGGCTCAGTCATGCCTTTGAGACCGAAATCCAGCTCTGGGTGGGTGAGGTGGTTATATCTTCAAGGAAAATTTTGAAGCCTTTTAAATTCAATTAAGTGCAGTGTCTGTTCCCTAGGAGCAACCTGAAATTCAGCAGGTAAATTCAGAGCAGCACACTTCTGTCATTCTGGAGATAAGGGAGACCTATAGGACATCTTGTTTCACAACATGCAGATCTAGGTGCTCCCACTTCAATACTGGGACCCTGTGCTGTGATGTCAGCAGGGGCAGGGTTAGCTCCATGCTGAGGTATTTTGACAAAAGTTCATCCTGGTCCTGCCTTCTTTCTCTCCAGTTACGAGCTAGTGGTGACTGGTGCCATGCTGCTTTCCTGCCTCAGCAGACAGCCATTCCCAGCCCCATGGAATGAGTCCAGCTGCCATCCCTTACCTGTTAGCCCAGCCAGGTGAGCACTGTCCACACTGTAACCACCAACACATTCGCCTGCTGCTCGCTTGAACAGGCATGCTGAGCTCATGAACCTCCAGCAGTATCGTGGGACCAGGTTTCACACTTGTTTCTGGACACATTTATAATGGGGAAATGAGACAACGCTGCTTTCCCCAGGGGTCAGCTGGCTTGACTTCCCCTTCTGAAAAAGCAGGATGGTTCATTCCTTCTTTACTCACAGCGCTCTTTAGGGCTGCCTGCCCAGCTGTCTATTGCCAATGGAGTCCATAGTGCTCATTCAAAATGAGGGCAGTGTCACAGCAAAGGAACTGAGAAAATAAATAATTCCAGGGTATTGCCTTGTCAAGTGTGGAACAGCTGAGTGGCTCTACTGAAACTTAGTATGCATTTTTCTTAGTATGAAAGAAAAATGAAGTGAAAGTGGTTGCAATGGTTTTGCTGGAAGGACTGAAGTCTTTACGTGGTGTGCATTGTGAATGGCCTACTGCTGGGTGGGCAGTAATGGTGATGGGCGTGTTGGCATATAAGAAAGGCCTCTCTTGGCTCCGTAATGAATTATGCTGAAATTTAAACTACCAGAAATAAAAAAAAATCATTTTGAGCAAAGATTAGGGTGGCATTCCTTCCAAATGCTCTAATATCCTGAGAGGTTTTGGGTGGAGCAGTGCCAAAAAGAGGACAGTCCATTTACCTAAGAAACTCTTAACCTTCAGCACTCCATCATCCCTTGAAGTCTTGTTTGTGCTGTTCCCACTCCAAAGCATTGGGGTCTTGCACTGCTACTAGCTTGGTCTGGAGGACATGGATCTTCTCCATCTCTCTCAAAATGGCATCTTGTGTTCAGATCCCAGCCTTGTTTCCCAAGACATGAATCAGTTCATGAACTCAGTAAACTTACATTGTGGTTTGACACTGGCCAGACGCCAGGCACCCATAAAAGTCACTCACTTGCCCTCCCCTGCCACAGCTGGGCAGAGGAGAGAGAAAAATTCAGTGAAGGCTTCATGAGTTAAGGACTGGGAGAAAACATTCCAAGGGCAAAACAGGCTTGGCTTAGAGACACAAAGTGAATTTCTTTCTAACAAAATCAGAGGAAGATAGTGAGAAGTAAAATAAGTCCTTAAAAACACCTTTTTTCCCTCACCCCCTCTGTCCTTGCCACTGACAGTGCAGGGAGACAGGGTGTGGGGGTTTTAGTCAGTTGGTCACCAAGATTTTCTTCCACTGATCCAGGAGAGGAGTCCTTTCCTGTGAGGCTGTGGGGTCCCTCTCATGGGAGACAGTTCTCTGTGAACTTCTCCAGCGTGGGTCCACTCTCATGAGCAGCAGTCCTACCACACCTGCCACAGCATGAGTCCCTCCCACGGGCACACAGTCCTCCCAAAACTGCTGTGACAGGGGTCTCTATTTCCACAGGGTGCTGTCCTGCAAGGACAGGCTGCTCCATCCTGGAAACAGGACCCCTCTCTTCACCAGGTCTTCCACTGGATCACAACCTCCTCCAGGCATCCACTCACTCCAGCATGAACTCCTTCCCCATGGACTGTGGGTGGATCTCTGCATCCCCCATGGATCTCTGCATCCTCCATGGATCCCCCATGGGCTGTGGGTGGATCTCTGCATCCCCCATGGATCCCCATGGGCTGTGGGTGGATCTCTGCATCCTCCATGGATCCCCCATGGGCTGTGGGTGGATCTCTGCATCCCCCATGGATCTCTGCATCCCCCATGGATCCCCATGGGCTGTGGGTGGATCTCTGCATTCCCCATGGGGTGCAGGGGCACAGCTGCCTCACCATGGTCATCACCACAGCCTGCAGAGGAATCTTGGCTCTAGCACCTGGAGCACCTCCTGCCCCTCCTTCTCCACTGACCGTGGTGTCTGCACATTTTTTCCCTCACATGTTCTCACCTCCTCCTCTTCTCTGGCTAGTACAAACTGTTCATGCCCCATCTTGTTTTGATTTTCTTCCAAAATTTTCTTCCTAACACCTCGTTATCACAGAGGTGTTACCATCATGTCTGATTAGCCCAGCTTGGCCAGCAGCACGTCCATCTTCAGCGCCATCATGGATTGGCTCTGGCAGACATGGTGGAAGCTTCTAGCAGCTTCTCACCTCTGTAGCCCACCTGCTACCAAAAACCAGACTGTGCAAAACCAACAGAACTTAGCTTGTTCACATGGGATGTTCCTCTTCTGAGAATTTTCTTCAAAAATCATGCTTCTTGACATGTATTAGCTGTGAGACATTTGCTGGAACATTCAGCAGTGTATCACACAGAGTTACAGGTGGTGTTTTGCTGTGAACTATTCCTTCACGGACAGTGACATCAAAAACCTCTAATTTCTCACATCACAAGATAAGGAATGAGAAAACAGGAAGAAACTAAGTGGTTAGAAGAAATTAATTGGTTTCCTGTAATGTACTGTCTGTAATGCAGTTTTAAATTTAGTACAAACAAGTGTTAAGTATGAAATTAGCTTTTATGACAAAGTTTATGGTGTTCTGAATAAGCAGCAGTTATCTGTTGACTAACAGAGCAGAATCCAAACAGCCCTGAATGGATCTTTTTTAATATCTGTGGTTGCATAATTTTGTCTTGCATATAGGGAAGTCCCCGTGTTAAAATAATAAGAAACTGAATGCAAATGACCATTTACAATTGCACAGCTGCAAGTACCACACCCAAGTTCCAGGGGAGGGTTATGATTATTATTTAATGTTTTTGATGCAGCCAGAGCAAGCTTTTGTCCTTACAAGCAAGCAAGGACATTGGGCTGATCCCATGCCAGGGTTTGCTGCTGGTGGTCGGTGGTGAGAGCCTCTGTGTGGTCTGTTGTGGTTTGGGGCTCCTCCTGCCAGGGTCAGGGGACAGGGGTGCTCCCTCCCTGCCTGAGGCATCTCTGCTCCTGGCTGAGTGTGGGTTTGCTCTGACACCAGCTCATGGTATCATGCTGGCCTGCTGAAGACATCAGCTGTGCTTGGGCACAGGATTCTGGAAGGGATGGAGCAGAGAGTCAGGGATGTAACTGAGTGTTCACAGCTGGCTGGAGCTGGGCTCCTCCAGGGATCCTGTGGAGAGCAGGGCCTGGCTCTGTCAGGTGACTGCCCACCTCTGGTGCCCACTGTCATTGTCCCCTTGATGGGGACAAAAGCGCTTCAGGGTACACCTTTGCTTGCAAGCAGCTTGGAATTGATCCCTGCAGCTCTCACATCCCTTCAAGTCCTTCTGCTCAGGGCTGAGGATGGAGAAGGACATGAATGCAGCTGGTGCACTGGCATTTCAGAATGGCTTAGCAAGGGACTCTCCTGCTCTCCCAGCAGGACACGGGTCTGTCTCCAGCCCACTCTGGGGTTTCCCCATGCCTGGGGTTCCCTCCCATTCAGCCCTGTGCCCAGGTAATTTGGTGAGCAGGGCTGGGACTGGCTGAGGTCCTCGGGGGCTCCTCGAGGGAACCTCTTGGTGGCAGACTTTGGGGAAGCTGCAAGTGACTGAAAGGAAATAGTGATGCAAGAGGAGGGATTCTTGCAGCCTGAGCCCGTGGCTGCCCCATCCTGGCTGTGCCCTAGGTCCCCCTCCTGCCATTCCCAGCCACACAGAAGACAGTACTGCCATTCCTGGGGCTCAGGGAATGTGTTTCATGCTTCATTCAGCCCTTCCAGCTCTGATTGAGAGGGTAGAGGTGTCTCTGGCTGTCATACCCAAGGCACCAGTCCTTGCACCTCAGCTGCAGTACCCTGTGCCATCACGGGGCAGCAGCAGCAGCAGTCAGAGGAATCCTTTGGATATCAGGGCAGCCAGCCTGGCCCTCAACCTTCACTGCCCTCTGATTCCAGAGGTTATTTCCCTCCAGGTTATCCCCGGTGCCTCCCAGCTCACCTCCTCCGCAGTCCGGGAGCCACTGGAGGGGCTGGGCTGGGGAGCTGCCATAGGAAACACGGAGTACAAACCACAGCGAGTAAACAATTGCTGGTGCGATTGCAGCGGGAGTTCCGCTTCCCCAGGGCTTTAAGCAGAGCTGTGCGAGGGCAGAGAGCAGCAGGAGCAGCGATGGGGGACGCCTTCATCCGCCACATTGAACTGCTGGGCTACGAGAAGAGGTTTTTCCCCAGCCAGCACTATGTGAGTACTCAGCAGCGTTCTGCCATCTGAGGACTGAGGACTGGCCAAGGTAAAAAGCCTGGCCAACAAATTTCCTTGGATAAATATGACTGAGGGCCTAAATGCTCCCTTTTAAAGGAGTCCTGAACACACAAGAGTTCAGGCACCTCCTTTGCAAGCCATTGCTTACTTTGCAGTCTTGGAAAGAATTTTTTCCTCTTTGTTTCCCACCCACCTGCAAGTTTCTGTCCCCTGTCCATCCATTCGAACTTCCCCTAGTGCCTAGTTTGTTTGCTGGCAAGGCAGAGCTGCTTGCATTGGGGTGGTGGAAGGAAAACATTGAATTTTATCTGAAACTAGACTATCCACAGGGCTCTCTGGGCACAGCAGGGTGTGGTGTCCCACTTGCCTGCAGAACTGCAGCCTCTGCTTTGCTCCTCAGGTCTACATGTTCCTGGTGAAGTGGAATGACCTCTCTGAAAAGGTCGTCTACCGCCGCTTTACTGAGATATATGAGTTCCACGTGAGTCTTCCTGGGACACACGGGGTCAGGGTGGGGAAAAAGGAGGGTGAATGCCATCTGAAATTGCCTCAAAAGCAAACCTGGTTCAAAAGAGGCTCCTGGGTCCAGTCCTTCAATCTCTTTGGCCCCTTGAAGGCGGGAGCCATGGGCTCTGTGTCCCTGGTCACAGAGGTGTGGGATCCAGCCAGCACATGCCAGTGGCAGCAGGGCGAGCAGCAGGAAAGGAGTCAAGCTAGGGGCAGAGGAGTGGGTGTCACAGAGTGTTCCCATGGTGCTGTCCTCACTGTTGTGCCTGGCTCTGCTCTGCAGAAAGCGCTGAAGGAGATGTTCCCCATTGAATCCGGGGACATCAACATAGAGAACCGGATCATCCCGCACTTGCCAGGTGAGGGGCAAGCACCGTGGCTGGGGGGTGAATAGACGTTGCAGCTAGTTGGGAAATTCCCTGGTGGTTGAGCAGTGCTGGCTGCCTCCCAGACAGGTGTGTGGTGCAGTATTTCCTGTACACCAGGCTTGAAATCAAAACCCCAGAAAGATCTGAGCAGTGGCAGCAGTTCTTCCCAGCACTCAGCAGCCCTGCAGATCCCATCCCTCCTCTCTGAAGGCTGGGCACCCCAGAGGCACATCCAGAAGAATCGGCTGTGACCCCTATGACCCCTGGCTGGTATGAAGTGTCTGACTCTGGGGAGGCTGAACTGAGTGGAGCTGAGCTGAGCCCTCTTTTGGTGACACCATCACTGGTGCTGGCTTAATGCCCTTATGGCAACACAGATGCTTTGTAAGAGGAAACAGTGCAATATGTCTTCAAGGACAGAGAACGAACTCCTGATCCAAACAGCTGACACTTTGTCTCCAAGCAAAGTGCAGTCAGAAAACTTCCCCATTTTATTTAATTTCCTGCTTTAAAGGAGGCAGAATGGGGTCTGAAAAAGAGCTGCAGTTGTGGTTGACATCTCTGGAGGAGGACTAATCCTGCACTGTGCAGCAGTGTGGGTGCCAGTCTGGGGGGGGGTTCCACTGCAGCTGGACTTGCACCACCATGCTGGGCCTCTTCCAACGTGCTGCCCCCACCATGCTGGGGCTATTCTTTATTCCATTTTGCTTATTCCATTTGGGGAACTGAGAGCACTGGGGACCAGACAAGTGTCAGACTGCTGGGGGAGCATGGGGTGCCACTGACCACACAAAAGCACCCCCATCATGCAGTTCAGCACTGCTCAGGGTTGGGATTGCCAGCAGTATTTTAGAGCTCTGGGGTCAAGAACACCATAACCAGTGGGATGGGAAGATGAGCATATCTCCTCTGACTGCAAGCTGGTCCCCTGAGCCCCTCCTGGTGTCTCACTGCATCTGCTGTATTTATGGCCCAGAAGTTGGGCTTAGTCTGAACACACATGTAGGAGTTACTCTAAAACTGAAATAGGGTCAAACAGGATCATTTCTGGGCTTGCAGAAGCTGTGTTCCCACAAAGATTCACCTAATTGGCACAATGCAGCCATGCAGCACCTCAGGGCCAGACCCACTTGTTTGCAGGACAAAATTAATGATTCGGAGCAGTATGCTTGGGAAAATATTAAAAACAAGGCATTCTGTCTGCTTTTTCTGAGCCCTTTTTCCTCTCCCCCAGCCCCAAAGTGGTTTGATGGGCAGCGCTCAACTGAGAACAGGCAGGGCACGCTGGCTGAGTACTGCTACACACTGGTCAATCTACCCCACAAGATCTCCCGGTGCCTGCATGTTGTCAGCTTCTTCAAGGTCCGTCATGATGACATGAACCCTGTCACAGACAGCCAGTGAGTCCAGCTGCCTGATATTTTGAGGGAAATCCTGCATTCCTGGCCTTGGCTGCTGGAATAGCCTGCAGGGAGGGTGTCACTGCTGATGGACTGGGCTGGTTGGCATTGAGCTGCTTTTGCTCTGACCTGTCTAGGATCAAGAAGCCTGAGGTCTTCCTCCTGCCAAAGGATTCCAAGAAAAAACTCACTGGTAAGAGGTCTCAGAGGGCTGCAAGTGGCCTCATTTGCTGCTGGGGTGAGAGGTTGTCATTCCATGGCAGATGCCCTCACTAAGAGCATGGTTGCTGTGCCAGAGCTGCAGCTGTGGGGAATGAGTCATTGTCCTGAAATCCAGCTGGTTTGGGGCTGAAAGAGACTGGGAGGGCACTTTGGGCTGTCCTGGGGCTGCTTTTGGCCTGTCTGAAATAGGGTGTTTCTGGGCTGGAGGAAGGAACATCTGTCACTTCTCTCCTGCAGACATCACGGGTCCCATTGTCCTGCAAACATACCGAGCCATTGCTGACTATGAGAAGAGCTCCACATCTGAGATGGCTCTCAAAGCTGGGGACATGGTGGATGTTGTGGAGAAGAGTGAGAATGGTGTGTCCATCCCCCTGGAGAGCCCCTGAGGGCCAGCCCAGTCCCTGCCACAATTTCAGCAGGAATGAGTACTGCCTTTGCATTTTGTGTCCAAACACAGCATGTGAGATAGTTATGGCGGTGAAGGCTGAAGGGTGAGGGGCAGTTCTAGAAAAATGTGCAACATTCTGGCCATGCCTCAGCCTGTGAGGCTTCCTGCCCAGCAGGAGCAGGATGAACTGGTCAAGTTCTCTGGCTGCACCATGCCAACAGAGATTGGCCCCAGCGCCATCCCTTTGGTCCAGGACAGACCTGGTGCCAGTCCCCACAGCCCTCTCTGCTCTTACCCATGGTTGCTTTCTTTGCAGGCTGGTGGTTTTGTCAATTGAAGAATAAACGAGGCTGGGTACCTGCTGCCTATCTGGAGCCAATGGATGGTCCTGATGAGTCTGAAGAGCAGGAGCCTAACTATGCAGGTAAAATGTTGGGGTGACCAGGATGTGTGTGTGTCAGAACACAGCCTGCTGCAGCTCTCCACTGAGATGGCTCACTGCAAAGCTGGGCAATTCAGCCTGAGCAGGATCACTGGGCAGGGAGATGCTGCTGCAGGAACTGCCAGGAGGGATAAATCTCATGGCTTGGTGCCTCAGTGTCAACCTTGGGTGCTTCCCATGACCTGCAACTGAGCATTAGATTTGTGTTTTGGCAGATCTTTACCCAGTGGCCATGCTGAGCTGGCTGGTAAAGTCTGAGGTGCTGGGTTAGCAGAATACCATGGTGCAGCATCCAAATCAGGCACAGGCATTTACAGGGCTTCACCTCTGTGCTGTCCTTACCAGGGCCTGGCCCTGCTCCTGCCCTCTGCATTGCCTGCCATGACAGCAGGGCTTTATCACGTGTTGCAGAGGGAGGATCCTGAAGACTTGTGCCAGTTGCTCAACAGGCTTCAGCTTTCACAACACTGGAACAGGCTCTATTAGCACAACACTTCCTTCTGCCTTATTTCACCACCCGAATTCTGAACACATCTTTGAGCAGAGATAGGTGTGCTTCCTCTGCTTGCACCCAAAAACTTTATTCTGGAGAGATGGTGAAGGGGCCAGGATGAGCCATGACAAGACTGGGGGAAGTCTGAATCCAAACCTGAAGCACCCTGAGTCTTGCCTAAAATGTAGGGTGCCTCCTAATGCTCTGGTGCCTCCTCAGTGACTGGGGAGGATGAGCCCCATCCCTGAGGTGTCAGCACATGATCCACCATCCCCATTTCGTGTGTAGGTGAAGCGTACATGGTCCAGAAAAGCTACACTGCTGTGGAAGATGATGAGCTGACCCTCAAGGAGGGTGATACCATTGAAGTCATCCACAAGCTCCTTGATGGCTGGTGGGTCATCAGGTGAGAGATGCCATGAACAGGTCAGGAAGCAACACTCAGGCAGAGGGAAGAGAGGTTCCATGGTTCTCCACATCAGGGCTCCAATCCATGGTTCTCCACATCAGGGCTCTGAAAGCCATGGCATCTTTGGTGCTACTGCCCAGCACCTCTTTTTCAGGGTTGCTTCTTAGAGTCAACTACGAAATATTGCAGCTGGAGATTCCTCTGCTGAGGGCTTCAGAAATATCCAAGAAAGAGGCAGATGGAAAAAAAAAAAAGTGTTATTTTGCCTCTACTTGTTCTGGCACCTTTTGCTTTGCAAAACCTCAACTTTCATCCCAGCTGCAAGGAACATGAGTGGTAACCCACATGGCACCAGCAGGGGACAGGCATGAACTATGACTCATGGAATGTCCTGAGTTGGAAGAGTTCAAGGCCAGGTTGGATGGGGCTTGGAAAAACCTATTCTAGGGGAATGTGTCCCTGCCTGTGGCAGGGGGTTGGAATGAGGTCCTTTAAGGTCCCTTCTAACCAATCCATTCTGGGGATCTGTGACTACCCACAAGAATGATCAAATTTCTCTCCTGGACTGAGGAGGTGATAGCAGAACCACGACTGCAAATGATGTTTCTTTGTGTTGCACTGCAGGAAGGATGAAACCACAGGTTATTACCCCGCCATGTACCTGCAGAAAGCTGGGGAGGTGAACACCTCTGTGAAGAGTGAGCTGAGGAACCGGGGTGCTCCTCCACGGAGGTAGGAGAAGCTCTGTGTAGAGGACAGAAGGACATCTCCCCCTTCCTTGAGGGAGGTGAAATTAAACCAGACAGGGTGTTGTGGTGTCACCTGCTTGCCCTGTCAGTGAGGAACTGCCTAGAGAAATGTAAGCAGGGCACAGACAGACCAGGGCTGGCTTCCCACCAGCTCTGTGCTCCCCAACTACCACAGGCACCCCATTCAGCATTGCTGATGCTCCAAGATCCTTGCTCCAACATGTCCTCCTGTCAGGTGTATTTCTCCTTGTCCTTTTGCAAAGTTTCTTTTCTGGGCTAATCTTGTTTTATTTTCAAAATAGCCATTTTCTTACTTCCTAAGTGCGTGCACTGAATCTTTCAGAGGCAAGGAGAGATTTGACTAAATGGAGCTGCAAAGTGGCCTAATCTAATGGGAAGATTTGAGCTAATGCAAGGGATTTTAGTTTGATTAAAAAGATAAAAAGCAATAAAAACTCATGAATTTCAATGCAAAGAGAATGGCTAAAAAGGGCAGAACTTGTTGCTATCTTTTTTCTGCAAGATGACATGTCAGGCCTGCTATAAAATCTCTCCAAATCCAGTTCTGCTGGAGCATGGACTGAGTGTGAGACAGTGTAAAATGGTCCAGATCCACCTATTTGAACACCATGATGTTTGCTGGTAGCCTTGGGGGAGATGAGGTGGCCTGTTCCAAGGACAGTGGCATGTCCCCCTGCCATTGTGACTGCTGCCTCCATAGCACTGGCAGCCAGGCCAGGCCCTGTTGTGAAGGTGGTGGCCTGCTGTTATGGGTAAGAGCTTTGCTATGACATGAGGTGTGTGCTCAGGCTGGGAAGGGGCTGAAGGCAGAGAGGCACGTTTCTTTGAGAAGAGCAGGAGAACAGTGTCACGGGGTGGACATCAGGAGCCACCTCACTCCTGCCATGGTACTGAAGACAAAGCAGGGGCCTCTGACTGCCTGCCTGGGGACAGTCCCCAGTGCTGGGGGTTCCCCTGTAGCAGCCCCATGCTGCTCAGCCTTTCACTTCTCTCAGCAGTTTCTCTCCTGTGGGTTCAACACCACACATCCAGGTGCACACATGCCCCATACTCCATTGCCCTGTATCTGACCCTTGAGCATCAGGGAGCCATGCCAAGCCCCACACCAGGGACCTCAATTTTGTGGCCAGGATAAGTGCTCTATGTTCATCCATCAAAGACCTATAGATCAGTTCTGGGCCTTTCTTGGATAAACATACCCATCTCATCCTTCCAGCCTTATGCCCAATCTTCCTCACTGATCCCTATCGTTACTTTCCAGACTTGTGCTCATGCTTCACCCTTCAGTGTTTGCTTGCAAAGCACCATCCAGCTGCCTGTGAACACATTGTAGATTGTGTCTCACTGATGGCTGCCCTCAAGGGCTGGCATCCCTCAGGCAAAACCCAAAAGCAGAAATTGGGGTTTGGGTAAAGCAGAGGAGGAAGTGTAGGGAAAGAAGTGTGTGGCGTGAGAGCTGCCAACATGAAAACTGAAAGTTTTGTTTGTCACTCCTTGCAGATCCACCATCCGAAATGTGAAGAGCATCCACAGGCAGGGCCGGAAGCAAATCAGCCAGGAGACCTATAGGAGGAACAGCAAGAAGTACATCCAGAACCAGAGGAAGATGCAGGGAAATTCCCAGAACAAGGCCAATGTCATCAGTAAGTCTCAGTAGAACTGCAATCCTGCAGGCATGACCCATGGACCCCACCAGTGCTTGCAGCTGGAGCAGGGTGGCACACTGAGGTCTCACCATGCCCATCTGCCCTTTTCCCATGGGGAAGGTCTGTGCAAGGAGGTGTTTCTTTCAAGGAGTTTTCTTACCCCTGGCTATAGGTCAGACAGAGCAGGCTATAGTCCTGGAAGGAGGTCAGCCCACATTTGGGACCTGTACTTTCCTTTGTGCATCTAACCTCCCCAATACTGCCATTACCACTGGAATCACCACGGATGTTAGCTGTCAACAGAGCCCCCAGAAGGAAGAGTTGCATGAAGAATCATAGAATTATAGAACTTGATTTTGGTAGGAAGGGACCTTAATGACCAATTAGTTCCAAGCTTCCACTTGATCAGGTTGCTCCAAGCCTCATCCAACCTAGCCTTGAACACTTCCAGGCACAGGGCAGCCACAGTTCCTTTGGGCAACTTGTGCCTCACTACCTTCACAGGAAAGAATTTTTCCTAATACTTAATCTAACCCTGGCCTCTGACAATGTGAAGCCACTCCCCCTTGTCCTACCAATTCAGGCCCTTGTGAAAAGCCTCTCTTCATGAAGAATACCTCCCTAAGGAGGTATACCCCTTAGATCTGGTAGTCCCCATGCAGTATCCAGGACCTTCCCAGAGCTAAGGATGGTCAGACCACATACAGACCTAAAGATGAGCTTTCCCGGAGCACAGTTCCCAGTGGGGCACTGGTGGGTGCATCCTGACACCATGATCTACAGGAACCACTACATGCAGCAGGGACAGCAGGAGGGGCAGGAGCTTTGGTGGCCATTATGTAGGAAGCTGCTGAATGTTCATGGTGGTGGTGTGGTTGGAGAGCTCTGACCCATCTGTACATTTTTTTTACTTGCAGTTGAGAAAAAGGAGCCAGAGGACAACAAGCCCAAGGCTCAACCTGCTGTTCCTCCCCGTCCCAGCAAAGACCTCATCCTGAACCGCTGCACTGAGAGCACACGGAGCAAGATCCTGTGAGGAACCTGTGAGCCCACACCAGCCACCCAAAGCTTCATCTCCTCCATCTCCTGTGCAGCCAGGGCTCGGAGCCGGACCAGGGATCCAGGTGGCTCTGGCAGCCACCACAGGCCTTGGGGCTGTGGCCATGTCAGCCCAGCCCAGTGCCCATCCTCATCCTCCGCCACAGCCAGCCCAAGCTGTCCTTGAGGAGGACAGCTCCTGGACCAGGAGGGACCAGCCCTGCTCTACCAGCTCCTTCTAAGCACTAAAACCCCTTATCTCTAGATGCCCTTCTATTACCTCTTTGTGTTTTGAATTATTTTTGTGGTTTTCATCAATAAAGGAGGGACACTTGACAGAGCCCGAGGACGGCAGGGAAGGTGTTCCTCCCGGGGGGGATATTGAGCAAGGCAATAGATGCTGGCGGGGAGGAAATTTATTTGGGGGGATGAAAGGACAGCAGCTTCCTCCTGGAAGGCGGCTGCTTGGCTCCCTCGAGAGCAGAGCGAGGGCGCAGTGCTGGGACGGGGCCGCTCCGCACACGGAGTGTGGTGGGACGGCTGCACTTGGACACCGCCACAGCCGGTCCTGTGCCGGACGGGGCTGGGCCTACGCCGAGGTTTGGGCCTCCGTTTCAGTTTTGATTTGTTTGGGTCTGGGGTGTGTTTAGGCTGAGGTCTACCTCTGGGTGTAGGTTTAGATTAGAGTTTGGACCGAGCTCGAGGTTGGGCTATAGCTCAGAGTCCGGGCGGATGCAGATCGCCTCCTCAGAAGGAGGTGTGGCCCCTTTAAGAGAAGCGCGCTGCGGCGCCGCGCGCGTGCGCGCACGGGAGGTGAGGCCGCGTGAGCCCGCGGCGCGCGGGGGGGGCCAGCCAAGATGGCGGCGGCCTGAGGGGAGGCATGGCGGGGCTGGCGCGGCGGCTGCTGCTCTGCAGGGGTTTCGGCGTGGCGGCGGGGCCGCCGAACACCCGCCAGCTCCGGGAGGCTGAGGAGGCCGCCCCGGTGTTCCAGTACGCGGGGAAGGCGGCCAGGCGCAAGGACCGAGTGTTCGTGTGGGGCTTCAGCTACTCGGGCGCGCTAGGCGTCCCCAGCTTCGTGAAGCCGGATGCGGGCTGGAAGAAGCCGCGGCGCATTCAACCCACGCCGTACCGCCTGGAGACAGAGGAGAAGGTGGGCCCGGTCTGGCGGGGCCAGCGTGTCTCCCCCGGCCTCCGGAGCCTGGTCAGGGCTTAGCGCAGCCGAGAACGGCGTTACTGGATCGGGTTTAAAGGCTTTGCCGTGATTCAGTGTTTTTTATCGATGTAGCGGTATTGCTTGGGATGGTTACCTTTTTAACTGCAGCGTATCCTTTAGGAAATACGGTTTGTAATTTTGTTAGAGGCACTAAATAGCCTGGGAGTGACGAGCATTTGCCAGATAAAGCGGGCCTGTTCCAGTGGCTCCGTGGCTGCTTCCACCTGACAGATGGGAAGCTCGTGTTGGAAATCATGTTATTATTTTGCCTACGTGTTTCACTCGTGCTCTTCTGGTTAGTGCAGAGGAAGTCAGAGCATTCGTAGAGTATCTTGAGTTGGAAGGGACTCAGAAGGATCATGGAGTCCAACAGCCCAAGAACCCCACCCTGCACCTGAGAGAGTTTTCCAAAGGCTCCTCGGGGCCGTGCCCGTTCCCTGGGGAGCAGGTTCAGTGCCCGACCATCCTCTGGGGGAAGAACCTTTTCCTGATACCCAATATAAATCTCCCCTGGCACAGCTCCAGTGTATCCCTCGGGTCCTGTCCCTGGTCCCAGAGCAGAGATTGGAGCTGCAGACCGCAGGGAGATCTGACCTCAGTCTCCTTTTGTCCAGGCCAAACAAACTAAATGACCACACTTGCTCCTCATGTGGCTCTTATACTGGGCCTTTTTTTTTGTCAAAAGGAGTAAAATGTCTTATTCTCTTAATATCTCTATCAGTTTTTGTTTTGATTTTTTAAATTTGGTTGGTTGGTTTGGTTTTTGATGTGTTGTTTTGTTTTTTTAACCTGCTGATGCAGATCAGCAAACAGGTCTTTCTGTGGTGTTGAATAGTGCCAAGATGATGCAGAAATAAAGATGTATGCACACCAAACCAAAACTTTAGGGTGGAGAGGTTGGACCTGAGTTTTTGCCATTGTGCTTATCACAGAAGTTCTTTCTGATAATTTTTTTGCAAGACTATGCATGCCATGAATTTGGCCTGCATATGGATATAGCTTATTGAAGAATGAATGCTAATGAACAAATAGCATGGAGTGAAACTTGCTTTTCTAAGCCACAGTTTCTGACTGAATGGTGTGGGTTTTGTCTGTCTTCAAAGATATCCTCTGCTGCCTGTGGTTATGGATTCACACTGCTGGCTTCCAATACTAGAGACATTACCAAAGTGTGGGGCATGGGGCTCAACAAGGATTCCCAGCTTGGATTCCAGAGAAGCAGAAGAGATCAAAGTAAGGGTTTAAGTGTTTCAAAGGGTGACACTGCAGTATGCCTCTGGTACAGGAATCTTTGTGTGTTTGAAGCTATGAAAAACATCAGGAGGCTTTGATGCGGTCCCAGGCTGTGCTTTGTTTTTTAATCAGGTCTTCTTCTGAAATTTATCTCTGTTTTTGTGTGCTTTGTCAATGTCAATGTGTGCTTCTATTCTGTACACTGCATTAATGAGTTTCATCTGGACAGAAATGTAGCTGTTTATTCTGCAAAGAGTGATGTTGGTTAATGTGTGACTTTGAATCTATAGTTTGATAGTAGGCACAGTGTAGTTAATAAAATCATTTTGGCAGGACAGTTTCTTCACTTCGGTTGCCTTTGCATTTAAAAATGATAGTCCTTTAGTCTTCCTTCCCTTTCCAGTTGGAGTTTTTTTTTTAATACAGTCTATGGGGTTTTTGTGAAGCTGTAGGGTTTCTTTTAAAATTAGTTTAATAGCAAGTTAGATTTTGAAGGAAAAATATTTTTCAGTCATTTTCTTACACCAGGCTCTCAAACTCATTTAAGAAGACGATTTCTGTGTAGAACATTGCCACCTGCCCCTGAAGACAGATAGGAAAAACACAAACTTTCCTCACAGAATGGCTGACTGTGTAGACATTCCTCCATAAACAGTTGAGGAAAATCACGATAAAAGCAGTTTTTGCCATGATAGTGTATAAGAGTGTAATCCATCAAGGCAGGGTGTGTCTGATATGGGCAGAAGATTAAACTTGGTGGAGAAGCAAAAGAAAATTGCAGCTACAGTGCAGCATGTTGAGGTTTGCAGTGGTGCTGCTTTGTGGTGGCACACTGGGTAGTTCTGTAAGTGTGTGCTCACAGCAAGTCTGTGCTTAAGCTGAGGCTGCAAAATGCAGGGGCTGCAGAAGCTTCTGCTCACTTCTGCTTTTAAAGGTTTCAGCTCTTGCTGGGTCTTAGTTCTTTTACATGCATGTGTCTCAGGAGTGTCTTGCAATTACATTGTTTTTCATCTGACCTGGAAATTATTTTTCCAGAGAATCCAGAAATAGGTTAAATAGTTTTGCAGTTCAAGCCCTGCTAAGTAAGAGAATGTGTTTGGCTAGATGGGTTGAAAATGTGGTGAGGATCAGTGGGATTGCTGCTGCTCCATGTTTAATGTCTTCCCAGACAGGTTTTCCTTTGGGATGTTACTCATTTGCTGTTTTACAGACCGACTTTGGTGCCTGCTGCTTCTAACACTGTGTTGCTGTAGATGCTTCGTTTCCAAGAGAATTTGCAGCCTTCTGACTTTCGGATGGTTGTGTCTAAACTACTAATATTTCACATCCACCCCCTGGTTCCTTAGCCACCTCATTGTCTCTTTTCTCCAAATCCCCTCATCTGTCACTGATGGTTACAAGAGATCCCAGTAGCATGTGTCTTTCTGCTGCAGGGAACAGAGAGGAAAAGGTTATTTTCCTTTGTGACTTCCAAGTGTTTTTAGACAGATAGAGAGTTGGTTGTCTTGAGTTCTTGCTCTATTGCTTGGCAGATGCCCACCACTGGCAAGCTGCATGTTGTGCTGCCTGTCCTCACATCTAGTAGAGTCTTGCTGCAAAGGACCATGTGTAGATTTTTTTAATTTTCACTCTTTTTCAATATTGGGTGTTTTTGGATGTAGGGTTTTTTTTTAGTTTTTAGTTTTATTGAAGGCAGTGAGAACCAGTGAAGTGCTGCTGCCTGTGTGCAATATTACTTTGAGTCCTCTGCTATTTTATTTCATTCACTACAGTGACTTTGATATCAAGGCTTTTTTTCTCCCCTTAACCTTTTCCCTAGTATTGATTTGTGGTTTGCTGTTCTTTCTTCCCCCCAATTGACTGTAACTGATTACGTGTTCTTCAAGTTTCTGAACATTTTTGAAGTACAACATGTCATTTTTCATAAACGTTAGATGTCTTAGCCCTATGGACCTAGCCTAGCTAGTCTTTCTTGCATTCTTTATTTCTGAAGGTGCCTGTAATCTACTTTTCTTTAAATATGAAGCACTAAGATTTTTTTGTTCACCTTTCCTGATACATTTCTGTGATTGTTGCTGTTGTACCTTGTTTGCAATATCCCCAGTTGCCCAGAATGTTTGTGCATGATATTAAGCTCTAGTAATCCAGCTGTATTCACCAAAGTTGAAAATGTGGGTGAAAGTCTCAACTTCACGATTCTGCCACCTGAATCTTTAACAACATTCACCCTCTAGATGTGGTGGACTTTCATTTAGGCAATGATTACTGGCTTCAGCTATCTGCATAGCTTTTACCTTTCCTCTCCCTCTCTATCAATCCCTGTCAACCTCTTTGGTTAGTATCTAGACTATCTAAAATGTATCTGCTTTTATAACAAGCAGAAATGAGTGTGTGAATGTACAACAGGATCAGCAAATATATGTTAAATTTACTTTGTGGAAGCTACTGACTTAACGTTGTTCTCTCTTCTTTAAGCTAAGGGCTATGAATATGTCTTGGAACCATCTCCAATTCCATTACCACTGGAGAAGCCGCAGCAAACTCGAGTCTTGCAGGTGTCCTGTGGGAGAGCCCATTCCCTGGTCCTGACAGATAGTGAAGGAGGTACTTGTGCTCATGTCAAGGGGTGCCTGGCTATGCTTTTACTAAAAACTTGAAAAAATTGTCTTTTTTCCTTTAGAACTATATCTAGATGGTCTGTTTGCACTGTAAGTGGGATGCAGGCAGCTGTTGGCCTTTGTGGGATTGCTTCTGCAAGGGAAAGCCATGAGCTTCACCTGGCTCAAGTTGTAAATATGTTGGGAGTTTTTTCCTACAAGGTTTATTTCTCTAGCCCCAGGCCTGGCTGAGTGCAGCCTGTCTCATTCACTCAGGTGTGTTTTTGAATGCAGATTTGGGTGACTATGCCAGTACTTCTGTGTTACTTCTCCTTTAAGCCCCAGAGTGCTATGTTTATAAAAGCAATTAATTAGTTAGTTATTAATTAATTAATAGTCATTTATAGAGAATATCCTGTTCATGAGTTGTCTCTTCACATCTCTGGGAACTCTCTAGTGCAGTGGCTTCAGTGCTGCAGCAAGTGATCCAGTGCAGCTTCTTAGTGGGTGAGCAGGTTGGTTCATTGATTCCCACTCCTGTGGGAATGCTGATCTATTCCTGAGTGTCTTTGACAATGGCAGGATGAACTAGGCAATTCCTCACTGTGACAGACAGTGGGCTGCAGATGCTGCTGCTGTGCCTGCAACAATACTGCTGGGTGTTGCTGGTGAAAATGGATTCAGTCACTTTTAATTCAAGTGGAATTACTTTCTAAACAAGCTTGTTTTTACTTTGCTGTGCTCCACCTTTCAGGCATAGCTGTGTGAAAATATTTTGTGGACCTGAAAAGAGGCTTTCAGGGGATTGGGCAGTAATAAAACTAGTGTGTTGTATCATTGTTTTTCAGTTTTCACAATGGGAAACAACTCTTATGGACAGTGTGGCCGCAAGGTTGTTGAAGATGAAATTTACAGGTGAGAATTCAAAGATCCTGCACTTTCTGAATGCTGGAAACATAATTGCATGAAAACCATGCAGAAGAGCCCGAAGGTAGAAAAGGTGTGGTAGTAGAAGGATGAAATTTAAGATTAGGGAGTCTGAAGCTTTTGTGCTGCAGGTGTCATACAAGCAGCCTGGCTTTAACCTAGGCTGAGCACTAGCACTCTGCTGACCACATTCACAAGAGATAAAAGAATGTCAGCATGGGACAGTTCTTGCAGGGCATAGTGAGAGCACCCAGCTTTCATAAATTGCTTGAGCTAACTGGTGTTAGTGGTTGGGATTTCTCCCTTTAGCTGCTCACAGTACCTGTGCTGTTCCTGAGGATGTTAGAAGTGCCATTTATTTATGAAAGAGGCATCCTTCTGTTAAGTCTCTGCTCTAACTGTCTCTGAGTCTGTAGTGCTTTTCCTTCATTGGGTTTTTTGTGGGTTTCACCAAGGCATATGCTCGAAGTACTCTGTATGATAGAGTAAGTGAATAGTGGGAATATGTTGAGTTCCTGATTCCCTAGTGGGACCAAAAAAACCCTTGTTCATTGCTCTGTCTGTGATCTACAACACTTAGTTTGTAAAGTTTGAGAAAATAGCTGTAATTAGGTAGGCTTTGTTAGCCTTGGTACTGGAATCAGTCATTGGATTGTTCATAATTCCTGTTATTGTGAACAGATGACTAGGATGTTAGCACTGCGCTGTGTTCTGGGATCTCTGGTTTATCTCTAGCTGACTGTAGTGTTTATATGGGTACTGCAGTGTTACGTAGTGTCTCTGCTCATTCTCGACTAGGGACTGTCTTTGAGGGTTGCTCCTACCTCCAGTCACAAGAGCTTATATTTAAAAAGTGTCAGTTCTTAACTTCTTACATAAGACATTGTAGAATTATGTTCCTTCTTTGTGCAGGTATTTTGCATTAAACTACATGTGAACAAATTTTTCTACTTGTGGTAATAAAGTAGCTTTCAGTAGTGGCAGGTTTACCTTTGTGTTTTTTGGTTGCAGTCTTCTGAAATCCTCTGTGTTGCCTTTTCTCTTCTTGGTGGTTGTTTGGTGTCCAGTGGAAGCCATCTCATTCATCAGCTGAAGGAATTTGACAGCCAAGTTGTCCAGGTAAGAGGATGATCTGAACTCAGTCCTGAAAATGAGTTGGAAACCAGCTGAACAGCCAAGCTGAGAGGGTGGCAGTCATTGGCTCCAAGCAGAGTTGAAACCAGTAACAACTGCAGCACCCCCGGGGTCTGGGGTCCAATCCTGTTTACGTTTGCACTAGTGATCTGGGTCACAGAGTGTTCCCTCAGCAGATGCTCCAAAACTCTGAGGAGTGACTGATAAACCAGAGGGTGGTGCTGCCATCCAGAGGCTGGAGAAATAGGCCTACATGAGCCTCATCAAGTTCAGCAGTGGAAATGGCCAAGTCCTGTTGCTGGTGAAGAACAATTTCAGACACCACCATGGGCTAGGGATGACTGTCTGGGAGGCAGCTGTGTGGAAAAGGCCCTAGGGTACACCAGGTACACCAGATACACCAGATGATTCTTCTTTTCTATTCAGCCACGCTCAGTACTGTGTCTGCTTCTGGGCTCTCCACTACCCTCCTCCTGTCCTGATTTCTTGTTCCCTTTTGTCACTTTTATATTGCTTAGGAGTTTAAATTTTGTGTTTGCCTTTTCAAAAATGAGCTGTGAAATCCCCACCCACTTAGGCTAGCCAGCATTTCTCTAGGTCAGCTTCCTGAGAGAGCAAGGGACTGCAGAGCAGCAGGAACACCTGCCATGGTTGCAGTGTTCCCAGGCACAGGAGCAGTTTGTTGGGATGTCTGTGCCCCTTAGCCATACTCTGTGGGCAGACATTGCTCCTATTCCAAGGAAGGGTCATTCATTTATGCCCACCTGATGAGACTGTGCTGTAGTTCACCCTAAAACTGTTTTGAATTAGGCTTGTAAAACTTATGTTTGGACTTTACATGTTTGTTTTGTTTTTTTCTTCCCATGGAGGTTGAATACTTGGTACCTGTTTGTACTTTGATAACCGCATTTATGTGCTTAATATTGGTAGTCACTCTCTTAACTTGTTAATTAAATCTCTTTAATCTTTGTTTAATTTTTAATGTCTGCTTTTGAATGGCTTTTCCCTTGGCTTTAATTTATGCCAAGCCTGTGGCAGACATGATGGCTAGTTCAACATAAATATAGATTTGAGAACAGCTGTGTGCCTGGAGTGTTTACATGGCAAAGAATCCATAGCAGTTTGTAGCTGGCATCAAGAATCATGTGGTTAGCATCCTGTGAAAGGAAAGCTCTTCTTCACTCTGCTGTTTTATTGTGTTGTACTGCTGAATCAAGCTTTCTTTTCTTGTTTTGGATCTTAGAAGAAATCAACTACAGCATCACTTTCCACAAAGAAAATTCTGCTGTTTTCTGTGTTTTATGTTGTGGTTCTTGGCCTTCCCTTTCTCTAGAGCCATGTGATCAGGAGAGAAAGGTCAAAATCTGAACTGATGGATATCATAGAGGTTCATTGCTCAATTTATCTGTCAGTAATGCTTCACTAAATCAAGTGTGAACATGTGACCTTTCCTGACTAGCTCTGACTTCTTGTTTGTGTGCAGGTTGTGTGTGGGCAGGACCACAGTCTGTTTAGAACCAAGAAAGGTACAGTCTATGCATGTGGATGGGGAGCTGATGGACAAACAGGTAGGAGCTCAGCTCAGCTTGCTTTTCATCATTTTCAGATGAATATAACAAGCTGTCCTAATTGAGGAGTTGTGATATGTGCTTGTCATGTGTGGATGGACAGAAAGGAGCTGCTAATGTTGTGTGTAGATGTTTTCAGTACTCTTGTGAAACTAGACTGAGACAATCCAGTTCATTTTTTTGAGGACCTTTGGGATGCCACCCTGGCAATCCAAGCATGCAGTTGGAGGAGAGTGTATCTGCTGTGTAAAGCTTCTGAGGGGATGTGGAAGTGGGCAGCTCTGGGCAGCTCCGCTCTTCAGTTTGGTGCTGGTTTTGCCTTCCTGATTCTTGTTTTGGGGTCCGTTCTGCTCTTTTGAACTGGCAAGCTCTTCGGTAGCTGTTGCATGTTTTAGCATGGGTTCATTGGCCAGGCCTTTTTGTGGTGGCTTTTGCTGCAAAGAACTTTCTCCTCACATTCAGTTCAGTCCTTCAGTCATTCCTACTGTTTAGTTGTTTTGCTGCTCCCAAAGTTGAGTTCTTCCCATGATTCTTTTGTGCCAATATAGTGTAACCCAGCTTTCTGTCATCTACATTCTGGTCTCTTTTCCAGGCAGCAATTTGTCACGTAAAGCGTTTGCTTCCCAGCCTCTTTTGCCATTTCCCCTGCTGGTGTCCAACTGATTGCAGTGTGCTGTCACTCATGGCTCTCCTTGCAGAAGACAGGATGCAGCCAGTTTGTAAAACTTCATCTCTGTCGGGATATCTGCCTGGCTTTGTTATTGTTCTTCAAACACTTTGGTGCATGCAGACAAGAGATACAAGACTCTTCAGCGTGTTATTATATAAAGTTGTTGTGTACTTCAGAAAGGTGGCTTTGGCTAGTGGAAGAGGTGTTTGTGGCTGCTCTTCTGTTGCAGCTGGTAATTAAGCAGTATGGACAGAAAGATTTATTTTAGAGGAAGGGTGATTTTGTTATTGCATGACAAAACTGATCCTATGCAGGCATTAAAAGTGTGTCTGGGAAAAAAAATTCTTCATAATCTTTACTTTTTTTCCTTTCAGGTCTTGGACACTATAACATCACCAGTGTTCCTACTAAGCTGCATGGTGACATTGCTGGAGTAAATATTATCCAGGTGTCTTCCTATGGGGACTGTTGTCTGGCTGTTTCAGATGAAGGAGATGTCTTTGGTTGGGGAAATTCAGAATACTTGCAGTTGGCATCTGTCACAGAAACCACACAGGTCAGTGTACCTGGGGTGTGTTTCTATGTATTTCGGTTCAGCTGCTATGCAGAGTTAAAATTGCATGTTTCTCCCTGTTCTGGGTTCTTTTGACAGCAGATACAAGCACCACTTGCAGGCTGCTTTTACATAAGCTTACAAAACCAACCTGTCTGACATGTTTGTGTAGCTTTAGGGACAGGTATGTTTCCCTGCTTTGATAGGCAAAGGTTTGTGTCACCTCTCCCAGTTTGTTAGTCTGAGAACCCCATGTTCTTCTTTTTCCATCCCATGGACTTTGTACCAAATGGAGACCCAACTCAAGTGCTTTTGCTAATGTCAGGACAGGAATTAGTTTTTTGTCTGGCTAATCTAAGATCTCAAGTGATTCTACTTTGAGCATAGTGCTGGGCCTTGAAAGTCCCTTCCAGTCAACCTGCATGCTGGTGAATTTTTCATGGACATCCTTAGTGGGTTTATAACTGAGTCCTAAACAAATTCCTGTGTCTCACAGATAAAAGTTTTTTTGAGCAAACTTACACGGGGCATTGGCAGAGTGCTGCCTTCACACTAGGCATTGTACTACTGACGTAATTAGGCAGTTGGTCTCATGTTACAGCTACTTTAGGAAGTGGAGTCAGGAAATCAATCGGTACTGGAGCTACTCTTGGCAGAAGGCTAAGAGCAGACAATTGTATTAACATAGCTTTAGCAAAACTTCAGAAAGCTTTGTTTCCTGTGCCTCTCCTGATGTAACCTTAGTGTAGGGCTAAATGCTGAGACCCATAAAGCCTGAGGACAGCAATCAGATGATGCAGTGTAGCAGTTTTCCTGGCTGGGTGTGTGGGTGTGTGACAGAGGTCTGTGACGTCTGAAATGGGTGAATGGCACATTTGGCAAAAGTGAGTCTTATCTAAAATATAGAGGCAGTCCAAAGTGTAGAAGGGCAGAGCTCTGAAATCTAAGATTGCTCTTTACATATGTCAGGCTGTGTGTATGTTGTGTTGGACTGTACCAAATAAGTGCAATTCTCTTTAAATAATTTTTCCCTATTATGTTCAAAAACGCCACTGCAGACTGAACTGTAGTGATCTAATCCAGTGGGAAGACTTGAAGACATGCTCACCTACTGACATCTCCATTGTGACTTTAAAAGCTGGGGATAAGAAGCAGTTATTAGTCATTATCAGCCTTGTTGCCATGCATGTAAACTTTCCAGTAGGTAACTTCATCCACCTTCTCCTCACCTTAATGAATTTCTTGTAGGCTTTTTTTTTTTTTTAATTTTGGGACTTGCACTCATTTTATTATTCAGGCAGTAAAGGTTGTATCAGGAATCCAATGTATGTAAACTCTAATCAGAACTAGAGAACAAGTTAAAATGTATGTCTAGTTTGCAGTTTGCCTTGTCTCTTAACAACTCTTCTGCAATCTTGTCCAGGTGAATGTTCCCAGGCATTTGCCATTCAAGATTGGGAAGGTGAAGGAGGCTGCCTGTGGAGGGACTGGCAATGTTGTGCTAACAGGTGAGTTCACTTTTAGAATCATTCACTTTGGTGCAAGGCCACACAGTAGGTGGGTTGTAACACATTATTAAACAAGTCTCTTGTTTTCTGGAAACAGGGAAATACTGTATGTTGTGAGGAGAGCTGGGAGACTGAGACAGGTGATTTAAGAATGTATTAGAGGAGTTATTCTCAGCAGTGCAGAGCATTGATTCCAGTGTGTGCTGTTGTGAGGGTATCTGCAGACTAGAGCAAGAGCATGGCAGCTGTTTGCTCTTCTGATCTCTTTAGCTGGTCATACTGACTATGGTCTGTAATGAGTGTGGATATAGGAAGGAAGTAAGGCAACACTTGAGAGAAAGTAGAACCCTTCAGACTCTATGAATCTGACATGTTTATAAGTCATGAACTAGGATGGAAAGAAGAGAGTTCTGAGAACAGTGAAACTGCATCAGGTCCTTAGTGACTGTTCTTTGGACTGTCAGTGGCTGAGGAGCATAGCTGGAGGTTTGCTTCATGAAGAAATGAGGGAGGGGATTGTATTTCTTTCTTGAAGGATTATCACAAGGAAGATGTTCGTATTTATAATGGGAGTATTGTGATGACCAGAAATTTGAGCTAATATGAAAGGAAGAGAGCCAGCTGACATAGAAATTGTCTTATGCTGTGCAGCTGCTGCCTTTCCTTAAGGCAAAATGCCAGGCAGAGTGACATCCTGGTTTGGGCATGCATCAAAGAAGAATGCCATGGTAATCAACTATCAACCTCTGTCCCATCCGTCAGTAAGCTGAAGTATTTTATCCAGCTCATTCTCGTGTTGGTACTACTTCCCCATGGAAGTTTTGCCTAGAAGTCTTGATTTGCTTGCATATCTTAGGAAAAGATTGAGGCCTTTGGATGGGAATGCATTATTTGCACATTTTAAATAATCGAGAAGTGTTAGATTGAGCTGGAAGAAAGGAAAATACCCCATTGGTTCTGATTAACTCTTGGTTGTGGCATGAATTTCACAAGCACAGACTTTCTTACAGAATGTGTTCTTGTTGTAATACAGAAGAAGGAGATGTTTTTGTCTGGGGATATGGAATTCTTGGGAAAGGACCAAACCTAATAGAGACAGCAGTGCCAGAGATGATCCCACCCAGCCTCTTTGGCCGGTCAGACTTCAGTCCAGACATCAGTGTTGCTCATGTTCGCTGTGGACTCAGCCATTTTGCAGCACTTACAAGTAAGTTTCTCATCCTAGTGTCACGGAGAGCTCATGTTGCTGTGTCATTGGCAGAAGAGAAAAAAAGCTAGAAGAAAACCCCCACCAAACCAATAAACAAAACCAAGATAAAACCAAACAAAAAAATGTGCACCCATCTTTCTTGAAACTGAAGGCACTCTGGAGTGCAGCAGCAGGGAGCCAGACAGCACATTTACAGGTGTCAGCATGGTTCCTGGCACATGTTTTGTGCTAACTTATGCTTTAATTAACAAAGTGTTATTTGTCTTAACACAAAAAGCTTCTCTCATACAGGAAATCCAGAAGATTTTTTCATTTTCCTGAATAGAATGAGTCAGTCTGCTGCACTTTACCAGTTTAGAAAATTAATGTGAACAAACTAAAACTGAGTCTAAATGAACCTAAATAGCAGAGTTTCTTGGCATTTCTGGCCAAGTTAGCAGCCCGAGGTGGGCAGACCCAAGCATTTAATATGCAAAGGTTATGATACTATGCTCTGTGCACCCTGTGTGGGTTCCCAGCCTTTGAAGGGTTTGAAATTTGAAAGTCATTTAACATCAGGCAGCAGTTCAGAGATCCAGCTGGCAGCAGGAAAAAATGCTAGGACTGAGTCCTTTGAGACAAGCAGTAGGTGTGACACTGTCAGTTTGGTTGCAGGGTGCTTGTAAGTGGGCTCCCCTTGGCATCAGAAAGAGTTAGAAACAGTGTTCTGATTAAATTGTACTTGTGTTCTAGATTGTGTTTTGGTTGTTTCTGCTGTGGAGCTGATCCAAACACTTCTGAGATACGTGTGTTTTCCTGAGGAGCTCAGAACTCTTCAACTCTGTTGGAACACAAATTTTTGCTTTTCCCTAGCTGTCATTAGAAGGTCACTTCTTTCAGACAGACAAATAAGCAGTCTCCAGGTGATAGGTTGGGACAGATCTCACTGACTTGCTTAGTGGATTTGCCTGATGATAGATGATACAGATCAACTGCAGCTGTCTTAACTTTCAGCACAAATTATTCACTTCACAAATGATTTCCTGGAATTTCTGCTGCTGTACTCTTCCTTCAAATAAAATTCCAAAGCGGGTGATGTAAGAGTGGGAAACAGATTTGTGCACAGAACTTGTTTCTTATACTGCTCATTAGGCATCATTTGCTCCAAATGCAAGTACATTTATTGTACCTTGAAGTAAATCTGATAGATGTCATACTGTGCAACCCTATATAATCCCAGGAACGCTGTAGCCCCGTTTGCCAGCATCACAAATAGAATTCTTTCTTTTTAATGACTGTTCTTTTCTATTTTTTTTTCTCCTGTGTAGACAGAGGAGAACTGTTTGTGTGGGGGAAGAATCTAAGAGGGTGCCTGGGAACTGGAAGAATGGAAGACCAGTATTTCCCATGGAGAGTAAGGATGGTGGTATTAAGGTCAAGAGTATAGTCTTTGGCTAGTTTGTGTTATCCTGAGGGCAATGACCATAATTTACTGTGTGGTTTTGTTGAGTAATTCTGAAAGGAGTGGAAGCCTAAGATGACTGTAGCAGGTGCTTTCTTTTCCAGAGGTCCTTTTGTAGCCTGCTTGGGAGTGGAGGTATTCAGTAAACCTTTTAGTGTGCTGTGCCAGTAATGATTTCAAATCCTAAAACAGCATCTGGTGCTGTGCCACCACATCTGAGCAGTTCTCATCTCTTTCCTGTCCACCATCATCTGCTTGCTGCCCTTACTGCCTCTTCCTTCTCCTTCTAACCTGCATTTCTCTTTGTATGTGCTGCAAAGAAAAACATCAGTATTGGTCATCTGTCCAAATCATTACTCACCTAAATTAGGTGAACATTTTGGTCTGTAGTGGCTACAGGTCCACATAGTGGTGGGCTTCCTTCCCACATGTGGTGGTGGGTCACTGGACTGACAGCAGGAGATCCTTGCTCCACTGTGTTCATACCTGTTTCACTGTGCTTCCAATCCCACTGCTTCCTCCCAGATGGCTCTGAGAGCCAGACTCGGTGGATGTAGAAGAGTCTTTGGTTCTGGAGTTCAGCATTCAGCTTAACAGATGCTCCTGGTCTCCATGAAGGCCAAGTAGGAGTTCAGGGAGGCAATCAGTTGGACCACCCTGGAGTCTCTGTGTGCCTGAACTTACAGTAAATGTATTTCTGTAGTATGTTTTCTTCTTTGTTTAAAAGTGAACAAAACCAGACCAGCTCTGGAACATTTGCCCAAAATCACACTGCTGTGGCTGAGTGGAATTTTTGAATTCACTTCCCCAGATGTGGACATTGGGAGTTAAGCTCTTTCAGACAGCCAGCTTCTGTCTGGGAGTACTATGGCAATGTGCTGGGATCCTTGTCTGTGACCTCCTGCCCTAGAACTAGCTGCTGTCCTTTCTCTTGGCTCTAAGGAAAATCTTGCTTTTTTTTACACTCTGCTTTCCTCAAGTTATAAGTCAATTTTAAGTGAATAAGCTTCAAGGAGTGAGGAGCTGATCTCTTAGCACCAAAGCACAAAATGCCTTAGGCTGAGTTGAGCCTTTGCCTTGTTCCAGTTCTTCCTGATGAAAGAAGAGGCAAATCCCTGTGGTGCTTGGTCAGATCCTCTTCCTAATGTCTAGATTATGCTCTGTTCATGCTGCTTCTGCTGCTGAACAGATGGGCTGGGGCTACAATCTCCTCACTGGCTGCTAGTGAGCCTGCTCTTCTTTCTCCTTCCAAAGCTTTATATGCTTCTGTGAAGGAAAAAGAGGAGTATTTCACAGCTCAGTGCACAAGCCTGCCTGGTGCTGAATCTTGCTCTTTCTGTGCTTTCAAGTTGGCACTTGCATTGGTACAAATCCCTGTGAAGCTAGCTGGCATGTTGAGCAGAAGGAGGATGAGAATTAGGAAATATCAGGTTCAGAGTAGCAGCCTGATGAGTAACCTGCTCTCATGTGTTTCATCCAGGTGACTGTACCCGGGGAGGTGGTGGATGTGGCATGTGGAGTTGATCATATGGTAAGCATGGTCAGGTCTTTTACCTAGGGATGCTGCTGGGTCTCAGCACCATACCAGGGTGATGCAAGGACTTGGTGATGAGCCTATTGGAAAGGAAAACTCATTTTATGAAACCAAGTGACTGTGAGCAGAGACACCCATGGCTGTGTCTGGTTGCATTATCACCCCTGCATCACTGAAATGCTCTGGCCTGGCTGCAGGAAGGAAGCACGTTCCCCGAGGAGAATGGAAATGCAAGGAGTGCTCTGGCTCCTTCATGATGAGCTCCCAGAGAATCTGAGACCCAGCCCCAAACTTGTGAGCCCCTCTATGCATGAAGATGGAGAGCATCTCCCTTAAGGAACACTGGCATGGGATGATGTCTACAGCACAGGACATTGATATATGGACATTTCCTTTTACCAGCTCTGGAGTGTCAGTGTTGATGAGAGCCAAACTGTTTCTCAAGGGACAAGTTGGGTGTTTTTTCATAGCTATTATGTGGAAGAGAGATCATGCTAGGTCTTGAGGCCCAGCACAGCTGTCCTGGGTGGCCACCCTCAGCTGCACTGTGCATAGGCTGTTGTCCTGTGCAGGAACTGGATGCACAGCCCTGGCCTGGAGGCACTGATGTGTCTGTGGGCTGCTGAAAGCTTTCTGTGTTAGTGCTAAAGACTGGAACACATTCAAAGAGTTGATAACCTGTTTGCAGGGGTAAGTACTATTAAATAAGACAGCAGGCTCTCTGTGCTGCAGGAGGACAGATGGGTGGTGACAGAAGCCAGTCTAACTTACTGAAGGAGGCTGGAAACAAAGCCCTTGATCAGCTGCCTGCAAAATCAGTGCTCAGGCATGGGTGTGAGCAGTGCTCACTGCCCCTCAGATGCTCAGATGCCTTTGTCTCCTTGTGCTGATCAGACATCGCTACGTTTGATTTTTTTTATTTTTTTTTTGATTCCCCACACACTTTCTGTTTTTTTGGAGGTACTGTGGCTCTCAGTTGCAGTGGCCTGGGGATTTCAGGATTGCCTAGCAGGGGAAGGAGTCTTAATGGGTATGAAGCAGAGCTTCGTTCCTTGGTACCTTCTTAGCCGTAAGCTGATAGAGGTGGGCTGCAGCAGCTCTATCTGTAGCAGGCACATACCCAATCTCACACCCAGGTGTGGGAAACTGTCTCCTGTGAAGCACTCCAAACATCAGTCTTGTGTCTTTTCAAACACAAAGTCTCAGTTGTGTCTTTTTTCTCTGTGTGGGATACTTCTGGTGTACAAGCTATTTTGGTGGAATCCAAGCTAGTAGGCTTTCAATAAAATGATGATAAAATCTTTATCAGTAGTAACAGGAATATTCTTGAGCGTGATCTTCTCATGCATTGCCTGGATCTGCATTTGAACTGCAGCATTTTGGTTCACAGTTACTTGACAGGAAAACACTTGTCAGCTGAGGCAGCTCCATACCTGCAGGACTGATAGTGCTGTAGTCAGGCATTGCATCCATGCCCCCATGGGACACCACATATATTGGCTTCATTAGATGAAATACTGCATTTCATCTAATGAAATTAGTGTAAACTTTACCTTGATTAAGTAAGTCTTGAAGTGTAGACCTGATTCTATGTGCAACTTGAGCAACTTGTGGAGGCCAAGCATGTCTTGTTTGCCTCATGGGAGTAGGTATGTCCTTTCAGCTTGAGGAGGCTTATTAAACCATGGAAAACACATACAAAAACTGCTAAGAAGGGTGTTACAAACAATTCTCTTCATGGATGTTGCTGTTGAGTTGGGCATATTAGTGCTGGGCTCTCAGCTGTTCTCATCCACAGCTGTTTCCAGTGCACCCTGGGGCTGGGCCTTCTGAAGAGCTGGGTTGAGTCCTTGTGTTGCATTCTTGCTGTACAATAAATTGCAAATTCTGTGTGATAATGAGATTGCAGTGAGGTCTTCAGCACTAAATAGAGGTGTTGTATGGTTTAATGCAGTGGAGGTGTTTGTGCCTTCATTATAGTGGTTGTGGGCATTCTCAGACGTGTTACTTGGTGGGAGTAAGGTTAGTGGTAGTGAGGGCAGTTTGGCAAGCACCAGCACTTACCCATGTTTTAGTTACAGTGGAGGGGGGAGCATTTTGACCAGGTGCCCCCCAACCTGCTCTGCCATCCCTCTGCCATCAATAGGACAGGGAGAGAGAATCTGAAGGAAAACATGGGTTGGAGCAAGGACAGGGGACCTGTTAGCATCATGGCCACAGCAGACTCACATTGGGGAAATTATTTTATTGCCAGTGAAACAGAGCAGGGTAATGAGGAATTAGGATGTCTAAATAGAAGTCCAAGAGTGCCTTTCCCACACCTCTCCCTTCTTCCCAGGCTTAGCCCTGCTCCTTTTTCTACTTCCTTCATCTCATCTGCTGACCTTTGTATCTACATGATTGTCTTTCAAAGATTGTTACTCCTTTCTTTTGGCTGCTGCTGTGCAGCAGTTTTTCCTCTTTCTAAAATACAGTTCTTTAAGAGCTGCTCCTGCTATTGCTGATGGGCTCAGTAGTGGCTCAGAAAATGAAATACCCTCTTCCTTGCCAAACCCCTTGTCTGTTGAAGGCAGAGCCAGCCTGTGTGGCTTGTGCTCCTCCTGTAGGATCAGGGCCATCAGGAGCCCAGCTGTGCTGGGATAGATTCAGGTCACCATCATTGTGAACTGCAAAGCAGCTTTGCATCATTTTGTCCTTCAAAGTATGGCAAAGTAGACAGCCCAAAATAAACCAGCATCCCTAAATATACCTGCAGTGAGGGAGTGTATGGGCCAGGGATGCACATGAGGAGCAGCTCCAATTAGAACTAGAATAACCTACTTGATTTGGTGTTGATCAGCACTGTGCTGGCGTGTTTGGCTTAAAATAGCCCCAAAGGGCTTCAGGACAGGCTCCTGGTGCAGAGCCCTGTGCATGAACATCTCCAAGCACTGCAGCAGCTCAGCAGCATTGCCACAGTGGCTGAGGACTGGAGGAGCAGCAGAAAGGATGGATGAGAGGTTCAGGCCAAAGTGCAAATTTAGTCCTCTACACCCCACCAGCCCAAGGGGTCCTGGCAATTCCCTACTGGAGTGTTGAATGCAGCATGGCCCCTGGGCTGCCCTGCAGCTCCCACACAGCAAGGCTGGTCTCATCTGTCAGCAGACTGCCCCACCAGGGGTAAAACACATGGACACTTGTAAGACAAAGATTATCTTAGGCACTTGCTGTGTTGCTTCTCTACAGGATCTTACAAAAACAGACGAGTCAGAGAACTAGTAATTAGTCTTTGGCATTCAAAATACTCCTGAAACAATATTACTTCACTGAGCTTCATAACTTGTTAAAATCTATTTTTATAGCATTTTTTGCAAGAGGCTGGAATCTTCCCTCCATCTCCCTCCAGTGCCCCAGCACCTCCTGCTCAAAGGTGTGAGCCTGGGCAGGTGAGGTAGGAAAAACACTGATGTGAAAAGACATCAGTGTCTTTGGGTTCTGGACACCAGTTTAACAGCCTCAGTCCTGTTATTTACCTTAAGATGCAATTTGCTTTTTTGGGGTGTTAACAGGCAGTGCTGAGACTGTGTGGCAGTTTCTGTGTTGATCTATTTGGGTTTTTGTTTTGCTGGATTAAACCCTTGAGGCAGTGCTCTGAATTAAGGCTGCATTCCATATTATCAATCCCTCAGTAATTCCTACACTAATGTTTTATCACTTGATCACGAGAGTAAACAATGGATTACACTACACTAAAAAGGAGATGCTTTTCTTGACTACAGTTTATGTAGATAAGCTGCTTCCCTTTAAACAGCTGCTATAAATGGTTAAAACTGTAATATGGTGATGATATATGTGATTTCACTGTTTTTCTTGCACACTTCAGCCAGGTTGTTCAGCTTTTTCTTGCAGACTGTGACAATGGTGCTGTGCACCCATGCTGCTGACTGAGACTCAGGACCCACAGTGACTGCCCTAAAATAGTCCATGAGGAGGCTGAGTTTTCTCCCCTGCCCCTGCTGGGGTATAGAGCTCTGGGGGTGTCCTTCCAGGATCTCTGGGGGGGCTGTCCAGACTCTTGGGCATCTTGAACTCTGCAGTGAGCAGGTAAAACTGTCTGGCAAATACACTAGCAGCATCCCACTGATATTTTAAGGGAAGAGGATAAGGCAGATTAGGTGGTTTATGGTGGTGGGTTTCCTCTGCAGGGGTGCAGTACACCCAGTGACAGGATCTGGACACCAGGGAGCCTCAGGGATGACTCCTGGCCTTCATAAATTGTGTGTGTGTGAGACACCCAACATGGCTGTAGGTGAAAGAAATGAGAGTTACATCTTGCAGACAATGCCAAGCTCTGCTTTATTTTCATCAGTTTGATCAGTACAAAAGCAGACAGCATAAGTTTCACTTTTTATTCTTTTTCAGTTTAATTACTTTACAAAGTACAAAATATACTGTCATTTATTTTGGAACATTAGGATTTTTCTTTTTTTTCTGTTTTGTTTTTTTCATACAGTACATAAATCTCAGCTTTTCAGCATAAGACCAGCAAAGAAAAGCAGCGTGTGCACTTGCTGGGAAAGCAAAACAGCCACTTCTCAGCTCCACACAATGTCCAGTGCATGATCCCAAGCTGCTGCCACCCCTCCCTGTGCCTGGTGGTGTAACATCCCTCCTTGTGCAGAGGTCATGAAGGCAACTGATGCATTCAGGCTCCCCTGTGCCTTGTACCCCCAGGCTGGCAGGAGCTGCCCACCCAGCTGTGCAGGGCCTGGCTCCACTGAGCCCATGGGCACTGCCCACATGGCAGCTGCAAGCAGCCTTTCCATGGCTGCAGCCCAGAGCAGGAGCTGTACCACAGGCCCCTGCATGGGCAGGATAACCCCACCTGTCTGATCTAGTAATTAAAGGGAAATAAATACACTTTTTTTTTTTCCACCCTCCCCCGTGAAAGGCTGCATGGGGTTTCTGAGAGGTGAGCAGGGAAGAGAGGCTGTAAGAGTTTGGGGTTCCCAGCCCCACTTCAGCCTGTTTGGTGTGTGTCTCTAGCCAAAAGTAATATTTCACTTACAGAGCAAATGATATATAAATAACTTATTAAATAAAAAAGTCCTAAAGATTTGTGTTTCCTCCCCAGGCTGCCCAGCACAGCTGTTCTAAGTGGCCAGGGATGAGAGACAGACCCTCATCCAAGCTGGGCAGCTTCTACACCAGGAGCATCTTTGCTCTTGCTAGAGATTTGGGTTAGTGTTGTGTAGGTATCTGGAGGGAATGTGGGCTCCTTTGGAGCCCATACAAAGGAGAAAGCTAAGTGCTCAGACTTGTTCCTGCACTAATGCAGTGGTGTTGCTCTAAGGACCCACCCCTTGTAACAAGCCCTGAACTTGTGTGGTGCAATGGGGCTGTAACCCTCCACTCTGTGACCCTGCAGGGTTCTGGCTCACTGAAGCTTAGCTCAGAGGAACCAAACTAAAAATCTGCACTAAGCACTGATGAGGACAATGAGGCTCCTCCCTCTGTGCAGTGCTCCCCCAGAACTTCCCCCTTCTGGCTGCCCCATGGTGCCCAAACAGCAGGAGACAACCAGTGCCATGCTGTGCAGCCACAGATTCACTGCAAGCTGGGGCTGCAGATGTTCCCTGGGCACTGGGGCACCAAGACCCAAATCCCAGCAGCAGTAGGACCTGCTGGCATGGCTCGGTGCTGGGAGCAAGTGAACATGTCAAGAAAATTGTGGTCATCACCCAGCCTCTAATTCTAATGAAAACAAGGGGAGAATGGGTTATGGAAGGAGTCAACAATAAGAGAATGAGACAGGCTCTTGCAAAAGCTGAAACAGCTTCTGAAGCTGCATCCTACTATGAGTTACTGTCTGGCAGCCTCCTCTTCTGCTGTCCCAGTGCTTGGGTCAGCAGGACAAGTGTCCCCTCTCTTGTCAGTGCCACCCCCAGCTGCTCCAGAGGCAGTGTGGAGGAGGATGCACTGGCAGAAAATGTGGCTGCCACTGTGCTAAAATGAATACCCTGCTCCTCAACTTCATGTCTCACAAGCCTCAAAGCCAAGTCTGGAGCCCACACACAGGGGACGGATAACAGAATGCCCAGCCACAGCCAGCAGGGACAGGGGACACAACCCTGATAGTCCTGGCAGGGTAGAATCACCACCCTGTGGATTTCCAGGCATTAATCTGGGCACTAATGGCACTTGGATGCAGTTCTCACACTCCCACTATCAAGAGCCATTGGATTGGCAGGATTATTTTTAGCAGCAGTTGCAGGAGGATGTTGGGTGAGAGGCAAGAGCAGCCCTGGATCCAGCATAACCAGAAGCACCTAGAAAAGACTGCTCTGGGATGCTGAATTTTCTGCCATGGTATCACTGGAGCAGTTCACAACTGGAGAACAAATAAAAACCTAGAGGAAGGAAGCACTGACACATGGGACTGGCAGGGATCCCAGTAGGTGGGGTTTGGGGGAGAATGAGGGCATGATTCATTTTTAATTCTGTGATACAGCTAAAGAAATGGCTGAAGTCATTGAGCTGGACCAGACAATTCCTAATGGTTGAAGGAGAAATGGGGTGCTCCTCCTCCTGCAGAGCCACCTTCTTCATACTCTGAATCTCCAGCATCAGCACCAACCAACACACAACACCAGAAAAAAACAGAGGCTTGCTCCCAGGAAGGAAATGTTAAAATTCTGGGATTTCTTCAAGAGCAGGCCTGGTTCTATAGCCTATCTATACATGTACTGCTGCAGGGGAACGTCCCATGCCCCAGGGCTGAGCCCTGGTGGGAAGGGTCCTGTGCTCTGTGCAGGCTGGTCCTGCCCGCAGACAATGTCCCACAGTCGTAAGAGCACCACCAGCTCTTTAAATAATTTCAGTGATCTCAAAAATTCAACCTCATCCCAAGGCTGGCACTAGAAATAATTGCAAGAAACAGTCACAACAAAAGCTGCAGAATTCTTTCTCCTTTGCTCTACATATAGGAACCCCTGGCTCCTTCTTCAGCGTCCCACGTGGCAAACACTCTTGCTTTTGCCACTGACCACAAATCCACAGAGGAGGATTGCTTTTCTTCAGCAGAAGGGAAGTTCCCTTTGCATTCCCTTCCAGCTGATGGGAATGACTCTTTGTGGGCAGCAAGGACACAAGAGGATGAAGGAGCTCTGTTTACCAGGGCTGTCCCTCCCCTGTGACCTGGCCCAGAGCAGCATCCTACTAGCCTGGGCCTGGGGCTGCTTCAGTATTTCAGCTGGCAAATGGAGAGCTTTTGGGGGCCAGAGGAGCAGTAATGCTCACGTCAGCCAGTCTGGCAAGTGGGTGCTTCAAGCAGCATTCCCACAAGGACCAGGGGATTTGGTACCTGTAAAATGTTTTTCAAGTAACAAAAGAGCCAGTAGGAATTCTCAAGCTTATTACTGTAACTGCAGAAAGCTGGTTTAAATCCTCAGGATGCTGAAATAGAAGCAGAAAGACAGTCAGAGAAGGGGAACTCTAAACAGCAGCCTCCTATGGCATCTTCCCATAGGTGCTGTGCAACAAACGCTGCCTCTGCCACAGCTACACAAGGAGGGAAGAAGCAACCAGCTCCCCCGAAATGAAGGATGAAAGGAGCCCTATTTTTGGCATAATGTTTTAGGGTTGGGAGGACCCCGGTAAAACCACTGGGTCTGCCTAGAGAGGGACATGGTCAACTCTCCCATGGTACAGGCAGAGAACAGAGCTGAACAGAGGAGGAATTACATGCTCCTGCTTTGCTCTCAAACATATTTCAAAATTTCAGTCCTGCCAGATGCCTGATGGGCATTTATGTCTATGTCTGCTCCAAAATCTACACACAGTTCATTTACAGAATTTTGCAGAAAGCTAAAAATACAGGAAATCAAAACCCCAAGGAAGCCCAGAGCATTAAACATGTTTTGCAACTCTCCTGCTCCACACAGCTGGGACAGTGCTGAGCTGGGCTGGCCGTGGCCATACTGGAACTGTGCAGGCAGGGGAGGAGGTGTGTGGCTACGAGCCCTCTGCCACTCCCTCCCACCTTGGCTGCAAAACATAGGCACTCTCAGCTGGGAGGAGATGCTAGGGGTTTGTGTTCCCTTGTGGCTAGGCCCTCTGCAAACTTGAAGCATGCAGAAGCACAGGTCATGGCTGCAAGAGAATTAGGGAGCAGGGGGAAGCTATTCCATGTAATCTGCAATAACAAGGTAACATTCATTCCCAGGCTTTGAACCTGAAATGACCAGTGCTGTCTAGAGAGACCAGGAAAGGATTTTGGCTTATATATGTTCCAAAGAGGAACAGAACCCTAAAATTCATACCCTAAAATGAGAATGTACTTTGACACACATACTTCATCCATTTCCCCTTCATCAAACAGGGGCTGTGCATTGCTCTGTGCTCACCAGAGCATCTGCAGAGGCTATTACTGCTGCAGCCAGGGCTTGCTGATCAGCATCCAGTGCACATCTCACACTGCAGAACCCCTTCCTTTGCTTCACCTTTGCTAACTGGAGCTGGTAGTTCAACCCAGCTGCGCTATAAGGATTAAATAAAGGAAGCCAAGGACAGCAGAGTAACTCAAGCTTATCTTCACAGTCAAGTGTTTCCCTTCCAGGGAACCTGGGAAGGTCCCACAGCCTTGCTGAGGATGTGCAGACTGTTTCTGTACCTGTTCAGTGCTGCCAGGATGCCTGAGGGTATTGCTGGCCCCTGACATATGGCAGGGGACAGACAGACAGACAGATGCATTCACAGAGAGAAGGTATGGAAATCTGGAGGCAGGTTTGCACATTTCAGCCAATGTAAACACAACCCAGTGTATGCTATAATGTGTAAATACTACTTGGCAAAGGATTACTGGGTTTTACTCTCCTACAGATAATAAAAGTTTAATCCAATCCAATGTTTGCAGGCAGGACTGGAACAGGTAAAAGTGAGATGCCTTAAGCTGCTTACTGGAGATGTCCACAAAGACAAAGTAACAGAGAGAGAAGAAATCCTCATCAGAAAATTACTTCTTGTCTATAACTGAACGTTGCTGGGGGACACTTTCTTTCAGGAATTAGCAGCCTGAAATGCTCAGCCTGAGGCCAAACAAAAAATTTCTCCCTTTTTATTAACAGAAGATACCAATTACCCAGTGCTGATGGGAACACTTTTGCTCAGTGAACACTGACTATGCCAACACAGGACCCAGCACCTCTTCTTCACATTGCTGACCTCTACTTTAGGGAGTTTGGACAAGCTGGTCCTCCTGAACAGCTGTGTGGGTTTATGGAGGGGGGAAAACCACAAGGATGGGAGTAACCCCTCTGGCCATAGAACCTGATACCACCATTACATCAAAACACATGTTGATTCTTGGGAGCCTTCCTCAATGGAGAGCTGACATCAGAAGATATTTTGGGGGTTTACTGGGAAGGTGTGCCTGGGACAAATGCATCCTGTGGGATACTGGGCAGAGCATGGAGGCTGGGCAGGGTGGGGTGATCTGTTGCAATCAAAAGGAAGGAAAGTGCTTTGGTGTTCACAACAACAAGCAGAACTTCAATATAGTTATATGTGCACAACTAAAAATGAGCATATTAATTCTTTTGCATCACTCAGCACTCCACCTATCCCTGTTTTTCCCCTACCCTTCCCACACCTGTCACTAAGAAGGATCTCTGCAGACCCTGCACTGCCACAGTATGGATGTGTGGGACGATGCCAAGTCAGCCCTAGAGAGGCCTGGGCTGACCCCACGGCTGCTAGAGGCCAGCATGGCCTGAAGCCAGGGAGTCAGGGCAACATCAGCTCACACCAGGGATGGGGCCCCTTGGTAAGAAAAAGAATTGTATAGCAAAGCCTTGTATAGCAAAGCTGAGAAAAGATGGAAAACTGCTTCTCAGAGCCAGGCTCTGATCAAGCACATGCAATTCAGCCTTTAATGTCCCAGACAACCTCCACAGGATGTCAGAGTCACAGTGCTAAACCCTCATCTCACAGACACACTGTGAGACTTCTGGGGCAGCTGGCAGGGGAGTGTGTCAGGAGCTCATGCCTGAAGACAGCAAATCCTGCAAATGCAATGCAATGTCAGAGCTTTAAGCAGAACTGCTCCCTGCCTTGCCTCTCTCAGGGGTCTACACATTCCTGAAAGCATCAAGAGCACCAGGGAAACAACTGGGTGCTCAAGGAGCTATGCTGGAGCCTGAGCAGCCTTCTCTGCCACACACTCCCTTCTGCTGTACTGCCTTATTTCCTTCCAGTGCTGGCAGGACAAAACATCATGCTTCAGAAAAATAAAACCTGATACACTTCTGTTGGATGCTTTGATTAGCTAGAGCCATTAGGACATCCCAGCAAAACCTAAAAGTCCCCACACCCAACTCTGCATGGCAAGTCTTAAAAAGTAAATCCCTGCTCAGTGTCATGTGCTACCCCAAAGCAGGACCTGACACCAACGAGGTGTTCATGAGAGAGGAGAATTGATTTGTCTTTGACCAGTAGCCTGTGCCCCAGGAATTGTAACAGAGAACTTGGAGTTTAAAACACATTTCAAAGCAGCAGTATTTATAAATGGCATTGTCATTAAGTGAGTCTTAATACTTGTGTCACCCATCGCAGGTGCCACCATCTCTATGCTGCAGCAAAACCAAATATTTCCATTAAGGCCTCCCCATGTGAAAGGCTGATACATGCATCTAAAATCACAGCACTGCAGAAACTCCAAACTGACTTCAATGCCTGGAAAGAAACTGAAGGCTGCACAAACCTGTGCAAGGGTGCATGGAAGTTCATGATTTTTCAGACTGCCCCTCCAAAAGTGCTGAAAGGTCAGTGGCAAGGCAGCAACCCTCCCTCACAGAAGTGTAACTGAAATAAGGAAATGGGACATTTCCTGTTTCCCTTCATGGACCCTAACAGCACTCCTGGTCAGCAGAAATCTCCAATGGTGAGTGCAAAGACCACACATTTCCAGTGATGGGGTTCAAGCAGCCTCTTCTGCTTTTAACAGGAAAAGAGCCTCCAACACTTCCATCTATTTAAAAATAAGCTACTGGTTTCAGCTCCTGACAGTCCAACAAATGTGAATTCCCAAACAAATACCAGAGCCCTACACTGGCCATGGGCTGCCACTGCCTGCTGAGCCCTGGGCAGACATATCCACCAGGAAATCTTGTGCAGACACTGGGGAAGGCCACCAGGAACCAGCTCAGAGGGAACGCTGGTGCCCAGCCCTGGCCACCCTGAAGCCCTGGCTGCAGGAAACCTGGAGGAGCTCCTGCCCTGCTGGGGGAAGGCAGGCAGTGCTCTGTGCCTGCAGGAGCTGGAAGCACCACTGCAAACCCCCAGCCAGGGTCTGGGCACGGTGCAAATGGACCAGCCCTACTTACAGCCTGAGGGAATTTAGGGCAGCAACTAAAACGTACAGAAAGAAAAAGGAGGGAATTTCCTACAGTCTCTGTGCTTGAGGCACCTAACTGGAGAGGAACAGAATTTTCTAAAGCAGGGAGGGAAATTCAATGCTCCTCCCAGCAAGCAGAGGAGCCCCAGCTTTGCTGCAGGCTGACTCCACTGCTGCTCTTCACTAAACATACGTAGAGAAAAAGCAAGTGTGGAACTAATACTCATATTGCCCATTACTTGAAATAATGGTGAATAAATGTGTGTATACAGTACTCACTACCTAGATACACACACAAGAGTGTGTGCCCAGAGTATACACACATACACCCACATGTAAACCTGTATTGCTTGAGTGGCCACACCATGCACAGGATGCAACCCCACAGACAAACATGGGTATTTATAGGTGTGCAATAGAGACACACTGTGGATTTCTATGGAAACACTTAAGATGTATATACATGCACACACTTGCTCAGCAGAAAGGAATTTGTCATCAAATTCTAATTGGGTTGAGGGAAAAAGACAAAACCCTATTTGATGACACACATGTAACATGGAAAGGTTGAGGCTTCTAAGGAAATAAAGGCTTTGCTGAAAGACAGAGGGTGCATGAGGGCCATGCTCTCCTCCCCTGCCTACCCCTTTCTGCAGGGCTGGAAACATTTTTGCATTTTGCTGTTTCATGAATCTTTGTGACATGAGAGGAGAGAAGGCACTGCAGCATTGAGCCAACCCCTCATTAGCAGCAGCCATGGCCAGGGGAACTGCCCAGAGAGCTGAGCAGGGATGCTGAGGCAGCACTGGCAGCTGCAGGTAATGCAGGCAGCCAGCCCAAGGGTGTCCCACTGAGACATGTTCCTCCTTTACCCACACAGTACTGAACAGCATAATGCCAGGGATGCTCAGACATATAATCATAAGGCATTTTAAAAAAGGAAAAGACTCTTTAACTTTTTCCCCACCCCAAAGGCTGGGTACCAAGAGTGGGAGGTGTGGAGCAGCTTTAAGAGCCCCCTACTTTGGGTTCACTAAGCACTGTGGTGTTAATAGTGTGGTATTATCATTACTATGGAAATATTTAACAAAGCTCCTGCAGAGCCCTTCCTGCAGTGTAGGTCTCACATGCAGTAGTAGTGTGCAAGCTTGCATTGATCCTGACTTCAGACTGGGTGTGGGGAAAAGGTTCCACCAATTCTGGCCACATTTGGAGTATCTCAGTTCCCACCAGAAAACATATGAAGGGAATACTAAAGTGAAAGCATCAAGTTCTCTGAAACAATCTTCTTGGATGTCAAGACAAAATGATAAAAGGAAATAAAAAAGTGAAGCAAAGATGGTGACAGTGTCAGAGTCCCTCAGTGGCATTTTACATCCTGTGAATTTTTCAGGCCAACTTTCCCATGCTGGGACATCAACCTTCCTTTGGAAGGTTTGAAATACCACAAAGCTTTCTACAGATTTCGCAAATATAAGGCTGATTCCCTTGGGAAAAAAAAAAAAAAAGTTAAATTACGAAATTCAGCCTCTAAAATAGCCTGAGTGCAATGTTAGAAAACTAATACCATTTTTTTTTTTGCTTTCATTTAAGGCTCAGTAAAGTTGTTGCTTGTTTCAAATTAATTCCTTCCTGTCCATGTTGAGGTCCTTTGGAAGCAGCACTGGCACATGCACAGCAACACATGGTACTCTCTGATGCTGAAAGTGGCATTTCCCAAAGGCTGACAAAACCCCAGAGCAAAAAGAAGACCCTGACCTGATGGCTCTGCCATGGTGGCACCATCCATGCACACAGCAAAAGCTCAGGCTCAGCTCAGCTGACCAGAGACCCTGGTTGGCAACTCAGTAGCTGTACAGCAACCCACAGCCCCTGTCCCCCAGGCATGCCAGCAATCTGCCATGCCAAGGAGTCACCCTCTGACAATCTATGGGGTGCAAAGCTCCCACCGCCCTGGCTGCTCACGCCAGCCCAGCTCAGGGCCCGCAGCTCTGAGCAGAGTCACAGCAAACATCTCCAAATGCTTTCAACACTGCTCTGTGCAGCCTGCGTCCTTGCAGCAGGAGGCCAAAGCACCTTTCCAAACAAACATCCAGAGATGCACAGTGCCACATCTAGAATAAACCTTTAGTCCAGAAATCTGGAGTGAATATAAACATATCATGGGACAATTCTGAAAACCCATGTAAAGGAACAGCAATTCATCCTGTTTGGTAAAGCACTGAACATGTGCCTCAAGTGTTCCTCAGCAGGGATGCTTTAGCTCCAGTAGGGCCAACCAAGCAAAGTCACCCATGCTTTGTCCCATGGATGCTCTGACTCCTTATCTAGATGCCACATAACATCCCACTGGTGAAAAATCAGATTTGAAACTCTGTGTTTGAATCCAGCAGCAGCAGAAACCATAACTGCTCGAGCCTCCAGGACTGTGAATGCAGAACTAATCAACCAGCTGTGTCTGTGTGTGTGTGTTTGCATGTCCCACACACCAGTACAAACCATGCCCAGGCATGTTCCCAGGTTACTGCCTCCAGATTAATGCAAAACCCTGGCTCACAGCTGTATATGGCACAGCCTCAGGAAAATCCTGCCAGAGGCTGTCTCTGAAGCATGGCTGGAAAGCCCTCGGGAAAAGGCAGATCTGCAATTTATGTCAAGACTGAAGTGGAAGAAGTTAAGAAATGAAAGATATGCTGGGGCTGGTAATCACAAAAGCAAGGTCCTCTGCAGACAGGTTCTCCTTTTACCACCCCTTGCTGCATGGTCACATGTGGGGCAGACTGCTGGCACCCACATTTTGGGTAACACTTCTCTCCCAGCACTGGGCTCTGCTGTCCTCCACACTGCTGGCAGTGGCCATGGGCACAGCCTGGCCACAGGTGCCACTATGGGCCTTGATGCCTGGCTCCTGCTGGCCCTCAGCTGTGGTACAAGCCAGAAGAAAACACACTACCTCTGCCCCATGAGAAAAGCCCCATCATCTTCCTGTGACAGGACCAGATACTAGCAGGTTTTAGGCATTTTCAGCACCATTCTACTTTCCATAATCAGCAGCAATTTCCACCTGTGTGATGAAGGAGCTGATGAAAAACCACAGGAGGGTCCCCACAAGATTCAGGCACCCTCCTGGCCCTGGCAGGGGCAACCTGCTGTGGTTCTTGGCCAAGGTGGCCTGGGATGTGCAAGAGCAGCTACCCAGGGACCCTGGGCAATCCTTTATTTCCCCGTGCGTGCACACTGGATGGGAAAAAGCCTGAGGGGACAGGAGAAAAGAGGCTTCCTCCTCTTGCTGGCCCTGGGGAACAAGGGCTGGGGGAAGGCTCTGATATGGGATAAGGGGACAACAGCTGTCCTGGAGCAGGGGATATGGCAGGAGAATAATGGAAGTAATGAGAAAGTAACTGGAAAAAATTGACCAAAACCAGACAAGCTTCAATGCAGACTCAAGTCTGGGTGACACCACCTGCCAGGAGCTGGCCAGAGCTGAGCTCCCCGTGCCCAGGCTTTCTCAGAGCAGCCAGCCTTTGACTGCAGGGAGAAAGAAAAAGGGGAACTGTCCAACAACTGGATATTTTCCCCTTTTCCATCACCAACCTGTTCTGTCAGGGGAAACAGGCCCCCATAGCATCCTCACTCAACAAAGGCAGTGATGGACAGCCCTCAGGAAGTCTGATGTCAGGAGACAAACCAGTACAATGCCATGTCTTTTCTGTTTAGTTCCAGATTTCATTTTCTTTCTGGTTTTCAGGGCTCTCTGAGCCAGTGGCTTGTCCATCTGCTCTTGGCCCATCCCACTGCTCCTGGCAGTGTGCCCACAGCCATCCCTGCTGCCAAGGGGTGTCCCTGGGCAGCTCCTTCCACACTGATAGCACAGCCAGGGTACACTTCACTGCAGAGCTGAGCATCAGGAAACCATAGGAAACCCTTCCTCCTGCCCCTCATTCATAAATTTAATAAAATAACAATAATAATAATAATAATAATAATAATAATAATAATAATAATAATAGTAACAAAGGCTTATTGGAGCCATTTCTGCTCAACTTTCCACAGTCTCTTTTCATGTCACTCTCTGTAATCAGATTTTTCAAGAAATACTGTGAGAAAAAAAGAATAATAATAATAATAATTATTATTATTATTAGGATAATAAAAAGCATCTGGAACCAGCTCA